>NC_134688.1:162708273-163034523 GCF_050947455.1 Rhinoderma darwinii | reverse complement strand
CATGGCCCAATGGCTCCCATAGAAGTCAATGGATCAGTTTCTAACGCCCGTTTTTCAGAAGTCAATCCTTGTGACGGCCATTAAAAACTGATCCTGCCCTCGCAAGGGGACTCGCCGGGCACAGCGCTACAGTCCGCAGAAGCCCCTGACATCACTGTTAATATATGGACAGTGATGTCAAGCCTTTCAACTGTGGAGTCCCCGGCGAATTTAGGAATTTAGCATCTACATTTGACTAATATAGTTTTTTTTTTTAATGTTCTTCCTAATTGTGGTGGAATATGTTAAGAATACTCTCTCCTGTAAGACGTTTGACGATTCTCATATTTTCCATGAAGTGTCTTCAGTGATAAAGTAAATGACATCAGTGTTTGTAGCTTCTTTGGTTTGTGTCTAATTTTAAATGCCTTTTTCTCCTTTTTATAGCAAAGGGACCAAGCCGGAAAAGCTTCCAGTTCATGTGTATGAAGTGGATGAAGATGCAGACAAAGATGAGGTGGGTCCATAATTACATTACTTCTCTATTGTGTGGACTAATGTGGGCCCATAAAACCTTATAAACCAGAACTCGGGTCATATTGCTGGTTTTTCTGAATATTTCTCCCATTACACACTTGACTGGATCTGTGAAGGTCCCATGGAAAAATCTATTCATTACAAGCAACACTAAAAATGGCTCCGACAGACTTGTTATTCGGAGTGAATGTATTGTACGAAGTCGTAATACACGATGGAGAAAGGGATTGCGATCTTTGCTGTAGAAGTCGTGTCCATGTCATGATAGCCAAGATGTGGCCAGGGGGAACAAGGCAGATTGTAGACCGCTTTGTAGTGATCCTTTAATACTTTAGTGTTGCTTTTATTTAGCGACAGTATTTTTATGTGCTGGGACTGCAGACTCTGCTGCTGAAGATAAGAAAGCCTGTAACGATTTTTCTTTACTAACAGGGATGTGAGAGTTTGGGACATACTTTCATCTATAATGGCAGGAACGCACTCGGTGATGGATGCAGCCATGCTAAATAATTCAGTACTCTGCCTGGTTAAAAAGTAATGCTTTGTCTGCCTGGATTTCTCTTTAGTTTTGTTTTGGTGGGAAACGTTCTTTTGGCTTTTTTGAGCATTAATATTAAACGGTCTTAAAAAATATTCAGATCAGTGTTCTGTTTTCTTGAAAAGACCTGCGCTTCCATTCTTCTTTGCCATTCTCTGTGGTCTTGTTGGTTGTCCTGAAATGATCTTTCCCTACCTTTTCTGTTTCTGCTCTTTTAAGCATTTGAAATAAGAAGGGGAAATGGTGTACCCAGGTATTCAGCTTTGTTGTTTTTGTTACTAACTGCTGAGTGAAGTTCACAGATGCACAGGATGTGGATTTGCTGTCCTGGAAATCCCTTGACTTGCGGTGTCAGGGGTAAAGCCAGGTGACACCTCTCTAGAGTCTGTGGTGGTACGTGTATGGGAATTATTGTTGGAAAGCAGAGGTTAATGGATATCGGACCATTCTAGCAGATCATGAAGCACAATTTTCCATTGCCTTAGGCCTCTTGCACACGACCGTAAAAACACCCGTTATTACGGGTCGTAATTACGACCCGAAATAACGGGCCGATAGACTTCTGTTGGCCACGGGTACCTTCCCGTTTTCTCACGGGCCGTGCTACTATACTTTATAATGGGAGCACAGCTCGGAAAAACGGCCGGCTGCCCGTAGCCGGCCGTGCCCGGCCATTCTCATAATTACGAGTCGTAATTACGAGCACGGTCGTGTGCATGGGGCCTAACTAGGGTGCATACAATTTTCACTTGTAGTCCAATAATGCAGTACATTATGTGGTGGTTCCAGAACAAAGTCGTATTTAGATTGTAGGCATCATGCATTTAAAACTAGTGCAAGATAAAAAGGAGCTATCACAGCAAGCAGTCAGGTCACTACTTTCTGAGAGCTACAATCGAATTGTCAGTGGAAAGTGCTCCACTTATCCATGGGGCCTCGTGTGTATCAAGAAAATGGCCGACCTAAACAAAGTGAGGGCATCAATGGTGTACAGAATGCAAGATAACAGGTTTGTTGCTCTTTTGCCAGCGTACCTCCAATTAGGGCAGGGCAATTATGACCTAAATCAAAATAATGATAAATTGAACATGTAACCTCGATTACGATTTATTGAATGATTATTTAGGCTTCACCCCTTTTGCATGCCACACCCCCTGTTTGCATGCTATGCCATTGAATTAATATTTATGCCCTGAGCCTGCAGTATGATTATACCCCCTGACACTGCCCTCACACAGTACATTGCCCCCATAGTTCTCCCCACACAGTATAATGCCCATATAACTGCCTCCACACAGTATAATTCCCCTATAGTTGCCTTCCACACAGTATAATGCCCCCACAGAGTAAGATGCATCCCATAGCTGCCACCACACAGTATAATGCCCCCCATGCTGTATAATGCCCCATAGCTGCCCTCACACAGTATCATGTCCCCATACAGTATAAAGTCCATCATAGCTGCCCCCACGCTGTATATTGCCTAAACAGCTGCCACCAATAGTGCCTGATAAAAATAATAATATTCATACCCGCCTAACCCCTTTCCAATGACGAGTGGAGGAGATCCCTCTGCTCCGAGCTGCACAGACCAGACAGGCGCGATGACGTCACTTCCTCGTGCCTGGTGATACATAGTGAATGGTAGAGCAGGGATCTTACGGCCACCTGCTCTATTATCGGATTCAACTGTATCGGCGTCCTGAAGATGCAGATACAGTCGAAACCAGGATAAAAATAATTGATTAAAACGGAAATTCGTAAGATGACCTCTATTAATTGCGCTGAATTTTTTTTCGATTAATTGCCCAGCCCTACCTCCAATTATACTGACATTATTCAGAAAAACGATTATAGTGCAGCGGTGTGCGTAATAATAATTTTTCTAAATTACCTGTATTACCATTTTTGCTTCTAACTGCACCACGGACTGTCCATAGTCCGTGGTGCCTGGGGCTCATAACTCTGCAGCAGGAGACCGATCGCCCAGCTAATCTCCATGGCTCCTATATCCAGAAGGGCCCCCAGCACTTTAATATGTAATGTGATCCTACAGTGTTGGTGGCCGTTCTCGATACGGGAGCCATGAAAACGACCAGGACGCTTTGTCTCCTACTTCAGAGTTATGAGCCATGGACAGCACAGATTACAATCAGTCCGTGCTGTAGTTAGATGCAAAAATAGTAATACAGGTGATTTAGAAAAATCATTATTGTACACACTCCTGCACTCATTTTTTTTAAAAATAATGTCCATATAATTGGAGGTACACTTTAAAGTGCAACTGTCGTTATATATTTTTTTTCCCTATAAATCAATAGCACAAGTAACTTTGTAATAAGTCTTATTATAGAAAAATACCTCTTTCTCACCACTTATGAGACTCTTCTCTTCCTCCCCTCTGTCTCCTGCACTGAGCACTCACTCTCCATTCAAGGTAAAATCTGTATTGAGTGAGGCAGAGATGAAGAGGGATGCTCACTGAGGGGATTAGAACTGCTGCCCATAGAAGTCTAATGAGGGGGTGGGGAGCAGCAGCTGCAAATAGAAACACAGACACTGCTGCTTCTAGTAAATGTTTTACTGTCTTGCCTAAGTGCTTGATACTCGGCTACGGCTGTATAATGTCCTCCCTGTTGCTACTGCTACTGAGTTTGCTACAGAAAGATAGGGGAGCAGGATCTCCATTTTTGTGTGTATTGTGTATGGGAGACATCATAGCAGCTAGTTTCTACCCACTCTGGAACTGAATTCAGGGACAACTGACTATTCGAGATGGAGCCTGCAGATGGGAAAACTGAAGAAAAACACATGATACAAGTCATGTAATGGCCAGAAATCGTGGTGTTCCTCATGTACAAACACAACCGCTTATTCTGAAAAGACCGGTACACTTTAATACTTAGTTACTGAAATGCTTCCATATGGGGTTAAAAGTAAGAATCTTAATTTAATATTGAGGTCCCCAAATATTTTGTTTGCGCAAATGAAACAGGCAAGAAAATAGAATAAATTACGATGCCAGTAAGGTGCGAAGTGTCAGTGATATTTCATCATTATTTCCACAAGTCTGTCCCAACTGCAAAGTGACATTGGTTTCAACTGCCAGTCATGTGTCTCGCCCTGGTGTCAAGCTTTAGTAATACTATGACCTGTTGATGCACAATAGTATTGGTCGTTGTTAACAACTGGGGCCTGTAGAACCACTGAGTGGTCGGGGACCCCAGATGTAAAATATAGACCTTCAAAGATAGCAATTAATTTTTATATATATATTTTTATATATTAATTTATATAATCTATATATTTATTTATTTTTTAAGTTGTTAGTTATTTTTTGTTTTTGCTCTTGGTTATATTTAGTTTTTAGCAGACATTTTAAGTGATTATATGGATGCATTTGCGCCAGACGTGACAGGTGTTTGCAATGGAATCGATGAAATTTTTACCTATAAGCACAACTGTAATATTGTTTCCTGTAAGACAGGACATTAAAAATTAATGTGGCAGGCACCAGGTCAATATGCATGCCATTGAATGTCAGAAACCACTTTTTCTAATTTTTGGAATTTATTCTAGAAAAGCTGCTATTTAAAAGACAAACAGGCTGGACTCCTTTTACACACTGGCAATGAAGTCGTTCAATAAAACATACTACTTAAAAAGATTGTCAAATTAAATTTATTCTTAGAAAATTTGATTATTCTACAGCCTTGGATGGCAAATTGTGTGACTTGACTGCTGTTAAACAGCTTTTCCCATTCTCTGTCCGCATAGTCAGCCCAGCTGTAAGTTTATCATCTTAGCCACATCCGGCAGTCCGGTTGCCTTACAACCAGTGTATTTATAATGGAATTGTAAGGCAGCACATCCCTAGTCAGCAGGGTCTTAATTGGACATGTTCATTAAAGGGCTTGTTCAGCATGAAGAAGCTCCGGCTGGAAATGTAGTATAACATTCCGGCCATTGAAATGAATAGCCGTACATGCAATACATGGATGGGCTGGGTCCACTAGAATGAGAGCTGCTTTTTGCAGCATCTCTCCACTATGGCTATCAGAGGTGTCTATGGAGCGGGAAACCCCTTTCTACAATGTCCTAATAGACTTAATCTAGATTAGACCTCTCTTTTGAAATAAAAGTATGTACTCCTCTTTACAGCTGGGAACAGGTCACAATGTAACTAGTAAGTCCATATCTGTGGCCAATTCTCCAAACAGCTTGGCTCTTGTCTGACTAGAGCAGCCATTATCGATCACTTCATGTAATTGATCGTTTTCTCCTTTGAGCCCTGTAACGCAAAATATAGCTGACCTGAATGATGCCACTGGACTGTACACTGACTAACTAATAAATACATGTGGTGATGACCTCAATGTCACATCTGGCCATTACACTGACATCTAGTAGATTAAAAAAAATGATGTATAAAATGACGCATGACCTTTTTCCTAATTTTTAACAGAGTATATTTTTTTTCTAGGATGCCGCATCCCTCGGCTCACAAAAAGGCGGGATCACCAAACAAGGCTGGTTATACAAAGGAAATATGAACAGTGCAATAAGTGTCACCATGAGGGTAAGCATCTATAATGTATTGACATCAAATGCAAGATATCCCTGACCCATTGAGTGTACAGCGGTCTCTTCATATATGCACTCAAGAACTAAAGGCCCTATTACACTGGCCAATTTTGGCTGGTGCAACGAGCGCCTATCAACGAGACATCGTTGATCGGCGCTCGTTTTCCTCTGTCACAAGGAGCTATGAATGGGGACGAGCTGTCGATACTCTGATCGCTGGTGCCCATACATTACGATCATGTCGGTAGCGCGTCTCCCTGTTTACGCAGGAAGATGTGCTGCCAAAGATAAGATTTCAGTTTTTAAACTATACGATCAGCAGATGAACTATTCGTTCATAATTTGCTCGTTCATCTGCTGATCACTGCCCTGTTTACACAGGACAATTATTGGTAACAAGCGTTCTATGAACACTTGTCTGCCCGATAATCGCCCAGTGTAAAACCCCCTTAAGGGTCGAGAACACACGGTGTGGCCATTCGCCACCACATGTGAGCTTGGTTTAGGCCATGTGCGGCTGCTGCTCCCTTATAGATAAAAATCTGACTAATTTAACAATTCACACTTTACAAATTGCTGTAGCCAAACGCCACCAACAGCCATTGTAAACTCATTATTTTTAGTTATGCCCTAAAATTAAATGGGCAAATCATTGCTCCTGACTTGGGATCGACTTTCCTTTGCCTACTTCACAGACAGGACCGAGAGTAATTGTATCTTTCCACAAACCATGACATTAAAGGGGTTATCCGGGTTATTAAAATTGATGGCCTATCCTTAAAATAGGCCATCAATATTAGTTTAATGGGGGTCCGACTGTCAGCACCCCACCGGTCAGCTGTTTCAAGGGGCAGTGACACTTGTACTAGCAACACAGCCGCTTCATCGTTTACATGATTCTTCTCCTTGTTCATACTTACACGTGCCGTTACATTTGTAGTGGCCGTGCAAGGTATTGCACCACTGTCCCAGGTGAATGGGTTAGTGGTGCAATTCCTTGCACGGCCGCTGCAAAGGATAGGCCATCAATTCGAATAACCCAGATAATCTAATTAACATGGCAAGTTACCCTGGTGCCTAAAGAGTCCTTTATATTCTGTCTCATGGAACACTTTATGCGAGAATGTATTTTCATAAAAAAATCATTGACAATTAACCCCTATTTGGAGTGCTTGGCCTCATTGGTAAGCATGTTTATATAAATGACACTTGTTTTTTCCTTTCAGTCTTTTAAAAGAAGGTTTTTCCACCTTATTCAACTTGGTGATGGCTCATATAACTTAAACTTCTACAAAGATGAGAAAATCTCTAAAGAACCGAAGGGATCAATATTCCTTGATTCTTGCATGGGTGTTGTACAGGTAAACGTCACTCTTTATATGTTGTGTTTATAATATATGAGGTATACCCCTTATGGTAGGCTTTAGTACTGTCATGGGGATAAGTTTTGGCACTGTGGGAAAAAAATAGATCTATATTTTTTTCCCTTTTTAAAAAAATTCTTGATACATAGTTTTAAATGTTTTACACTCTAGGCGAGTTGAGCTTTGTTTAGAAGACCTTGATACATACAACAGCACTCCTCTGTAATGTTCTGTTTGAAACAAACATAAATCAAAACTTTCTTTTAGTCGCAATATACCACAACGATTTTTCTCTAAAAGATAGAGCTCAGCCACACCGTAGGAGGAGGTTCACTGCAGGTTTATAGAACAGTCTACAGCCTTACCTGGTCTGGCATAGACTGTCCTTTTAGACTTGGTCATCTTTGAAGTCTAATTTATTTACTTATTTTTATTTATATATATATATATATATATATATATATATCTCTCTTTATATATTTATCTTTATATTAAATGTCTTTTTATTTTTGCTGAAGTAAATTGTCACATTTTATGTTAGAAATGGGTGAGGATGGAAGCATTCTATGTCTTTATATGCTATAGCCTATGCTACGTTTAATATTCAAGGCAAAGCTGGTTGTGTAGGGAGAATCCTTTGGGCTTATAAATGAAAGGAAGGTGCAGCTATTGCTGAGCGCATATCTGGCAGACATGTCCGTGTCGGAGAATGAAGGTGTCCTCTGGGGGCTGGGAGTGTTACATTTTCTTAGCAGCATGTTCAGTTCAGGAAGTGTGTTCTGGTTTTTTTTTTTCTGCACTTGGCACGCACCCATATTTATAGAGCAAGATCTGGAGAAAAAAAAACCCCTAACCTTGCTGCGCGTTCTTCATAGGTTACACGCAGGCTGCCCGTTCATGATGCAGGAGTGAACGTTCTTCGTTCCAGAAAGATATATATTTACATACGTTAGATCTGGCTTATGCTGGAACATTACAATCACAGAATCCCCCACACACTACAAATGTTATTAAAAAGAAAATCTAGGATGGGTCTCTTTCACGCATTCCAATATAAATGTCGATTTCTGCCCTACATATTTGAAATTCATGAAACATTTTCTAGCATTCCCCACTTATTACCCTATAGTCATGTATATGGGAATGTGACCAGTGCTACTGATATGAGATATAGTATAATAATGGCTGTAACAGAACTCCCAACATTTTAATCCCAAATAGCAGGACATTTTAAGCCCAACTCTGTTCTTCCCGGGAATGCCCTAATACTGCAGAGAAACACCCTTTTTATGCAAATCTAAGCCCCACTTTGTAGCCCTGTTAACAAGACAGTCCCATGAAAAATGGGACTGTTGGGAGGTATGGCTGTAACAATATATTTATATGCCAGGATCTAAAACAAAACGGACTCCTGTTATGTAGTCTGGCCGTCAAATGTCAGGGCCGCAGCAAGATCTATAGATGGAGATATATGCATTTTATACGTTGTTATGGAAGTTTTGTATAAAGGTGTCTCAGTAAAAGGATTTCTGCAGCTACAAATTGTTCCGATTCTGGTTTCTTTTAGAACAACCGGGTGCGGCGCTTTGCCTTTGAGCTGAAGATGCAAGACAAAAGCAGTTATCTACTCGCTGCAGACAGTGATGCTGAAATGGAGGACTGGATCAGTACTCTTAATAAAATTCTGCAACTGAACTTTGAAGCTGCTATGCAAGAGAAGAGAAATGGAGAATCCCATGAAGGTCCGGTATATTTAATGAACACTACAATGTGACTTAAATGCTTTTGAAATGTGGCTTTAACCAATATGAATATCCACTCTTGGACTTTGAGTTGGCCATGCACAATGACATATTTTTGTACTGTGTAGCGCAATGGCCTGTCGCCAAACTGTTAGACCTCATACAGAAAATGTGTGATACGAATCGTAAAATATGACACCCATAGCCTGCGGATTTATATTGCAACTCTGATTTTACTAAATATTGTGGCGCTCTACAATGCATTCTGTGTAATGGCGGTATTCTCTTTTAGGAACATTTCTTCTAGGGAGTATATGGTGCCTCTGAGACACCACATGGCAGCACATGGACTGCACTCTTTGCTTTACCGTATGCCTCCAAGTACAGAAAATTGCTAAGGCCTAAGGCTCTGATTACGCTGGCACCATGGCTTCCGTAATTCCAGTAACGATAATGGATATGACAATACCACAGTGTAAACTGGTCCTGTCGAGTTACCTTTGTGTTTATTTTTCTTACAGGGAAAAAAATGTAATAGTCTATTTTGGCTTTTGAAGAGCCACAAAAACCTGATGAATCGAGCCTAAAGGCCTTATTACACCGGCCGATTTTGGCCGGTGCAGCGAGTGCCGGTCAACGAGACCGCTCGTTGATCAGCGCTCGTTTGCTCCTGTCACAAGGAGCTATGTATGAGGACGAGCGGTCCCCATACATTACAGGGAGATGTGCTGCCGACAACGATAATATTTTACTTTTTTAAAACGATACAATCAGCCGATTAACGAGCATTTGCTCGTCCATCTGCTGATCACTGCCCCGTTTACACAGGGCAATTATCAGCAACGAGCGTTCTATGAGCGATCATTATCCCTATAATTGCCCAGTCTGAGCATAGCCTTATACAGAGAACATTGTGAATTTTGTTTGCTTCTGATTAGGTTCTGTGTGGGAAATAAAGTAGAATGTTTAGCAATCTGTGTTGCTCTTTCGAATTTTATATTTGAATAGAATTAATGTTTCCTGATATTTTTTTCTGTATGTATATTTTAGATGATGAGCAGAACAAGTTTGACACTTCATCGTCCAGCATTGATAGTTACCTCCCAGAGAAGGTAGGTAATGTACATTTAACAGGATTGTTTATCAATGTCAGGAACTGGACTAAAACGCACCTGTACCCAAGTTTCATATCATTCAATTCAGGCGGGGGAGGAGTGCAGCACGGGGGGGCTGAAGGGAAGTAAGTATAGAGAAGAGATCATGTCGTATAACAGGATTTTTATGTGGAGGAGGTAACGAAGACCATCCAATTATACCACGTAGTCGTATTACGCACCTCGGACATTGCTCTAGTTTCAGCCACCAGTTCCGGTGTGTGTAAGGCTGCACATAGGGGGAATTATCGCACCATAGGATTTTTAAAAAAAAAATTTTGTCGTATATAGATCAACAACATAAAAATGTACGAGTTCACATCATCACAAAACATGCAAATGATTGGAGTTGTTAACAAATTGTCAGAACACCAACAAAGCACTTTATTTTCTCTGGTAAATGACTGTTACACAAAGTTCTACATGACCCGACCGAACAGTTACATTCAAATTTTCAAGCAACAACTATTTATGAATTTGTTACTCATCCGATCATTCAGAAGCATTTGTCACTAGTCACATAGATTGTAGATATTGTTGTATTTGGGGATTTAATCCACATACTGTCTCAATGTTTCACCGGCTAGCAAATCAGAAGGGGACATGTTGCCATCAGGAAATCTCAGTAGTGCTGCCTGAGGCTTCGAGCCTGTAATTTCGAGTGGGCATTTCAGCGCAGAAGTAAGATACTAAAAAGGTTTTTCACATTTTGTCCCATGGATTCCCTGAGCGAAGCAGCCAAGATGCATTATATAGCACTTGAACCCTTTTGTGCTACCCAGGGATTTGTCCTCTCGCACAGTCTTATGCTGAAATCTATGTTAACTACTTAGGTTCTATTTGCACTACATTTTCAGTGTATGTTGGAGGTATATGTTAGGAGTATAGGCATTCAGTGTCAGTCTCCCATAGGCTCCCATGTTTAAATAAAATATACCGGACAGTATGCGTTTTTTGCCGGATGCCTTTGTATGGAATATTGCAGCACACTGTGCTACGTCATACCGTTGAAAAAATATATATACCAACGTATACCAGCCTGACAGAGGCCAAAAGGACACTCTTTTGGCTTCTGTCGGGTGAATGAGGGCCTATATGAACGTTTGACTTGTGTGCTGGGAGCTTTCCCAGCGCATATTCCAAGCGGACGCTGCAAACGCAGCCTTACATGTTCTAATTTATCGTGATTTTATCAAGTTAATTACTGTTATTAAACAATAGTTTCCATGATTTATTTCTCAATTTCACTATTATCATTTGTATCCTGTTGATTGTAATGATTTATGGCCTTTTTAAATTCATGCTGTTTTGCTATTCTTTGTAAAAGTTGTTTCCAGTTATTGTACAGGTCTTTGAAATCCTGTGAGAGTTTATGTAAAGTATAATAAATTCTAGGTTTTCTGTCCTCTGTACTAGATTAGATAATTGTAGAGAAAATTGGGTTTGTTGTTAGATATTTATTTTCAGGAAGGGGACCAGATTCTGAGGTAACTGTTTCCAATCTCCATCGCTGCAGAGCAGATAATGTGGTTAATCTAAAGCACTCTTTGTGTGTTCGCTGTCTGAAACCTACTGGAAGCGCTCTGCCTGCCAGGTTCACACAGCCTCCAGTCCAACTTTTCTTCATGTTTGAGAGTCACTGCGTATTCTGTCCAGTTGCGGTGCAGTCATTTATTCAGGCTAATTTAATGCTATTTTCTGACATGTCCATGGTTTAGATGGCATCTGCTATTAATCTTCACAAGGCTTTGGCTTATTATGGAGCGTGGATCTACTTTGGGAACGATTTCAGTTGGTGCCACTGTGTTTTCTTTATCTGATAAAGATCCCACTCTGCAATAGAAACGCCGCGCCATGTTTTTATGTGGTAGTATGACTAAAACAATTTGTACTTCATGCTATTTGTGAAGGAATTTTTTTTGTGCATCCGTATTGCTTAGGATCACTTTTGATCCATGTAATTATGGAAGTACGCCTCTGTTCACATCACGTTATAGCCTTCCACCCGGAGTTATACATCGGGAGGTCTTCTGCTGTATCCCTCTGATGGAAAGTTGAAACATATCCCTTTGTATAGGCATGCAGTGGGATACGTCGCCCAAACCGCCCAGGCAGAGCGATACCTGAGGCATATAAATGGACAGTGATTTCAAGAGTTTTTCAATGCCAAGGTCTCCAGCCAGAGTGTCAGAAGCGCTCTGGCCGGGGACTACGGCTCTGCAGAAGTCCCTGACGTCACCATCTATAGATGGAAAGTGACGTTAGGATCTTTAAGATGTCGGAAACCGCGGCCAGAGCAGCGGCAACACTCTGGCTGTGGACTCTGGACCTGGGGAAGCCCCTGACCTCACTGTCCATATATGGACAGTGATATCAGGAGCTTCTCTAGGGCCAAAGTCAGTTTCCAGAGCGCTTCCAATGCACATGTATGGACAGTGATGTCAGGAGCTTCCTGACCTATGCGTTTAACATATACCTTTGACAGATGCCATACAGTGGCATCCGTCACCCATAGGCTCCCATGTTCAAAAAAAATAAAAAAAAGTATACTGACCTAAACCAGCTTGATGGGGACCAAAAGGACTCTGTTGGTCTCCATTGAGCTAAGGGAGCCCTATAGACACGTTTAGCAAGCTTTTCCAATGTACACTCTAATGTAGGGCTACAGAACTGTGCGTAGTGCCAGTCTCCTGTTATCTGAAGTTATAGTTTTTGGCCTACATCAGAGCTGTGCTAAACAATATTATCTACCATGTGCTCTACAGTGTGTGCCAGCATTGCACTACTTTACAAGGTTAGTGTCCACTTATGAAGTGATTACTGTGCCTATATATTTTTGGTTCCAGATGTTGCTGCCCTAGGGAGAGCCCGCTCCTTTTGTGATAAACACAAAACCGTTGACTTTTTACAAAGTGGCTTCATTCGAAAAAAATTCTATTTGAATAAAAAATAAATAAATTGCTAAGTGCACATAGAATCGATCTAATTGTATCCTAGTGCCGCATCCTTCGTGCAGTAATTCTGTTTTTTGTTTTTTTGTATAGTTATTTATTTTTGGAATCTCCTTTACTGAGGTGTCTATTACTCAGGATGTATTGCATGTCATGCTCTGCTATTTCTCAATTGAAGCTGCAGTTTTTACGTGAATCACTTGTTGGCCGTTATAAAGCACATATGGTACAGTGTGTGGAGTATTGTGTAAAATCCGTTCCTTAAGATATGGAGGAAATGGCCATGGTAAATTTCTACTTTGCAAAAAAAACGTAAAATGCCTGAATTTCCTTGATAAGCTTCCAACAGACTATGCTCAGAAGCCATGGCAATTTTGTTTTTGTTTTTTTAAGGCTGCCTGCTGTTAACTTTCTATCTCAGATATTATTGAGGCGCTTGGTGAAGCCACTAAAGGTCACAGAGGCATTTTATCTGAAGAAAGGTTCTTGTACACCTTTTTGTTTAGATCTGAGACAGAACAGTGCCTCTGTTAGTATTAGGACTGAATTTGATAACATAAGTCAATTTTGTTGGCATTGCACATTCTTTAACCCCTTAATGACCAGCCTATTTTAGACCTTAATGACCAAGCTATTTTTTACGTTTTTCCATCGTCGAATTCCAAGAGCTATAACTCTTTTATTTTTGCGTCGACATAGCTGTATAAGGTCTTGTTTTTTGCGGGACAAGTTGTACTTTTTAATAGCACCATTTTGGGGGACATATTATTTATTGATTAACTTTTATTAACTTTTTTTTGTGGGGGAATAGAAAAAAACCTGAAATTTCGCCACTCTTTTTCGCTTCTTAAATCAACGGCGTTTACCGTGTGATATAAATAACACCATAACTTTATTCAGCGGGTTGTTACGATTGCAACGATACCAAATTTGTATAGATTTTGTATGTTTTACTACTTTAAGGCTATGTTCACACGGAGTATTTTGGGGGAGGAATATCTGCCTCAAAATTCCGTTTGGAACTTTGAGGCAGATATTCCTCTCCCTGCACGCCGATTTTCACGGCAATTATCGCGCCGTTTTTCGCCCGCGGCCATTGAGCGCCGCGGGCATAAAACAGCGAGATATACGCTTTCTCCTGCCTCCCATTGAAGTCAATGGGAGGTCGGAGGCGGAAGCGCCCGAAGATAGGGCATGTCGCTTCTTTTTCCCGCGAGGCAGTTTTACTGCTCGCGGGAAAAAGACGCCAACGCCTCCCATTGAAATCAATGGGAGGCGTTCTCGGGCCGTTTCTGCCGAGTTTTGCGACGCGGTTTCCGCGTCAAAAAACTCGGCAAAATACCCCGTGTGAACATAGCCTTACACAGTAAAAACGCTTTTTTTTCAAAATTATTTGTTTTTGTGTCTCCATATTTGAAGAGCCGTAACGTTTTCATTTTTTCGCCGATGCGGTTGTATGAGGGCTTTTTTTTTTGCGGGAAGACTTGTAGTTTTTATTGGTACCATTTTTGAGTAGATGCGACTTTTTGATCACTTTTTCTCACATTTTTTTTAAGTCAAGATTCACAGAAAACAGCAATTTTTCCATAGTTTTTTATTAAAATTTTTACGGCGTTCACCGTGCGGGTTAAATAATGTTATAGATTTATAGTCGGGGTCGTTACGGACGCGGCGATACCAAATATGTGTAACTTTTTTACTTTTAGTTTTTTTAATAGTAAAGCAGTTTGTAAGGGGAAAAGCTGGGTTTTTCATTTTTTTTCACATTTTTTTTTCATTAACTTTATTAAACTTTTTTTTTACTTTTTTACTAGACCCACTAGGGGACTATAATATGCGATTCTGCGATCGCTATTATAATACACTGCAATACTTTTGTATTGCAGTGTATTACTGCCTGTCCGTTTAAAACGGCCAGGCATCTGCTAGGTCATGCCTCCGGCATGATCTAGCAGGCAGTCGCTCCAGGCAGACCTGGGGGCCTTTATTAGGCCCCCGGCTGCCATTAGAGACACACACTCGGCGATCGTATCGCCAGGTGTCGGTGGGGGAGAGAGGGAGCTCCCTCCCTCTCTCCAAAACCACTCAGATGCGGTGCATGCTATTGCGCACCGCATCTGAAGGGTTTAAACGGGTGAGATCGATACTAATATCGATCTCACCCGGCAGAGCAGGGACGCTCCCAGCCCTCAGCTGCCTCTAGCGTTTTTGACGCGTTTTCAGGTGCGTAATTAGAACTCCCATTAACTATGAGAATTAGGTCGCGTTTTCGGCACGTTTTACGCACCAAGAATTGACCTGATACTACTTTTTCGCAATCTTCAAACGCGCGCGTAAAGAAACGCGTTGTATGCACTGCAATGCATTTTTCCATTGATGTCATACGCTTTTCTCCCTTTAGGTCCTTTTACATGGGGCAATGATCGGGTATACCAGCATTCATACAAACATTCATTCCTGAACCTAGTCCTGTGTGAACAGGACACCAGTCAACCAATGAACAGAACGCCGTATTTCCCAGTGAAATCAATGGGCAGATGTTTGTAAGCGTTCTGTTTCCGATTTTTCAGCCGTTTATCGGGACGTCTAAGGACAGAAAAACTACTGAAAACACTATGTGTACAAATACCCTAAATGTGCTATCAGAATAGTGTTCTAATATAAAAATATTCCTATTGTAATGTAAAACAATAAAACCTATTTTTGCATTGATCCGCAATATGTAATAGATTTTATTAAAACCATATTAGTGATGATTATCCCTCAGATCAGCACATGATTCTTCACCTCCATGGCCACCTTTTAGTGTTCTTCAGAGTGCATTTGCACAAAATTATGTTAGTTCTTTATTACCACCCAAGTACTTCAGCTGACTCCTAATTCCTAGCACCACTTCCCATCTAAAACCCTCATTCAAAGGTTCGCCGCTTGCCATTGTGGTTAAGCTAATGCTGCAAGCTCCGCACTGCGGTCATAGACTTTGGTTTGGATAGGACTTCCACATCTGGAATTAAGCGAACGTTTTCATTGTGGCATCACTGTGTCTTAATTGTGCCAAATTAAAAACTGCGCTGTATACTTCTGAACACACGCAAATCTGTTCTATTATGGTCTGCCAAGCATGAACATTGATGAAAATCTCAATATATAGCAAGAGGAAAGTGGCTTCAATTTAAAGATCTAAATTTATCCTGGAGTTACCCCCTGCCATTCCAAATGATTTTGTAAAACGATATATTTGTGTTAGTTTTGATTGTTCTATATACAGGTGGGTGAAGAATTCAGATTACAGGGTAAACCCACCGTATCAGTCTGAATGTGATAAGCCTCATAATACTTTAATACTTCTCGAATTTTAAATGTATGGCTCCATGCTGCCTGAATTTTCCACCTCTAATCCCATGTCTTCACATCGCAAGTGATCACATCTAGTGGTCTTGCATGGATCAGTCTAGAGACAGTTGATTTACAATTTTGATGTCCTCATTGAGCAAATAAAATAATTTCTCAACAATTTCCAGTCTGATGGCGCTTCAGTAAATAATTTTTGTCTTTTCTGTGTACTGGCCATAATTAGATTTTTTTGATACTTTGTTTTCTTTGTGAAATTGAGATTGGTTCTGGTCTCACAGAAAATATGATATCACAATCTGTTATCTCTAACATTGATCCACAAAAGGGGCACTGGGGCCCGATCATGTTGAGGGATGATGTGTTGGCAGATGCATGAACAGTCCTTGATGGGCAGCTTTTTTCTGGGCACCACTAAACCTTATTTGTGTGGTCAGAAGTGATTTTGCCTCTTGATTTGGAGAATCCATACACTGTATAGAATTCATTGCATATTCCATTGATTGCTGTGAGTTCATATATGAATCTTATTTTCCGCATTATCCGTGGCATACTTTTCTACAGAGTTCTTGACTTCATGTAGGTTTTTAAAGGTGCATATAACAATTTCCATATGTATGATTTATGAAAATGTTGTATGATGTGTGAAAATGTTTAATTTTTGATATCTACTATGGGTCTTTTTAATAACCATGTGCTTCCATATTTACTGTTAGAGTGGAAGAGAAACAGAAGCCAAATTAAAAAATGAAAGCCGAGTGAAACTTTTTACCTTGGATTCGGATACACAGGTAATACCAAATGCACAAACCATGCCCCCTTGCTTAACGAAAATGTGCATGTTTACTGGATGTTGAGTAGACCCATATTCTTTATTTACCTTTGCTTTGATTCCTACGCCTTATAGGGGTTGTATAGGATTATAAAAACATGGCTGCTTTCTTTCAGAAACATCACCACATCACCTGTCCATGGGTTGCATCTGGTATTGAAGCTCCGCTACAATGAAGAAAATGGTGGCAGAGCTGCAATACAACACGCAACCTATGGAAAGGTGTGGCGCTGTTTCAGGAAGAAAGCAGCTGTGTTTTTCCGAACCTGTATAACCCCCTTAAATGGGATTTTGCTCAAAAGTGTTAGGCCCCATGCACACGAACGTGCTTTTGCGGCCGCAATTCTCACGAAAATCCACGGGAGAATTGTGGCCCCATTCATTCCTATGGGACCATGCACACGACCGTGGTTTCCACGGTCTGTGCATGGCCCAGGACCGCAGAAAGAACGGGCATGTCTTATTACGGCCGTGTTCTGCGGTCCAGGCTCATGGCAAATAATGGCCGCGGCCATGTGCACGGCCCGTGATTTGCGGGCGGCTCGCGAGTGACACTCTGCTGCCGGCTGACCCGATAATCACGGCCGTGCTCATGGCTACAGTCGTGCGCATGAGGCCTTAATATAACCACGACTCAATTTTTGCATTTGAGATATTGGCACAATTTATAGAATTATAAAAAAAATTGTTTATAATTATTTAGGCTGCATGCACAATTCCGTCGGCCGTTGCACGGCCGCTAATGACTGTTCCGAAGAAACACGGAACGCACACGGATGTCTTCCGTGTGCAGTCCATTGTTTCACAGACCAAATCAATGAAAAGGCAGATACAGTTCTGTCAAAAACGGACAGGAGTAGGACCTGTCCTATTTTTGATGGAACGGCCGCACGGTTCCGTTAAAACAACAAGTGTGAATGGCCCCATTGAAATGAATGTGTCAGGGTGCTATCAGTTAAAACAATGGATAGCACCATGATGAAAAAAACCTGAAATGGGCATGAGGCCTTAAAATGGATATCTGAGCTTTATAAAAAATTCTAATTCTATCTCCCAAAAAAATAATACTCGCCTTCTAACCTCCATTGGCTCCAGCACCGCAAGTCTGCGGTCACCTGCTGGACTCTGTTTACAATGACTGGAGCTGCCACTATTTGTACCGGCATGTGACTGCTCCAGCTAATCACTGGCCATAGTGGTCATGTGCTATGCTTGTTGGGAGTGGCTTGAAATGGTCACGTGACCGTACGGCGGGTGACCGTGCAACAGTGTCGCTGGAGAGGCTGAGAAATACGTGTTTTAGTTTTGGGGGTTTTTTTTGTCTAATATTTTACCATCCACTTGTCAATCTCTTTTCTATTTCTAGAAACTTGACTTTTCGGGAATTGAATCAGAGACAAAACCCTTTGAGGAGAAATTTGGGAAAAGGATATTAGTAAAGTGCAATGATTTGTCTTTCAATCTTCAATGTTGTGTGGCAGAAAACGAAGAGGGGCCAACAACAAATGTAGGTATTTGTTTTGTCATTGTCATTTTTTTTTCTAAATATTAATTTATTCTACTTCTTTGCTTAACGTGGACCTGTGACTTTTGTGACATTCCGTGTCTGAAAGGGTATTGAACCCACAAAGCTGCTGATCCGCTCGGCTCAGACTATGTAATCATGTGATCCCAGGACCCTCAGAAGGTGTTCAGAATTTAACCAATCACAGGTCGCATTCAGACACCACTTGTCCAGGGCTGAATATTGCATGAATACAGTGATCAGGAGCTCCCTAACAGAGCAACACTTTTATAAATCCTGGGATCTTGAGACGACCAGAGAAAATGATTCAGAGGGGTGACTCCCCGGTTTTATAGAACATATGTATGACTGCTTTTAATAACATACTGTAGTATATGATGTCATTAAGCAGGCGCGAATATGTTGTTTGCTGATTAACCCAGTTAATGTAATAAACCCTAGCAGTATAGGATTTGACATGTTGTTATATTGTTTTTTTTCCCCCAACAGTAGATGTCAAGACACCGGGGGGATTTATTAACACTAGCATTTTATACGCTAGTCTTAATTTAAAAAACACTGGTGTAAGATGTGCCTAATATTAAGAGGTGCACGCCTCTGAACAAGGTGCATCTCTAGACCATTGGTGCGCCAGAAAAATCAAATCTATGCTAAATAGGACTGCCCTCTCCGCTAAACCTCAACCACTTTTTTAAAGTGTCAGAGGTGGCGTAACAATTGAAAAATCCCAAGTTCTTGCACAACTTGCAAATTTTCTATGCTAGGAAACGGCCGTAGAGCTGATAATAGATTTCCCCCATAGTCTGCCCCTTGTAATCAGGTCCCGTCTAAAGCAGTTTTTTTATTTTCATTTATTTTCAATTTATAGGATTACAAAAATAAAAATAGCATGACATTTTTATATGGAAAGAATCTTTGACCAACCCATTATTTCATAAGGTGTAGCATCGTTTTTTGCCAAATGTGTTTCTTGCAAGTGAATTATTGCAAGAAGGTAGCAGGAAATTAGGTTCAAGACTACTAACCTTTTCAGTATATCAATAAGAACTTGGATGTTCCAGGACAAAACCTTAAGTATCATAATTTACACATTGACCCATTATAGCCCTGTATTCGTCCTTCGTTAGAGATTGTAACCATGGATTCCACCCAGCCAAAAAATAAGCCCGCTGATTTTGCTTTATTGTATATCCACCTCTCTCCAAATATTATAAGATTAAGAAAATTCTTCCAGATTGCATATGATGGAATATTATTTGACAAACCGAGTCGTAGATACAAAGCTTTTGCCACGAAGAGGGCCTTAGTAATAGATTTATTTTTATAAACAGAGGTCCTCCATTCATAGCGATCACCGAGTATACACAGGACTGGATAGATCCGGATGTCCAACCTATATATACCTTCTAACTTATCGATCACTTCCTTCCAGTACATATACATTTTAGGACATTTCGAAAGCATATGGTATAAATCAGCATTGTTCTCAAAACATTTTGGACATTTATCTGTAGTTCTTCTTTTAATTTTAAATTAAGATGGTGTTGCGTGTAATCTGTGTATCGTAAACCAATGTGAAAGATTCCAAGACACGTTAAAAGCCGGTTTTATACACCCCAAAATTTTTATACATTTTCGGTGATGCTTTTTATTTGCATTTATGGGGGACAAAAAAAGCAATGGCCAGATGTTATTTAAAAGTCCATAGTAAAATTTGAGAATGCCTACATATGTTTTTGTTTTTTTGGGCCAGTGGTATTTTTATTAAAACGCAGAATACTCTAGGTAAGGCCGGATTCACACGAGCGTGTTCTGTCCGTGATATACGTTCCGTATGTCGGCCGCGTTTCCCTGGCCATACACACTTCAGGGAGCCGGGCTCCTAGCATCATAGTTATCTATGACGCTAGGAGTCCCTGCCTCGCTGCAGGACAACTGTCCCGTACTGTAATCATGTTTTCAGTACGGGGCAGTAGTTCCACGGAGAGGCAGGGACTCCTAGCATCGTACATAACTATGATGCTAGGAGCCCGGCTCCCTGAAGTGTGTTCGGTCCGGGAAATGCTGTTGACATACGGACCGTATATCACGGACAGACTCACAGCTGTTCTGACCTCTCCATGCTTCTTTGTACATATTGTAGCTGCTTGCGGAGGCATAGTTTTAACATAATTGGGGAGATTCAGAAAGAATCCGTTAAAAAAATGTCTAACAGAAAAACGGTCTTCATTGCCCATAGCAACCAATCGGCTTTATGTTCTTTGGCTGGATTCACACGTTGCAAATGTTCATCGCAGGTTTTACCCTTTGCAATGCAAAATTGTGAGATTTGTGTCAACTCCACATCAAAATCTGCAACGTGTAAACTCAGCCTAAGGCGTTATTCAAGCGAACGTTGTATACGTCCATGTGCTGTCCGTTAAAAAAAACAAAACGGACAGCACACGTACCTATGCAATTCAATGTGGCTATTCAGACATCCATGGTTTTTCATGCAGCGTGTTTCCGTTGCGTGAAACTCACTGCATGTCCTTTTGTGGTCCGTTTTTTGCGAACCACGACGCCCATTGAAGTCTATGGGTGCGTGAAAAGCAGTTGCTAAAGAAATGTTGAGGAAGAAATAAAAAATGTACACCAACACTGACATAAAAACTGATGCCACACGGAACAAACTATGATGGCACACGGAACTGAAATGCATTAAATACAGTCCGTTTTTTGCGGATGCAAAACGGACATGCTCGTCTGAATAAGGCCTAATAGTGCTCTCGAAAAAAGAATGCTACGTTTGGTTGCTCTTGGCAGTAGAGTTTTTCTGTTAGGCAGTTTTCATGGATCCTCTCCAATGTATATTACAAATTGTTAGCACTTGATGTGCTGACACTTTGTATACTACTAGTACGGTACCCCTGTAAGTGAACCGCCCTGCATGGAGTTGTCTTCTTTTGGTTGATTTTTCTTGTGATAAGTTTTTCGGTATTCTTCATTTCTGCCTTACAAGAGTTTTGGGTATTGCGTGTTTTTTTTTTTTTGCATTCAGTTTAAAGCCAACTGTATATGAATGTGTCCTACAGCCAAATTCTGGGAATTTGTATGAGTATCTATGGCAGTCTGTTCTATCTTTTAGCATTCTAACCTGGCGTGTTCACTGCAGTGTCTCCTCCAACAGTAGACGTCAGATCAGCGTCCCCATGAGGACACCATACATCTATTATGAAGGAGGTTTTTGCTCGCTAGAGCAGAAAAATTTGAGACCCGTTCACTTATTTTTGCACTGTTCAGAATGGATCTGCCTGGCCAGACATGGAGGGTTATTAGTGAAGTGGCTGTTTATCTCCCGGGTTGCTGACATACATTGTATGTGATTTGCGCTAGTGCTGGTATCTTTATATAGCCACTGTAATAACTTCTGAAGAGCTGCCGCTGCTCTGTGGTTGGTACTATTGTGTGTAAGCATTTTCCCTTGCACAGTGTATAACCTGTTTCTTGCAGACTCATCTGCTTGGGTTTTAAAAATTATGCTTGACTAAGCGACAACATAGGAAATGCTTTAATTATAAACTGGCTATCCTTTATATAACCTTCCAATATTTCAAGGTTAGCCGTAAGCTGGAAATGATATTGAGCAGAGTTTTTATTGTTCTGTTGTAATGCCAAAAACTGTACATCTGTATAAGGTACTACTGATTCTTGGAAAGAAACATTTGGTACGACCTCCTAGATCTCGCTGCTGGTAAGCCAAATGCACACAATTCCCCTTGGCAAATCGGCGGCGTAATACAGTACAAGAAAAGTAAATGAACCGAGGAAATTTCATCTACACGTTCCAAATTTTTTCTGTATGAAAATTGACATGCAATTCGCATTTTAAAATCCATCAATTTAATAAAATCAATTTATCTTGTGTTTCCGCCTCAGAATTGTATCTGACAAGTTGTTTTTTTAAAAAACAAAACAAAAAACGCACCTAATTCCACTTCAAAATGTAAAAACCGCACCTAAAAGTGCAACAAAAATCAGGTGCGGGTTTTACCTGCGGAATTAGCCGAGCTTACCTGCGGTCTTGATGCAGATTTTCTGCACCAAATTATGCAACGTGTGGATGTAGCCTTATAGCCCAAAAATTCATTTGAAATTCTCTGCTCCAGAGCTGAAACTTCCTAGCATTTCTTGTTTGTACTCTAGGAAACTATAATTTCTAGAATTGAGGTTCATGATGTATCCAAAATACCAACTGAGCATGGACAGAGTTGATCATTTGTCCGGTCATAGAGGGAAGCAATATAATTTTACAGAACTTGTTATTCTATGTTGATTTTAATTTATAAGAACATCATACGTGTACAGTATATGTTGGGGCCGGTCAACTCTTAGGACCTAGTGTAGGTAGCCAATGCTCCAAGAAACTTGCTATTGGCGCTTTACGTTTTTTGGGTTGTTTTTATTGCGAACACTACCTACTAAAAAATATGTATTTGGCGCCTCCAGTGTTTCAGGTGTCTAATTTCTATGAATTATCGTTCCAAATACATTGCATTACTTGTCTTGCATGGGTCCTGAGTTACAGCCTGTATTATACTTCGCTAGTACAGTTAGTGTTTCCTACCTCAGATTGCGAGAAGCGTTGTGTCTGCCTGGTGGACTACGCTTAGCACAAGATCAGGCTCTATACAGACGTTGAGGCAGCAGGGAGTGCTAGCAGATTTTGGCTCTGGAGCCAAGTGAATTATGAATGCAGCTCTGGACTAGAATACAAGCTGTAACTCGAGATCAGGAAAAGATAAGCTACTTTACTATGGTTCTTCTCCTAGAAGTCTGTTTTTAAGTCATTTTAATATTTGTAAATGTTTTTTTCTTTTATAAAAGCTGTGTATTGTTGCATAAGGTTTGAAACTAAGCAATGAATAAAAAATAAGTCTCTGAATTTCATTTATTACTGTTTTGACATTTTTATTTTTTTTCCTGCTCAGGTGGAACCATTCTTTGTCACACTCTCCCTGTTTGACATCAAAACCAACAAAAAGATCTCTGCAGACTTTCCTGTGGACTTGAACCATGCCTCTGTGAGGCAAATGATTCCTCTTCCGTCTCAGCAGCTTCTAAATGGCAGCGGGGACTTTGGATGCAGAATTTTAGGGTCTGTGCAGGAGTCCATGCTGCAGTACCCCAAACAGGTATCCATTAGTCTGTTTTTGGGTTATGTAATTTTCCGTCAAAATTGAAATGATTTTGAGTAATTCAGCTTTGAGACGTATTCATAACGGATAAAGAAATGGTAATGCAGCCTAAGAAGTTTCTAAATAATTGAAGCATCTTTGCATTTCCAATGCTGTGTAGAGCGGAGTGCTCCTTTTTAGAAAGTACATTTGTTGCTCAGTAAAGTGCTGTATGATCTAACGTAATACGTGATGGAAATGCTCGGCGGGAGGAAACCGCTTTCATCTTGTAATGTTTTCATTTAGTATGAATGCTATAGGTTGTTTTACCTCTTAATACCTCTTACATATTGTGTCGACTATAATCTTTCTACCATTTGTTCCCCGCTGCTCTGATATGAATCTGGAGTATGAAGTGTTTATTCTATAGTACAATGCATCTGAAATGAAATCAGAGATGTATTATCCATTATCCCCATTGTATGCGCCCCTTCACCTGTTTCCAGGGGAGATGCAGCATTTTGACATCAAACATGATTGAATCTGCTTTTGAAATGGAGCTTTACAAGTTCTCCCACTCCTACTGTGAACTCCTATTTGTGGAGGATGTTCACGTCAATGTCCAAATAATACAGGGAAGTCACAGCCGATTATCATAGAATGATAGCGGCTGAAAGGGAAGTGGGGATCAGATAAGGATCGTATCCAGACTTCTATGTCCTTGTGTCTGGATACAAATATTCCCTGTGTGGCTCGTGGTTTATACACCATTGTTTTGAATACGTCTTTTTGTACCTTTTTATAGTCGAAAAAATGTTTTCCTAAAATATAGCATATTGGCTACTGCTAAATTTTTTCAGCCTCAACAGTCCAAATGACTAAAAAGCTATGACAGATTCAGTTTTTGCCATATGAGAACTGACACACTATCCATTTGTGTCACTCTGCTGGCCTTGGCTCCACTCCTCACAACGGGACATTGCCCTGCACCCACGGAGGCCTGGAGACAGTAGGCTAGGAGGGCAAGCAGGTTGAATGGCCACAGTGACCGTATATAACTTGCTGCTATGATAAGAATCACAAGGTAACTCAATAAAAGACCTATACGGTACTCATTCCTGCCTGCAGTGCTTTATGCAGGATCGGTCATTGGCACATAAGCGATAAAATCACCCCCCCCCCCTCCCATCCTACTGCTTTGTGGCTTCCTTATCAGACCAGTCATCTATTAAAAAAGCTGCTGCTCTTTATCTTGTTGGTAGAGGTTATTCTGTACCTGCTCTATTCGAAAAAAAGATCCAATATCGAAAAGATCCAATAGATTAAATGTAATAACAAACCTAACAATGTCTTAGTCAAGTATTGTAGCACACGTCACAGCACAGTAGCAATGATATAAACTATTACAATTTCTGTGCAAATGTGAAAGTTGCGGGTTTTAATGGTTATAACATTTTTTATCATTCAGGGTATATTTTCTGTAACGTGTCCCCATCCTGACATCTTCCTTGTGGCGAGGATAGAAAAGGTCCTTCAAGGCAGCATTACTCATTGTGCAGAACCTTACATGAAGAGCTCGGACTCTGCCAAGGTAGGTTCTGATGCTAAACAATGTATGGGGCCATTAGAAGTTTCTGATTAAAAACATCTACTTCAAAATAGAAATAAGTCATTTTATATTATGTTAAGATTCTAGATACTCCACCCTGATTTAACTTTGTCAGTTCAGACTGATGTTAACGATCAAAACAATTACAGTATTTCTCTCTCTCTGTGTATGTATGTATGTATATATATATATATATATATATATATATATATATATATACATATACGTGTGTGTGTATATGTATGTATATGTATGTATGTGTATATGTATGTATATGTATATATATATATATATATATATATATATATATATATATATATATATATATATATATATATATATATATATATATATATATATATATACACACACACACACACACACATTCTTGATGTCATTTTGCGGTCCGTAAATAGGAACAGGTGTTACAAACTGTTCGTTTTTTTTATAAACTTCCAAAAAAACATAACGGTTTTGCAATATGCTATTATTCAGAAATCTGCCTCTGTCCCCATCCTACCGATGTAAAATGTTTTTTATTCATTGACAGCAAGCCATATTGAAAATGGTGAGGATTTGAAACATTAAGTTACAGTGCTGTGAGAGTATTTACCCCTCACTTGATTTTCTTCTATTTTTGCTAGTTTGTCACGTTTTAAGCGTACCTATCTTTTCAGGCGACTTTCAGAATAAGCTGTCATGTATGTGTATGAGGAATAACACCATTTCTGGCCATTATATGACTTGTATTCTGCATTATTTAGCAGTTCTGCCCTTTGCAGTCTCTATTTAATTCTCTCAGTTCTCTGAGTTAGTGTGTGGAGCCTAACTGCTATTATGTCTTCTATACACTACACA
The DNA here is from genome assembly GCF_050947455.1 of Rhinoderma darwinii. NCBI lineage: Eukaryota > Metazoa > Chordata > Amphibia > Anura > Rhinodermatidae > Rhinoderma > Rhinoderma darwinii. The sequence goes on along the minus strand of NC_134688.1, from coordinate 163,008,343 downwards.
TAGAAATAGGGAAGAGGAGAATATATAATATAAAATCAGCATGGACAACATCATACAGCAGTAGTGAGCGGTGTAGCTGAGACTCCGGCTCTGGAGTGAGAGAACACTTACTAGAAGCTGCAACAGCACCTTTGTGTTTCGCTCTACCTCCCTCTCACTGTTTCTGCTCACTCCTCCCCTCTTTATAGACTTCTATGGACAGCTGACTTCTATGGACAGCTGACTTCTATGGACAGCTGACTTCTATGGACAGCTGACTTCTATGGACAGCTGACTTCTATGGACAGCTGACTTCTATGGACAGCTGACTTCTATGGACAGCTGACTTCTATGGACAGCTGACTTCTATGGACAGCTGACTTCTATGGACAGCTGTAACCTGATCCTTCAGTGAGCTGATGGTCCATCTTGTCTTGAGGAGATGAAAAAGCTGTAAATTCAGAGTGCGTGAACAGTTAGGAAGGGGAGAGGAGGGTCTGATAAGTGGAGAAAGAGACATTTTTCTCTAATAAGATATATTACAAAGTTGCTTATTTTTGATTGTACTATTAATTTATGCCGAGTTTGTTTAAAAATTTGGTGACTATCCAAATAACTAATATATTTTTTTTTCTCTAATTGAGGCAATTGAGGCCCACAGTTCTTTAGATGTTTGTCTGGGTTGTTTTTTGACCTCCTTATTGAGTCGTTGATGCGATCTTGGTGAAATTTTGGTGAACTGGCCACTCCTAGGAGGGTTCACCCCACAGGTTTTCTTTAATGGCTGTCACTGTAGTTGACTGGAGTCCCAGAGCCTTCGCAATGGCTTTGTAACCCTTTCCAGACTGGCAGATTTCAATCACTTGGTATTGCATTTGTATTTGAATCTTTTTACAGTGTGGCATCATGAAATCATCATTTAAAAACTGCATTTTGTGTTTACTCGGGTTATCTTTGTCTAATATTAAAATTAGTTTCATCTGAAAGAATCAAGTGCAAAAATAGAAGAAATTAGGAAGAGGCAAATACTTTCACAGCACTGTTCATACAAGGAAAGCTGTCAATCACAGTATTTGGGTGGGTGACGCTGGACAGGCAGCATTTACAGGTCTCGTAACACTAAAATAAGGTATAAGATCATATAAAACTATATTTCGCTAAGCTTAAGTCTCCTATGCTGGTCTATCCTACAGATACAACCGTAGAGAAAACGTGACCGATCTGCTTTTAAAGCTTTTATTTAAATTTAAACTAGAAAACCTTGTCAAGTCAAGATCGCGCATGCTTCTTTATAGTTAGTCAGTGACGGCAGGATTTAATGGTTGCCACAACAATCCAAGATCTTCATACTATTCAAGGTGGATAAAAAGCCGGTTATAATAGTGTGATCAGAAAAAAAGCAAATCTAGTTTGGGTTCACCCGTTTATCCGTGGTCACGGTCACTAAAGATTTTAAAATGTAATTTTAGAAAAAAATACTTTGTTTAAAATGTGGCATACAGGACATAGACAGAAGGCCATATCTTCTCTATCTAAGCGATATACTGAAATAAATGGGCTTTCTTTTACCACGGTCTCCATGTCCTCCTACTTGACAAACATTGTGAAAGATTGTTGCTCCGTATGATGTGGGATAATGCTTAAAATCATGACGAAAAAAAACTGCAGACCGGTCTTCTAAAGGGAGATGTGCATAATACACAAGTTCAGGGCTTTCTTCTCAAACTTCCAGTATGGAACCGTTAGAGCATGTCTTTCATGAATCATCCTCAATCGCTTTCATGCTGATCTGTAACATGTACAAAAATGATGTCCACATTTCCAAACATCTGCACAATGGGCACACCTGTAAACACTATGCATGGCCAGAAAACCTAAAGCCATGAATGTTGCGCGTGCAGATGGAAACTATTATCACAGATCAATGTCCTTCTTTCTTCATTGAATGGTGCACTACTCTTTTCCAGATAAAGGAAAGATCTTTATTGAAATACAACTTGTTTATATTGCTCAATAAACGGATGATCAGATTTAATATGCACTTTATAGTAATGCTGGCAGTCTGTGCCCTCTAACCATTTGATAGTAGGGTCCATACGAACGTACAGAGCGAGTGAGACCGTTATCTAGTTGATCATTCAATTCTTGTATCTCCCTTTACATGAGATGTACCCGCTAAGATTCCAGCTTAGGTTACCCCAATCCTCTTAGGACCGCTCCTCTGTCTAGACGTAGCAGCTCTAGCAAAAACGGGGGCTAAGCATCAAGGATCGTAACGATTTTCTCCATTTTACAATGGATATTAAAGGAGTTTTCCCTCTGCACACTTTTACCATAAATGTCTCATCGATGGGCATTTAACTGCTGTGACCCGGCTGATCCTGAGAACCTCAACGATCAGACGTTTTTGACGTGTCCAAATAATATCCCATAAGTGCGTAGAGGACTAAGGCTGGGTCTACACGGGACGGAAATGCTGCAGTTTTTCGGTGTGGAAAATCTGCAGCAGATGACAGAAGCGGCCATGTGGATGAGAGCTGAACAAATGTCATCCAGATGCTGCTGAAGATTTTCCACACGGAAATAAGAGCATGCTGCGGAATTTCACATCCACAGTCTGCTCCTTCTATTGCAGCTGCTTACAGCGGATTTCAGTTTTTTTCAATGTGGAAAGGGGGGGGGGGGGGAAATCTGCTGGAAATCCACAGCAAAATGTTTACGTAGCACATGCAGATTTTGCAGTGGAAAACGCGCTGGGTGTGTGGGTGACCTAGGGTGAATTCACATGAGGCAGATTTGTTGCAGAAATTTTGTGACTGAAAATTCATTCCGTACATGTTATTGGGTTGGTTTCTGCAGCAGGTGCATGGATTTCTGCAAGACTCATTCAGATGAATGGGACAGTCGCAGAAATTTCTCCAACAAATCTGCCACATGTCAATTCACACTTAAGATATCCAGGAAGTGAATTTTTTTTATTAAAGGCTGCAAATTAAATAAATAAAACAAAAAAGCAATACTTGCCTAACCTCAGCGAGCCAGTGCTGTCGCTCCGGCGGCGGTCCCGGTGCTTGTTTAGATGCACGTAGCAGGGCTCTGCGGCCATATGTTGTATTTCTGCCATTATGTCAGAAATATAATTAGTCACCGCAGAGCCCTCTGATTGGCTGCATCAATTACATGCTACGTGCTTGTAAACAAGCTCCGGGACTGCTGCCGGAGCGACAGCGCTGGATCGCTAGGGGCAAGGATAGGTAAGTATTGTTTTTTTGTTATATTTATTTTATCTGCAGCACCTAAGAACATTTTTTCACTTTACCAGATAACCCCTTTAAGGTGGTGGACTCCTAGCAAACTTACTTTTTGATCCTTTTTTGTCTGGACTCCCCCTCGCACAGGCCTATCTAAGGCTTCGTTCACATCTGCGTCAGTGTTCCATTTGTGGGTTCCGCAGGACCTTTCCGTCAGGGGAAACCAAACTGAAACAAATGGCTTTCTGTTTGCATTATTATTGATATCAATGGTAACGCATCCGTTGCAAATAGCTTCCGTTTGTTACCGTTCTGTAAGGTTTCCATTGTTTAGACAGAATCAATAGCGTAGTCTGCTGCGCTATTGATTCCGTCAACACAACGGCAACTTTACAGAACGGTGACAAACTAAAACCATTTGTAACGGATGCGTTACCATTTAAATCAATGGTAACGCAAGCGGAAAGCTATGTTTTCCGTTTGGTTTCCGTTCATGGGTTCCCCTGACAGAAAGGTCTGATGGGACTCGTGAACGGAACGCAGATGTGAACAAAGCCTAACCCTCCGCTGCCAAAATCCTGTGGATTAAACACAAGCGTTTTTCCTCCCCCATGAGATTGCTTGAAGGGAAAGTTGTTCTTTGTAAAAACCCTTTGTATTTGGAATTGTCTACGTATTTGTGGATTCATTATTGATGGTGTTCAAGCATTTATAGATGTTCCTGCGGTAGCTTTACATTCTGTGATGCCGGTGGCAAGTCCACTCTTAAATGGTCTATTTTTATCCATTTGATTTCCAGGTACTGCTGCTATAGAACTGCTGGTATTCATCCTGTGCCGCAGTAGACGGGTTGCTTTTTGCCCCTGTTAATATTTTACCTGTATCTGATATTATAATGATACCTTAGTGAATATTGTCGTTTTAGTTCTTGATTATTTGAGATCGTATCTATTCTTTGGTAGATTTAGGAAGGCTTATGTCTGCAGGTACATAAACCGAATACAGGCTTCCCTGAACAGTCTGCAATTTGCTGACCTATTCACCTGCAATGATGTTCTCAACACCCCCCAACCTTTTTTATTATTTTTACCCCTAAAATAGTTTACCCTCCTGAAGAACCTCTAGACCTATCCCATCCTTACTGTAAAAGTGACAGCTTTTTTTTTTCCCTAAGGGGCTCTTGTCAAAACTTCTTAAATAATAACTTTTGCTATATCAGAGACATATCTGAGGTTTTAATCACTGGGGGCCAGGAGCTGAGACCTTTACCGTCACTCAAACAAAGGTTCAGAAGCGCTCTGCACTTTCAGCTGTGGTCAGCGCTCCTTGTTAGGCTGTAGACGGCTCGCATAGATCATCTATGAACCCTTCTTCAGGCTGACCAGGATCGCTGATCACTTATTTCAGAGACGGTGGGAGTCCATTGAAAAGCACACTACCATTACTACTGCTACATTTCTATTAATACAGTTTTTTTCACATAAACCTTTTATAGGTGGCACAGAAAGTTTTGAAGAATGCCAAACAGGCATGCAGCAGGCTTGGACAGTACAGAATGCCATTTGCCTGGGCAGCAAGGTGAGATGCGGACGAGAATGTGTTTTCATTAACACGAAGTAGGCCTCATGGACACCGTGTTTTTGCATCCGCAAAAATACAGATGACTTGCAGGCCTATTCATTTCTATGGGCCCATGCATATAACCGTGGTTTCCACGGTCTTTGCTTTGGCCGGACCGCAAAAAAAAAATAGGACAAGTCATTATACGGTCCGTATTTGCGGTGCTGGCTAATTGAAATCAATGTGTGCACGGTCCGTGAATGTCGGACGGCCCGCTGATGACACTCCGCGGCCGCCCGTGCTGTAATCATTGACCGTGCACACGGCTACGGCTGTGTGCATGAGGCCTTACAGATACTACACAGCTGTACAATGCTGGAGGACTCTCGTGCATGGGTCCTACTTAATAGGACTCCTGCATGTGAATCCTTAGGTGTCGTATGGTTGGCACTTTTTAAAGGACCACTAAATATAAAATCCAAACCAAGAAAAAACAACAAATTAAACCTGACATTTTGTCCTTATTTTTCTTGCTCCTGATTTCTTCGATGTCACAATTTCAGAAAATAAAATAGAAAAGCTGTGTATACTAATCTTGGGATACAGCTTTTTTTTCTCTCTATCCCCCCACCCCCTACTTGTTCACGCAAACCAAGAAGTTTGAGGTTGGGACTGGGTTTAGGCTGTATACTTTTGTGTACGAAGAGAGCACGGCCATTTTGTTGGTAGGAATCCCCTAGTTATCAGTCATAGTAACAGTAGTTCACACAGTACAGTATCTCACGGACATTCAGTGGTATATTAGAAGGTATTTTTGTGGCAGAAGCAATCATACCAACTGCTCATACAATATACAAGTGTTTACACAGCCAATTGTGGCCTCCATTATAGTTCTACAAGGGGAGCCACCCATCTTTCCAAAGCTTCTGAAAGGCAATTTGCCTAATTATGTCATGAATATTCCCTCTTTCCTATACAGTTCCACAAAGGTTGTTACCCAAAATGCCAAGTCTGCCTAGTTATGTATTGATAGACACCCAACTCTCTTATCTTAGCGTTACTAGTCAGATTTGCTTTTCAGGAGCCTGGAAAAGCTGGGTCTGAATCACTTTGAAGCTGCAATGAACACATCTGCCTAGTTTTGCAGTGATATTGCTGTATATGTGTGTGTATGTGTGTGTATATATATATATATATATATATATATCTCCCCACTGTAACATCCCTTCCTGTAGTATTTGTCTTAGTTGATTACTCTTATTTTCCTAGGCCTCTGTTCAGAGATACATCTGGGACCCTGGACAAAAATGGAAGATTTTCTCCAATTTATAAACAGGACAGCAACAAACTTTCAAATGAGGACATGCTTAAATTGCTTGCTGATTTTAGAAAGTAAGTGTGTTGTAGTCCTACATCAATTATGGTGTGTAAGAGGGGTCCAAGCCATAGGCTTCTACGTGGGCTTGTAACTTGTACCTTGTTTCTTTACTGTATATGAGGCAAAAAAAGGGCCATATATACTGAAAATGGAATCCGTTTTCAGTTATTAGTACAGAACAGGCCACAACGTACAGTGATGTGAAGAAAAAAATTATTCTAAAAGCTTTTTTTTAAAATCTTAATTCAATCAGTATATAAAGATAAGTATATGCAAGTGAACAAAATAAATAATGAGTTGTTGACCTTGCAATAGTTTATTTAACCAAAAATGATCAGCAGTTCCTTGGTGGATTTACTACTGTGTTCAGGGTCATTGTCATATTGCAAGGTTCTTTTTCTGAGCTTTAATTCCTTGGCGACGTGACGTAACTGTACGCCACAGGCTCCATGGGGGGAGTATGGAGCAACCTCTCAGGCTGAGCCTGGTCCATACTCAGCAGTTGTCGGCTTTGTTACAGCCGACACCTCACTGCAACGGCCTGGGATCGGCGATAACTTAAATGCCAGACGTTTAACCACTTAGATGCCATAGTCAATCGCGTTCGCTGTGTGGGGCAGCCCCCTCAGTCAACACATTGTCCTCCCATGATGCAATTGCAGGGTGCCAATGATTGTCATGGCAGCCAGGGGGCCTAACGAAGGCCCCCGTGTCTTCTGTCTTTCTGCTCCTAAACCGTCAAATACATGCAAAATATAAAAAAATGATCAAAAGTTTAAAAAAACTACCTTTTTTTTTTCCCCCCCTAAAGTTATAGAAAGAATAAAAAAAAAGTAAATAATTGGTATTGCCGCATCTGTAAAAGTCTGAACTATCTCACATTTTAACCTGCCGGATGACCTCCATAAGAAAAAAATGGAATTTAATATTTTTTTTTTTACAATACCTAGATTGCGGTTTTTCCCTTCCCAAAGTTATTAAAAAGTTGTATGTACCCCAATTACTTTCTAAAAGTAGTACATCATAAGAAAAATGTTTAATAAATTTGGAAAGGCCGTAATCGTGTTGGCCTGCAGAACAAAGTTTAACATATCTATTTTATTGCACAGTGAAAAACCTTAACAACAAAACCCAAACAATGGAGGGATCAGTTTTCTTCCAATTTCATACCAAAAAGATTTTTTTTTTCCCAGTTTCGCAGGATATTCTATTGTACTATACTTTAAATGGTGACTTAAAATTAAAACTCATCCTGCAAAAGACAAGTCCGCATACATTCCTCGAAGGAAAACTAAAAAAGCTCTGGCTTTTGGAAGGTGGGAAAGAAATGCCAAAAATAAAAAAGTGGCGGCAAGGGGGTAATCTTTAGAAGAATGGCCTTACATTATCCCCGAGCACCCTCTAGTACAATGAAGAATTTACAGTGGATTGCATGATGGGGAGCTGTGCAGGCCCCGATACAGCAAAGCAGCCCCAAACACTGACCTTTCCAACAGCGGACTCCAGACTCTTCTGGTCTAATGATGCTTTTCGTATTAGTTGTAAAAGGTGGCACTTGCTCATTTCTGCTTCTGATACCATGATACCGCCATGATAAGCTATATTGAATTATTTTTATAGCATTACATTTTATAATTGTTGTCGCATTTGGTCATTTCTAGATTAGATTTGTGAACTAGAGTTCCGTGTAATAAATTTAATATGAAAAACGAAAGTATTTCCGTTGCTTTGGACATATATTTGAATGTTCGTGACTATTCTTGGTGGTTTTCGTTCAAACCCATAAGCATAGTGACTATATAAATGCAGGAACTTTGTATATGTTACAATATTAATAAGCTGACCTATAATGTACTGTCAATATGCAAGTGGATGCCTCATCTAAATATAGAATAATAGGCTGCTGGATACGTAATGTATTCTGAAATTAAAAAAAAGTACTCATTCTGTGTTAATGGGGTAATGTGACCATTATTATTGGATAACCAAGTAAATTATTTTAAGGGTTTGTAAGTTTTCTTTGTATATCCGAACTGTAAGGACTCTTTCACGGGACAGAAATGCTGTGGACTTCCATGCGGAAAATCTGCAGTGGGTGAGGTTTGAACAAATCTCATCCACTTGCTGCAGAACATTTCCCACCCGGATATAATCGTGTGCTGCAAATTTCTAAATCTTACCAATGCGTTAATACAGCGCACCGATGTCGTCCGAGTGCTGTCCGTGATTTTCACGCACCCATCGACTTCAATGGGCGACTAGGTGCGTGAAAACGCATCAATAAAGGACATGCAGCAAGTTTCATGCATGTCTGAATAGCGCCAGTGAAATCAAAGGGTCCGTGTGCTTTGGGTTATTCCAACGCACAGCACACTTACTAGGAACTTTTTGTGCGGTAAATCCGCTGCATAATGTAGTATCAGCAATTTAAATGAGATTTCAAGAAATCTCATCTACACGTTGCAGATTTGACCTGTGGTGTGACTTTTAAAACCGCAGCATGTCAATTTATCTTGCGTTTCCACTTGCGAATTATATCTGACTAGTTTTATAAAAACTCATGGAAATCCACATCATAAAAAAGCATCAAAATGTAAAAACCGCACTAATAGGTGCGTATTTTACCTGCAGAATTACCTGCGGTTTTGATGCAGATTTTTAGCACTAAATCCTGCAACGTGTGCATGTAGCTTTAAAGTGCTCTCAGTTTGTAATATATATTGTATCAAACAGAATTCAGTCCTCTGGGTGAGGTTTTGGGTTTGTGCTATGTTTGCTATGTTTACATATGCATGTTCATATAGCATCCCTTGTGGACGCCCTGCATACATAAAGATTAATGTATGCCTTTTTATATAAGATATTTGGATGTAAATGCCAAAATTACCAGGCACAGGCATGCAGCCATAATCCACAAAATCTAATTCTGGCCATACACACTGAATGTTTCGCTAACCGCTTTTTCCCTCAATTCTCCATTAACAATCACACTCTTCTGAAAACACGTGTTTATTTCAATAGCTAGAGGGGGGCCAACATATTCTGCTGCACTGTACAGGGCTTATCACATCGGTTCCCATCCCCTTTTGGGCTCACAATCTAAATTCCGAATTAACCTATCGGTACGTTTTTGGAGTGTGGGAGAACATACAAACCCCATGCAGATGTCCTAGTTTGAATTCAAACCCACAACCCCAGGCCAGGCAACAGTGCTAACCACTGGGCCAACATTCCCAATTCTCCTTTCCCTCAATGGTAGTTATTGGGGCTGCGCTTTTGCTTCCGGTAAAAGCACGGACACCCTGACGGAAACTCGACAGAACCCATTAAACTGTTTGTTCCGTCTGGCAGTGATGGTGTCCGTAATACAACGGAAAAAGCGTTTCCGGCATTTTCATTGTTCTGCTCCTATGAAGAAGCAGAACAAAGAAACACAAACGTAGGTGTGAATCCGGGCCATGTATGGCCAGCTGTAAGGAACGGAAAACATTTTTATATTTTTTATCTTACAAACTCAGAATGCTTTTTAGCACTTTGTAAGGTTAATTTTATAAAACCCTACAAAAAAATATTGTCCTTTAGAATTATCTGATCAGTTAAATACTGCCAAATGATAATTTTACCTAGCATCGGTAACTATTTCATGTCATTTCATTATTGTATGATGGTCATCTAAGCTATTGTATCAAGGCGCAACCTGTATAAATTGATGTCGACGGCCTGAAGCCTGACTTTCTTGTTGGGCGTTTTCAGGGTGGAAAAACATCTGGCCATCAAATGATAAAAAAATCAAGGGCATATGTGTAAGAGATGAAAGAAATGTAGCAATAAAGCTAAATATACATGAGCGCTGAGGGAGACGTGCCATAAAATGTTCCTGTTTCTTCTAAAATTTGACATCCTAGTTCCAGCTGAGAATGTGCTTCTGTCTTGCGCACCTCTTCTTATTTAGACTTCCAGCAGCCTGAACACCGTCTGTTGTAAAATATTCCTGAATAAAGATTACAGCAAATAAAAACTGAAGCAGGTAGTGGATAGAAAATAAAAAACGTAATCTGATTCCTCTGGTTTTCTTAGCACTAGCTCTGAGACATCCACCCCTCTGTGCTAAACCAAATGAAACTATATTGTCAATTTATTGTGTTATTTGGCATAAACCTAATACAATCTTCTTCTTGTAGACCTGAAAAGTTGGCCAAACTTCCTGTAATTTTAGGAAATCTAGACATCCATATTGACAACGTTTCTCCAGATTTTCCAAGTAAGTTCCTTATTCTCTGGTAAAATGTTATTATGTAAATTTTTGGGCAATTCTTCCGTTTTTTTTTTTTATTATTCTCTTTTTCCATTGTATTGCAGATTATGTGAACTCCTCATACATTCCCATGAAGCAGTTTGAGAACAATGCCGACACGGTGGTAACATTTGAAGTAGAGGAGTTTGTTCCTTGCATTCCCAAATACACACAACCATTCACCATCTACAATAACCATCTATATGTTTATCCCAAGCATTTGAAATATGATGGCCAAAAGGCATTTGCAAAGGTAATTGTTGTTTTGGTTGGCATTTGATAATATAACACTGGTGCCCTTGTTTATTAGGTTATGTTCACACATAACGTATTTGTTGCAGATTTTTAATTGCGAAATCCGCAAAAGTACAATACAATGGTTTTAAAAAAAAACCCTATTCACAAGCAGGGTAAAGAAATACTTAGTGTGCAATGCAAAAGATTAGATCTGCTGCCAAATCCGCATGTAACATGCCAATTTTATCGCAGGATTTTATTCTGGTTCCATCGCTTAGTTATATGCTATTTGTGAATTTAGCCTTATATATTTAGAATGTAATGTTCAGCAGTAGATAACTGGTAATACGTGAAAGTAAGGATGCACAAGCTTACTTGGGTCAAGATTGCCCATTTTTTTTTTTTTTAAGGGACACAATAAAAATGTAAAGGGATTATTTTGGTTTTTCAAATTGTTTTCCCATTCAAATAAATGAGACCGTGCTGCAATACCTTGCATAGCCGCTACCAATGTAACGGCATGTGCAAGTACGAAGAGAAATTAAATTGAAAACAATGAAGATACTGCAGCGCTTGTGTACGTGCAGCTCTTTCAAACAGCCAGTTGACTTGGGTGCTATCCATTTTAAAATCCCGGATAACCTCTTTAACATGTATATTATAAAGTTTAAGATGATCTGTCACCAGGTTTCACAATACAAACTGCATACATTATTTAATAGTTCTCTTGATCTTAGACCTGATGAGACTGGTTTACTTCCTATAAAGATTTATGCCAGAATGGCTGTATGATCATTTTACAAAGTTTTCCTGTCTGATATTGAAATGAGCATTTTATGATTCGCATGAATGGATGTAATCTCAATCTCCTCCCACCTAAAACTAGCAAGCTCCTCTGTGTCCCTCCACCATGCTGAAATCTCACACATGCCCAGTACAAACTGCAGTTTTTCTGCCTCTGCAGTGAGAGCCTGTCTTACAACAGCATTTAGTGTGGAATTACAGCTTCTTACTCCATCTGCTGCTTTCTTTTACTGCAGAGCCAGGAAGACTGCAGCTTGTACTGAGCATGTGCGAGATTTTAGCATAGTGCAGGGTAGGAGGGACACTGATTGTCAGCTCTAGGTGGTGGGAGATTTAGATTACATCATCCATATACTTGGTCTTATGCATATACTTGGCCTCATAAAATACTTATTTTAATATCAGACAGGAAAGCCTTTGAGAAAGGAGTTTACAGCCATTCTTAGGTTTCGTTCACATCTGCGTCATGGCTCCATTCCGATGTTCCGCTATTGATTACGTCAAAACAACGGAACACTTGCATTACAGAGACAAACGGAAACCATTGGCACCGGATCCGTCACCATTGAAATCAATGGTGATGGAAACGGAAACCTATGGTTTCTGTTGGTGTCAGTCAAGGTCCTGTTCTGACGGAAAGCTCAGACGGTACGTGACCCTGGCGCAGATGTGAATGAAGCCTAAGAAGGAAAGTAAGTAAGTACAGCAGGTCTTTAGGTTTAAGATCTATATAATATTTGATGCAGTTTGTATTGTGAAATCTTTGGACAGATCCTTTTTAAAACACAATTGGTGCTCAGGTAAATGCACTATTCTGGGCTTCTGAGCAGGACCAGATCTAGATGGTGCAATGTCATCACATAGCAACCTGACATCATGCTGCACAGTACAGAATCATACCTTACTGCAAGCTGGTGATTCCATGTGGCTGCAAAGCAATGGGGACATTGTAGCACTGCCTTTATTATCACTTGGTATTATAGATCCGTGAAGCATAAACTACAAAGAGACTGTTGCAGCACAAGCATACGCTTTAAGTTCTGGTGGCAAACATCCCCCATGTAGGCTAAGCCTAAATGCTCCTGGCACAGCTATGTCAAGTCCTTGTCTCTGCCCTGTCATCATAGTTATCATCCATGACTTGATTGCACCCTTATACATGGCACGCAGAAAACTATCACGGGTCACACGTGGCACCTTGGTCTCATGATGCATGTGTGAGTTAAAGGAACATATTATTTAGCAATGCTGTTTTTTTTTTTTATCTCTAGTTATAGAGTGGATAATTTAATAAGTGGATGCTTTCTTGGAATTAGAAATAACTATGCCTCTCACGACTATTGACTGTTCATCTTTAAGTGGGTGTATTTCTCTTCCTGTGGTCGGTATGGACACAGTGGGCACTTTAAACTTTTATTGATGCTATTTCTTCCCCTTTCTTTCCTCTAATTTTAGCAGGGAAGTGAGAAGTGTCTGATAATAACTATACAACTGCATTTAAAATGACTTTGGTAGACCCATTCAATTAAGCAGGCTTATTTATTCTTTTAGGCACGAAATATAGCGGTATCGATTGAATTCAGAGAGTCTGATGATGAAGAGGCACAGCCATTAAAGGTTTGTTGCACATTTTTATTCTACATATTTTTGTTTAACTCAAAGTATATATTCACATTTGAACACTATTTTACAGTTTATATAAAGATATAGGCCCACATTTATTATGCATTTCACTCCAGGTTTTGTTGCAAAATTTTACATTTGTAGTAAAATGTGCTAATTTTCTTGTTGCTCGCCAAATTTGTAAAGTGATGAGAAGAGTCCACATTTGTATCAAGCATAGATTTGATTTTCTGACTGACAATCTTGCGTCCGTTTTTGTAACAGATTTATTAAGAAATCACTTCAACTATTTCCTTGACTTAGACTGGAGTAAGATACAGTAGATTTAGTAAATGTGGACCATGATCTACATAAAAAGTTTTTATCTTGTAAATAAATCGTATTACTTTATACCAGAGTTTCCCAACCTTATTGGACTCGAGGCACCCCATGAAAAAAAAAATTCCTCAGGGCACCCCTATCAAAAATTGTTTAGAGAAAGCGAAAAAAGGCTAAAGAGATGGCTAAAAAAAAGCACTACACCCTTAGGGTATGTTTACACAGTGTTTTTTTAAGGCAGAGAATATCTGCCTCAAAATTCCTTCAGGAATTTCGAGGCAGATTTTGAATTGACAGCGTTATTTGAAGGTTTTTTTTTGCGTTTTTTTTTTGCCTAAGTTTTTTTAAGTTGTTGAAGATAATGCAAAAGATGCAGGCAAAAAAGCACTCCAAACAAGTGCCGCAGATTTTTTTTTTGCCTCATATTAATATCAATTGGAGTTCAGAGGTGGAGACCACTTGAAGACCAGTTGCCACCGCTGTGAACAGGGTTTCCACTCCAGGAGAAGCCCCTGACGTCTCTGACCATTTATGGATAGTGACGTCAGGGGCTACTCCTGGAACCAAATCACCGGCCTCCGCGCTGGCAATGTTGTAGCTGGGGATTCCGCTTCAGGAGTTGCCCCTGATGTCACTGTCCACTCCATCCAGGAGCGGAATCCCCGGGGAGGGGAGCTACAGTGGCGCTACGTACAGGAAGAGGGGGTGAAGGATGCCATCTACGGAGGTGGGGGTGCTAGTTACAAGGGGCTGCAGAAAAATCTCCTCACATGCACTTCACGCTGTGAGGAGAAGAGAGAGCACGGCCATGGCCGTGGTTCAGAGGAGTGTCTGGCTGGTTGGGAACCACTGCTTTATACTAAGGGTATGTTCACACGTCCTATTTTCAGCCGTTTTTCGGGGCCGAAATATCGGAAGCAGGACGCCTCCAAACATCTGCCCATTGATTTCAATGGGAAAAATGGACGCGTAAAAAAACGGCCGCGAAAAAGAAGTGCAGGTCACTTCTTAAGACGTTTTTCATAGAGTTTTTAGAAATATATATATTTTGAAACATTGTTTCATGCACAGGCAGGGATTTGTGGGACATGTCTCGCAATGGTATGTGGTGTCCTTATGAATGCCTCGCTTAGTGCAACCACGGCATTTTTTGGCGGGGTGCTTCTGTTTTTTTTTCAGTGGGGGGATTTCTGTGGGGAAATACTGTCCGGGAATTATCCTGCTGACGGAAGAACCAGATGAACTGTCCTCTCCTACCTGGTCATCAAATATCAGGGCCTTGATAAATTTTTCCTGAAATTGCAGGAACGTATCCCCACTGCCAGCGTATCTGTAGAGGACAAAGGCGTTGTATAAAGCCATCTGTGTAACATGCACGGACAGCTTTTTTTACCATACCTTGGTCTTGCGCATGGCGCTGTATGGTTTTATAACAGGTCAACACCAAAATGGTTTGGGAACTTGAGTGGTGGATCCGCGTACAAGGACAAGGCTGCCTCTGCTGTCATGAATGCTGGTCAGTATAAGGACGTCCCTTTTATCCTTCTACTTCAGGAGGAGCAGATCGTCGCTGCAGACAGCTCTGCTCTCTCCTAATTTTAGTATCTGACCCAGCAAAGTTTTGGGGAGGCCATTCTGATTTTTGCGGATTGTTCCACATGCCAAGGTGGATCTGGATGAGAGAACTTTTAGCAATGGGACACTATTAAAGTTGTCAAGATATAAATGATATCCTTTGCCAAGCAAAGGATGAATAAGTTCCCATACGATCTTTCCAATAATTCCTAGGAAGGGGGGGGCATTCTGGGGATCTATATGGGAGTCTTTCCCCTCATAAACCTTAAAAGAGTAGGTGTAACCAGTGGTACTTTTACATAGTTTGTATAGTTTTATGCCGTATCGGGCTCTTTTATTGGGTAGATACTGCCTTGCAGCTCACTAATGATTCATACACCAAAATATTTTGTTGGGGGGTATAAACTTGGGAAAAACTTTGGGAGTAGTGGGCAATTAATGGTCTTATTTTATACAGCCTATCAAAATTTGGGTACTTTGGGGGTAGGCATTAACTATTGTCATTGTAATGCTGGAACTTTAGGATGGCTTCGAATCGCTTCATTGTCATTACTGTGTGGTAAAGGGGGGTATTATATAAAATATCAGGGGACCAATAGTCTCTAATACTGGGCTTTTTTACGAGACCAAAACTTAAACATAATCCCCAAAACTTCCGCAATTCCACTCCATTTGTGGGGGTCCAATTTTAGTTTCTCCTATAAAAAGTTGTGGTTCTGGGAGATAAATTGTTCTGCATAGATGTTGGTCTGCTGGACCATTAAATCTAAAAGGGCGTCTGAAAAAAACTTTTAAATAATCAATGGGGCTGAAACCCGTAGTGTCAATTTGTATTCCTGAGGGGGCTGTAAATTCAGGCACCTGGGGGGTATAATTGTCCGCAGCTTCCCATGTCTGCTCAGGCAGAGCAGGACCTATGGCTCTTCTGCGCCGACGGGGGGCGGGGGGGGGGCTGCAGACTCCGAGTCACTGGATACAGTATGTCAGTATTGGAACACAACATTTCATATGCTTCCTCGGCTGTGAAGACATTTTTGGCCATATTAAATAATTTAGTTCAGCTACTAACTAAAAAACAAATTTTTTTTTGTCACATTTTTTACATTTTTTTGTAACTTTTTTTTAAAAACTTTTTTACAACTCTTTTTAACAAAAAATAAACTGTGCTACTCTCAACTGCGGAATGAGAACAGACCAGCGACCCTGCTGTATTCAATGAGTAAGGGTACCCTACCTACCAGGGGAAAAAACTAAATGAGACGTGGCATTGCTACCTAACAGGGAACTCGGGCAGTGGGCATTCTAGGGACACAGCACGGTGATGGCGACCAGGTACTGCGACAGGTGATAGCTGGGCACAGATCACAGCATGGCAGAAGGATACTGTGGGTGACTGAAATTATATAATTATATGTTTGATAACCAGTGGGCACCAAAGGGGGTGATCACTGGTCAGTGGGCACAAAAGGGGCAGATCGCAGTTTTTTTTTTAACACTATTGAACTGTATTCTGACTAGCATCCGACTCTGACAAGCTCTGTGACAGAAATTAACTTGTCAGAGCCGGAGATGCCGGCAATACAATCCTCCTGCACTGTGATTGGCTAGTCAGTACAAACTGGCCAATCACAGCGCTTGCCGGCACGGGACCACTCTGATTGGTCCTGTGCCGCGAGTCCTGCTCGGCAACGGTCTATGACAGTTTGCGATCAGGATGCTGTCACCGTGTCTGACATGGTGACAGTTTAAAGCTTGTATGCCCAAGTGCGGGAAATCACTTTGATTCCGGACGTACTGTCACACCCAATCGCGGGAAGGGGTTAATATCATGTGGTGTAAATAAATTGCATAAAACAATGGTCTTCAGGGTAATTTCATAACTGATTGATTTGCAAAACATTTTCTGATTTTTTACAGTGTTTAACTAAATATATAACATGTTTTCCACACATTTAGGCCCCATGCACACGACCATAAAAACGCCCGTAATTACGGCACGTTTTTACGGGCCCATAGTCTTCTATTCGCCACGGGTACCTCGCCGTATGCTTACGGGAAGGTGCCCGTGCCGTTGAAAAATATAGAACATGTCCTATTTCAGGCCGTAATTACGGCACGGGCAGGCCCATAGAAGTCTATGGGGCTCCCGTAATTACGGGTGACTACGTGTGTGCACCCGTAATTACGGGAGCGTTGCTAGGCGACGTCAGTAAATAGTCACTGTCCAGGCTGCTGAAAGAGTTAAACGATCGTCAGTAACTGTTTCAGCACCCTGGACAGTGACTTCCGATCACACTATAGATCAACCTGTAAAAAAAAAAGACGTTCACACTTACCCAGAACTCCCGGCTTCTTCCTCCAGTCCGGCCTCCTGGGTTGACGTTTCAGCCCATGTGACCGCTTCAGCAAATCACAGGCTGCAGCGGTCACATGGACTGCCGCGTCATCCACTGAGGTCGGACTGGATGTCAAGAGAGGGGTGCGTCACCAAGACAACGGCCGGGTAAGTATGAATTTCTTTTACTTTTTCTGCGGAAAGGGCTGCCCCTTCTCTCTATCCTGCACTGATAGAGAGAAGGGGCTGCCGATTACTGCAGTGTAATTTTGCAGTGAAAACGGGTGGAATACGGGTGACACCGGACCCGTAATTACGGGCACGGGTCCGTAAATACTGGTGCAATACTGGTCGAATACGTGTGACCAAGGACCCGTATTTACGGGTGGACAAAAATACGGTCGTGTGCATGGGGCCTTAGTCTTGAATTTTGTATAAATGCACCTGATGGTAATTAACATGCGCTGTGTTTTTTGCATTATTATTATTTTTGTTATTATTATAAATATTAGTATTGTGTTTCTTATTCGTAGTGCATATATGGGAGACCTGGTGGTCCAGTATTTGTGAAAAATGCACTCGCCACAGTTTTGCACCATCAACAAAATCCAGAATTCTATGATGAGGTAGGTTTGTTAATTATGAGAATTTCTAATTAATAATTATTTTTTTTATTTTAAAGTTTATCTTTTTAGATAGAGCTCTGCTAAGTTTCGGCTATAATTTTCTGTTTACTTTTGATAATTCTTTCAAGGTGCATTTATTTTTCCAAAAAATGGGCCAAGCTAAAGTCTAATATACTAGACAGGTTTAAAATGATCCATCCTTACCCATCCGTGTACAAGCAGTTGTGTTAAGCAAAATTGTTATTTTTGTGAGGGGTGCTTCTATTTGGTAATTCTGTTTCTGTCTCCTTTACACTAATGGATTTATACAAGTGTTAAATAGTCATTTATGATCATACAGTGAAACTTTAATATTTGCGGTTTTTAATATGCATGGTAGGTAACTTTACTGCAGTTCCCTATAAACCTTCTCTGTGGAATGTGGACAAATGTATATTGCTCCTTCTGTTGTAAGAATAGCAGACCTCTTCTCCACATTGCAAACCACAGCCAAATACTTGCCCTCTGCCATTTATTGGGAAATGGCATATAAGGTGACAAATAGAGCTTCTGCCGTAAAAAAAAAAAAGTAAACCGCCATAATAGCTGCTTTTTGTTTACCTTCCCTGCACCTTTTCCTTCTGTACCCTTGGTTAAAAATGTTCAATAAAAAAATTATTCTAAAAGAGAAATAGAATAAGAAAAGTAAGTGAAGTGCTTATTCTGGCATCTTGTTTGTTCAGGTTATAAAAAGTTCTCTTTGTTAAACCTGGCTGGATGAGAAGAGGAATTAATGTGATAAGTGGCATGTTTTTTTTCCATTCTTGCAGATTAAAATAGAGCTGCCCACACAGCTTCATGAAAAACACCATTTGTTGTTCACTTTCTTCCATGTCAGCTGCGATACATCGAGCAAAGGAGGCACGAAGAAGAAAGATGTCATAGAAAGCCAAGGTTTGGACTAATAAGGGATTTAACAACCGCACTGGCGTTTAATGATCAGTACTAATTTCTAGATAATGGGTCTCTCTCAAAAAAATAAAATCCAGACTTTTATTGAGGTAAAAAATTAGAAGATTTGATAAGATGTAAGACCAATGGCAACTTTCCATATGAAACCACACTGTACAGCAGCCATCTGCTCAGGACCCCACATATGAGGGATACATTGTGCAGAGCCAACCACCGTTTTGTTCATCGTTCTGAACCAATTCCAAGTAGGATCCTGATGGACTTTTTCTTTTTTGCCACAAACGGATGTGTATTAATTCTGCTGCAAAATGTAATAGCTATGGATCTGTTCGCATAGCGCTTTGCCTTTACATTTGTCATATACTTTGGGGAAATCTCCTGTACACTATTGGCATCGTCAGGTCTATAGGCTTCGATTGATGCACTCAACATCTGTGGCAGACGTAACTCCCCGCTCATGCAGTGAACGTGCGCTACACATGAGCGTAGTCTAAAATGTAGAACTGGGCTGGAATGGGATCTGTTCATAACAGTGTGATGTACTAGTTATCCTGTAAAGCATATAGGTCATATCTCTGAGGACTAGTAAGGGAGGAAAGTATATCTCTTCACTGGCAAATATAGGTCAATGTCTAAAATAACATTGCGTGATGGGGAAGGTATGTCTTGTTGCTGTTTCCAAACTGGAACAGCTGAAAATACAGGCAGCGTTTCCTAGAAATATCTTTTCTTTTTTTTTATGATGGATACAGATGTAACAGTCTTTATGCTCAGTGAAGTGCTTTAGTTCGATGTTCTTGTTTATTCTAGAATTACAGCAGGATTATTTTTACGTTTCACCATTCATGAATCGGGGTGTTGGGAATAGTATTTGCATGCATGCTATGTGACTATGTTTGTTCTGCATACAGTTGGCTTTGCCTGGCTGCCCTTGCTGAAGGATGGTAGAGTAGTCACCAATGAGCAAAACATTCCAGTGTCTGCCAACCTTCCTGTAGGATACCTGTGCTATCAGGAACTCGGGATGGGCAAGGTATGACATCTTCATTTCCTACCATGCTGCAAACATGTACAGTGAAACACTCGTATAGAGCCTATGATAAACATTTCAATAATAAAGTCTTTTTTTTCTTTCTTAGCAGCATTCTGGCCCAGAAATTAAGTGGGTGGATGGAGGCAAGCCATTATTAAAGGTCACTACTCATCTGGTGTCCACTGTATATGCACAGGTAGTTATCAACATACAAATATTTCTGCAAACAAATGTGTAGTTATTGTGGTATAGTATTTCGGCTAGGAGTTTCCAATAGTACAACATACATTTTGTCTTTATAGTACATGTTTAGATTATTAGTTACAATCAAATCTTTAATATAAATAGATCACTCGAAGGCTCTGTTCACACTAGTATCATGGCTTCTGTTTATAACTGAAGCATTGACACCGTAAGAAATCGGTTGTCTGATGGATCCAACAGTCCCCGACTGACCCCATTAACTAATGGGGTTCATTGGGGTTTCCTGCAGCTGCATGCTTCTGATATTCTTGTCATCAAAAATACCGGAAACCTCGATAGAACTCACCAACATAAGCATAAGACTAACGTCACCTGTGAGAAAAGCAGTATAGCAAAGGCCTGGACCAAAACAAAAGGCTGTTTGATCTGGTGAACACTATTCGTGAACACACGTTATTGGCCTTGTTGGAATTTAGCACCTTATTGTCAGATGCAAAGCTTTCCTTTCAGTTCTATTAAGACACACTTGAACAGCAAAGGTTCATCCATGTATGGCCAGTGTTGGAATCCATACCACGACACCGTATTCAAGGCAGAGATGGGTCCAAACCAATAGAAGCCATTTTTACCTAATAAATGACAGTTATTTAGTTAGAATTTTTATTTTTATTTTTTTTTAATTCCTATTAAAATGAAGTAATGTATACTATGCCATTTGCTTTTATTTTTTTTGCTTTTAGGATCAGCACTTGCACAACTTCTTTCAGTATTGCCAGAAAACAGAGTCTGGAGCACAAGCATTAGGAAGTGATCTTGTCAAATATTTAAAGGTAAATCTAATAAGCGACTTTTGGATATAATTCTGTATTAAGAATATAATTGGTGTGGGATGATGGAGGTTGGAATGTGAGACGATCAGCAGGAAACATAAGATTAGCAGAGAGCGGAGAGAGCTCTGAAACCACATCCTATTGTTTATTAGACTTTTTACAAATACTGCCATGCCGATACACTCCGCTGATTTTGCTTAGTAGTACAACACTACAACTGGCATACGTGCAATCTGACAGCAATAGGAGCCTTATAAAGCTACATATAGATTGGACAGTTGCAAGCTTCTCAAGCTGGCCTCACTGCTTAGATAAATGTCAGACCAAACACGCCTATTTCCATGCGATCAACTGTGTATGGGAAAACCTAATTGTCAATCGGAGGAAAGACAGATTGGAGGGTGGGAAGGTGTGTATAGCATTCAGCATTCTGTGGACCGATATGCAAGGTATCCCACTACTGCCTTGTAATATTTTGGGACTGGTCCCACTGATGAACATGGTCCCAAACTGACCCATTCCATTTTTCTACCTTCTTAGAGTCTCCATGCAATGGAAGGGCATGTAATGATTGCCTTCCTGCCCACCATACTCAACCAAATGTTCAGAGTCCTAACAAGGGCTACTCAGGAGGAAGTGGCTGTCAATGTGACCAGGTAAATCTAAGTATACTGTATATAATGCATATTATCATAGTCACCGATTTTCTCTTGTATACCCACAAGTCCAAGTGTGATTTGTCACGTTAATCTGTGTTTGCGATTTAATTTGATAAAAGCTGTAATGAATAATATAATTTATTGTATATGATTCCTTTAAAGCAAACCTAACTTTTCAGGTGATGTCATGTGTGTACATGAGGAATTGCACTATTTTGTCTATTACATGACTTGTATATGGAATTTTTTAAAAGTTTTTCCCTCCGCCGGCTCTCTGTGATTCTCTTTTTTTTCTCTGAGCAAGTGGGTGGATCATAACTGCTATAATTTCCACTATACCCAGCGCACACACAGAAGAGGATAAACTTGCTCTCTGATATAGATATATATATAGATAGATAGATATAGATCTACACATATATATATATATATATATATATATATATATATATATATATATATATATATATATGCATACACACAATACTGTGCAGCACTTTTCCACAGCTGCCTAAAACTGTTGCAACGTAAGAATGCTTTAAAAAAATAAGTGTTAGTATTTTATTTTTTTGTCAATTAACAAAATACAAAGTGAACAGAAGAGAAATCAAAATAAGTATTGACCACTCTTTGCCTTCAAAACTGCGTCAATTCTTCTAGGTACACTTGCACAAAGTCATGGATTTTGTGGAATTATAGTCAGGTGTATGATTAACCAATTATACGAATCAGGTGATAATGATCATAATTTTCATATGTAGGTTGAAACAGACATTAACTGTAAGAAACAGCTTTGTAGGAAGCTTAAAAGTGGGTGAGGAACAGCCAAATTCTACTACAAAGGTGAGGTTGTGGAAGACTGTTTCATGTTACAGGTCCACCATGGCAAGACAAAACAAACCAACAAGACAGGATGTAAGTATACTGCATCAGCAAAGTCTCTCCCAGGCAAAGATTTCAAAGCAGACTGGGGTTTTAAGATGTGCTGCTCAAGCTCTCTTAAAGAAGCACAAAGTAACGGGCAACGTTGAGGACCGTAGATGCAGTGGTCGGCCAAGGAAACAGTGCAGCGGGTCAAAGACACATCATGCTTACATCCCTTTAAAATCGAAAAAGATGTTCAGCAGTGCCATTAGCTCAAAACTGGCAGAAACCAGTGGGACCCAGGTACACCCATTTACTGTTAGGAGAAGTCTGACCAGAAGTGGTCTTCATGGAAGAATTGTGCCCAAAAAGCCATACCTTCGACGTGGCAACAAAGCCGGCCAAGTGACTCAACTATGCACGAAAACATGGGAACTGAGGTGCAGAAAAACGACAGCAGGTGCTCTGGAATGATGAGTAAAAATTAGAAATATTTGTCTTTAACAGTAGGCAGTTTGTTCGCTGGAGAGCGGTACAATAATGAGTGTCTACAGGCAACAGTGAAGCATGGTGGAGGTTCCTTGCAAGTTTGGGGCTACATTTCAGCAAATGGAGTTGGGGATTTGGTCAGGATTAATGGTGTCCTCAATGCTCAAAAATACAGGCAGATACTTATCCATCATCCAATACTATCGGGAAGGCGTCTGATTGGCTCCAAATTTATTCTGCAGGACAACTACCTCAAATATAAAGCTGATGTCATTAAGAACTATCTTCAGCGTGGAGCCGTGGAAGTGATGATTTTGCCCCCACAGAGCCCTGTCTAAACATCGAGTCTGTCTGGGATTACGTGAACTGACAGAAGTATTTGAGAGAGCCTACATCCACAGCAGACCTGTGTTTTGTTCTGCAAGATATTTGGAACTACCTCCCTGCCGAGTTCCCTCAAAAACTATGTGCAAGCGTACCTAGAAGAATTGATGCGGTTTTGAAGGCAAAGGGTGGTCACACCAAATATTGATTTGGTTTTAGATTTCTCTTCTGTTAATTCACTTTGTATTTTGATACTTGATAAAAAAAAAACTAAAACGAACACTTCTATTTTTTAAAGCATTTTTACTTTGCAGCATTTTTCCACAACTGCCTAAAACTTTTGCACAGTACTGTGTATAGGGTGGAGGAGCTTATACAGCATTAATGAACAGTGTAGCTGAGAATACAGTACTGAGATGAGCTACAACTTTTACTAGCAGCTGCTGCACTGTCTGTGTGTGTTTTTCATTCTGCTTCTTTCTCCTGCTCCCATAGACTTCTTTAGGCAGCATGTCTGTGACTCTCTCACTTTGCGCTCTCCTACTGCGCCCCCGTTTATAGGCTTCTTTGGGCAGCGAGTTTGTGTCTCTCTCTGCTCCTGTTCCCTCCTTCCGCTCTCCCCTCCCCTCTCCATAGACTTCTGTGGGTAGGCAGTGAAAAGACACACCCCCACTTTACGGAGTCAGTCTCCTCTTCTCTGTAAGAAGAGACAGATTTTTCTTGAAAACGGGGTGGACAGCAAATTACGAAAAGGGAGACACCTAGTAGCAGTAACTTCACACAGAATTTGCATGGCTAAAACAAGAACATTTTAACATTAAGTAAATTACAAAGTTGATGTCCGGTATTCTATTAGATTAGCATAAGTTGTGTCCATTTAACGGCAAATTCCATTCTAATTCTGTGTCACTTTATATGTTGTTTTTTGCAAGAAATAAAAGTACACACATACACCTTTCTGCATTACAAAGAATTGTGGGGCAGATGTACCAAAGTTGTTGTGCACTGAATATGTTGTAAAATGTGGTGCATTTCTTGCGCATAATGTCCCATCTAGTTTTAGACCTGTTTATTATTGAAATGGGCCAAAAAGAACATGTTTTTTTCGTGTCACTGGGCATTTTTAAAAAGATTCTCAAATCGGCGACATGGCCTAAAAGGCGACAAAGTGCGGCAGAAATCAGGCACATAAATCTGTTGCAAAAAAAACAAACAAATCAAAGTTGGTACAAGGAAAATGTGTCTAACAGGTCAAGCAAAATTCGCCAAATTTATCATATAGGGTGCACCTCTGTCATAAATCTGGCGCATCTTCCAACTGCTTGGTCTGTTTACTGTGTCTAAATCTTAGACCACATCAGTGCATCTGCTCCTATGTATGTGTGTGTGTGTATATACAGTATATATATATATATATATATATATATATATATATATATATATATATATATATATACACTAAGCCTAAAATTGTGGTATGTGTTTTATATAGGGTCATTATCCATGTTGTCTCTCAGTGCCATGAAGAGGGGCTGGAGAACTACTTGAGGTCATACGTTAAGGTATGTCAAACATTGGAGGCGCATCTTTGTATGCGACTCCCAAAGACACGATTCATACTTATTCCAAACCCTCCTGTGTGCTTTTTTGTATTATTTTATATGAAGGCTTATATTATAGGTTATGAAGGATTTTGTTTTTCTAATATTTGTCATTTTTTGTCTGTCGTGTTGACACCGTATTTGTGATAGCCATAGAGGTGACTTAAAAACTGCAAACATAAATATATTAAAGGTCAATGCTGAGATCTATATTATGGCCTGGACATAAATAATGGTGACCTTCACTGTGCCTAGTGTAAAGAAGGGGTTTCTATCCACATAGAATCTGTTTTATATTGTCGTCTGTCTATGGAACACTCTCCCCCAGGATATGGTGAATGTTGAGTCATTAAATTTAATTAAAAAAGGGGTTAAGATGTCTCAAAGGAAATGATATTAAAGTTGTATAGTAGATTGCTAGAGATGGGTCATTGATCAAGAGATTTATTCGGATTGAGGACAATTTGTAACAGTACAGAATTTTTTTTGTCAGTTTTTTTTTTTTTTCCTTGCTCTGGATAGACTCTGCAGGATGGACTAGTTTCTTTTTTCAACCTCACTACTAACATCTTTTATTTGATCTGCTAGCCGATGAATATTTTTTATCTTGCCACAATCTATATACATATTTCCCCTTATGGAACATCACCAAAGATTAAATTACTTAGGTATAGGCTTAGATGTCACCATAATCCCTTTAACAGTCTTGGTGTAAAATAAATATATATATATATATATATATATATATATATATATATATACACATATATATACATATACATACATACATACATACACATACAGTGAAGGAAATAAGTATTTGATCCCTTGCTGATTTAGTAAATTTGCCCACTGTCAAAGACATGAACAGTCTAGAATTTTTAGGCTAGGTTAATTTTACCAGTAAGAGAGAGATTATATTTAAAAAAAACAAACAGAAAATCACATAGTCAAAATTATATATATTTATTTGCATTGTGCACAGAGAAATAAGTATTTGATCCCCTACCAACCATTAAGAGTTCAGCCTCCTCCAGACCAGTTACACGCTCCAAATCAACTTGGTGCCTGCATTAAAGACAGCTGTCTTACATGGTCACCTGTATAAAAGACTCCTGTCCACAGACTCAATTATTCAGTCTGACTCTAACCTCTACAACATGGGCAAGACCAAAGAGCTTTCTAAGGATGTCAGGGACAAGATCATAGACCTGCACAAGGCTGGAATGGGCTACAAAACCATAAGTAAGACGCTGGGTGAGAAGGAGACAACTGTTGGTGCAATAGTAAGAAAATGGAAGACATACAAAATGACTGTCAATCGACTTCGATCTGGGGCTCCATGCAAAATCTCACCTCGTGGGGTATCCTTTATCCTAGGAAGGTGAGAGCTCAGCCGAAAACTACACGGGGGGAACTTGTTAATGATCTCAAGGCAGCTGGGACCACAGTCACCAAGAAAACCATTGGTAACACATTACGCCGTAATGGATTAAAATCCTGCAGTGCCCGCAAGGTCCCCCTGCTCAAGAAGGCACATGTACAGGCCCGTCTGAAGTTTGCAAATGAACATCTGGATGATTCTGAGAGTGATTGGGAGAAGGTGCTGTGGTCAGATGAGACTAAAATTGAGCTCTTTGGCATTAACTCAACTCGCTGTGTTTGGAGGAAGAGAAATGCTGCCTATGACCCAAAGAACACCGTCCCCACTGTCAAGCATGGAGGTGGAAACATTATGTTTTGGGGGTGTTTCTCTGCTAAGGGCACAGGACTACTTCACCGCATCAATGGGAGAATGGAAGGAGCCATGTACCGTCAAATCCTGAGTGACAACCTCCTTCCCTCCACCAGGACATTAAAAATGGCTCGTGGCTAGGTCTTCCAGCACGACAATAACCCGAAACATACAGCCAAGGCAACAAAGGAGTGGCTCAAAAAGAAGCACATTAAGGTCATGGAGTGGCCTAGCCAGTCTCCAGACCTTAATCCCATCGAAAACTTATGGAGGGAGCTGAAGATCCGAGTTGCCAAGCAACAGCCTCGAAATCTTAATGATTTACAGATGATCTGCAAAGAGGAGTGGGCCAAAATTCCATCTAACATGTGTGCAAACCTCATCATCAACTACAAAAAACATCTGACTGCTGCGCTTGCCAACAAGGGTTTTGCCACCAAGTATTAAGTCTTGTTTGCCAAAGGGATCAAATACTTTTTTCTCTGTGCACAATGCAAATAAATATATATAATTTTGACACTGTGATTTTCTTTTTTTTTTTTAATATAATCTATCTCTCACTGGTAAAATTAACCTAGCCTAAAAATTCTAGACTGTTCATGTCTTTGACAGTGGGCAAACTTGCAAAATCAAGGGATCAAATACTTTATTTCCTTCACTGTATATATATATATATATATATATATATATATATATATATATATATATATATATATATCTAAGCCTATAGATAGTCTTGATAATATATTATTTTATATATATATTGTGTGTGTATATATATATATATATATATATATATATTATATTATGACAATAAATATAAATTGCTGATAGACCAATTAATCTAACAGTAAAACTAGCATGTTATGAGTGTAACAAAGTTTGGGCATCGTGAACACCATAGCAAAGAAACGAACAAGTTAAAATCCGTTTTAGTGCCTACTGGGGGGAGGACAGGGCAGCCTTGCTCTTTTTTTATGCTGCATTAGATTATTAAGTATTCTTTTGGAATATGCAAGAACAAAAATTTTGCTGCCTGACTCTGTAGAGGTGCAGGCAGAGACGGGTGACAGGTCTTACGGTCAACATGATGATAACTTCATGCATAAACAGTTTCTAATAATATACAATTTACTTCTCAGTACGTCTACAAGGCAGAACCGTATGTCACCTCAGAATACAAGACTGTGCATGAAGAGCTGGCCAAATCCATGACCGCGATCCTCAAGCCTTCTGCTGACTTTTTAACATGCAATAAGCTTCTCAAGGTACGACTAGAGTCAGATGTAGAACATATTGCAGAAGGGCTGTTGAATGTCAGAAATGGTGTTCGCTGCTGTGTGATATAGATATAGATATATATATATAGATATAGATATAGATATATAGAGATAGATATGTGTGTGTATGTATATATATATATATATATTCTATTGTGTGATTCATTTCTTAACTCTTGTGTGTTTATTACTTATTTGCAGTATTCTTGGTTTTTCTTTGAAGTTTTGATAAAGTCAATGGCCCAGCACCTAGTTGAGAATTCGAAAGTAAAAGTATGTATTATATATTGTTTCTGTGCAGTGTTGTCGTTTCTGTATGATTTCTATTTATTTTAATGAATGGTTAAGTGTATCCGGATTGTAATCAACAAACTATTGAAAAACCTAGTGCGACTTCAGTTTGTAGCTACTTTCAGAACACGTTCTAACAGTATTAATGCTATTTCGATTCGCTGAGCCAATTGGATGCTTAGGGAACCTAATAGCATACAGAATACATTCCATTTAATTGAGATTTTTACTCTACCGTGTTAGGTAATTTGCTTTATTATATTATTGTATTATTAAATGTAACATTGCGTGTTCTAGGCCTTACTAATATATACAGTAGCATGCTGTACTCGTTCACCGTTCTTTTCGTTACGATCTATATATGCCACCCAGATCCCAAAGAGATTATATATATAAAACCCAGAGTGCCACTATTAAAGTGAAAAATAGATAGTTGTGTTACCACAAATTACTACCCTTGAAACAAGTTTCCGTTTCCATAAATGAGTGACATCCTGTCTTGAGGTTTTTCTTCTGGGAAAGCTTTTCTAGATGCTGTGAGAAGGTCCCTAAATATTTAAGTGTTGATGCCTTGTGCACGTATTCAAACATGTTTTAAAAAGGATTTAATTGCTGAAAAATATTGCATCACTGGACACGTTCATTTGAATTTAAAACGTTTGTAAGTGTTGTTGCCGTGTTTCTTTTCCCAATGTGTCTTTGGAGTGGGTGAGATGGACCAAGCCCACCAGGTGATGGGCACCACTCATTACATTTTTTATAGGTGCTGCTTAAAACTATATTCATCTTGTGAGTCAGTCATTTTGATCCTTTGTTTCTACAGTAATTTCAGATGTCTCCTTTTTAAAGACCACCTGTCAGTTCTCATGACATGTCTGTTTTAGTCAATACCTGTATTCATCATGAAATAAGAAATCTGGAGCAACTTTTCTTAGAACTCTGCGTTGTACTGTTTCCCTTTAATATGTATGAATAAATCAACATCTGGCCCTTACCATCCCCTTTGTCAATAGGATGTGTCCCTATAGGGTTTGACGCTGTGAGCACTGGTTGGACAGTTGGTGTGTAAGGACACACCCTATTGGCGTAAATTTCCTGGAGGAGTAAGGCCTCGTGCACACTTCAGTCTTTTTCTTCAGGGTGCTAGCCGTTTTTCTGACGGCTAGCACCCTGACCCATTCATTTCAATGGGGCCATGCACACTTGAGTTTTTTTGACAGTCCCGTTGCTCCGTTCCGACAAAAGTAGAGCACGTCCTACTTTGGTCCGAGATTCCGTGACCGTGAGGCCCATGCAAGTCAATGGGGCCGTCAAAAAAACTGAAGGCACACGGAAGCCAGCCGTGTGCCGTCCGTGTGTGACGGAGCCGTTGCCTAGCAACGGCCGGGCGGGCAGAAGTACATTACAGATATATTACACTAATCGGCAGCCACTTCTCTCTATCCATCACTGATAGAGAGCAGAGGCTGCTGATAAAAATAAAATAAAAAGCAGTTCATACGTTCCCCGGTCGTTGTCTTGGTGACGAGTCCCTCTTCTTCCTCCAGTCCGACCTTTCTGTATGACGTGGCAGTGTGGAATGGCATAACACCGTGCTTTAAGAAAAGATAATCCAGATTTGTTATTCTATAGGGCACTGGCAAGTATTTAATAAAACAGTAGAGGAGAGCCGACCTGTCTTCTTTAAATGCAACAAGTGTCAAAAGTAAAGGTTTATGTATGTTTTGGATTAAGAGGATGTATGAAACCAAATAACCATATTAGTCATGAATTCTCAGCAGATAGTGCACATCAGCCAAACCAGATGCATATTAGTAGTATACTTTTTCTTTTTTATCTTACTAGTTACTACGGAACCAAAGATTTACCGCCTCTTTTCATCATGCGGTAGAAACACTGGTTAACATGCTTATGCCACACATAACGCATAAATTCAAGGACAATCCAGAGGCTTCCAGGAATGCTAATCACAGCCTGGCATTCTTCATAAAGGTAATAAAGCTCGGTCCTTTTAACTACAAGAGCTTTAACTCCATGTCTGGTTATACAAAGCATGTCAATGCATAGCTGTATTATAAAATTGGTAAATACATTTTCATTCTTGAACATTTAGACCAAATATTATGTACGTTAAACATTCTTTACCTGACTTTTTTTAATCTTGGTCATTATATATTTTTCATGTTTTGCAGAGGTGCTTCACATTTATGGACCGGGGTTTTGTTTTTAAGCAAATTAACAACTACATGAGTTTCTTTTCACCAGGAGATCCAAAGGTAAGTGCGTCTTTTGGAGGGAATCTAAGTATCATCTTAATGAAAATTCAGAACTTTGCATTAGTATAGATGATTTCCCACGGTCATTGTCGCTCCTCTGTACGATTTTTCTTCCAGACGCTGTTTGAATTCAAGTTTGAGTTTTTGAGAGTTGTCTGCAATCATGAGCACTACATTCCTTTGAACTTGCCAATGCCATTTGGAAAGAGTAGGATCCAAAGATATCAAGGTATTTATACATTTTGGAGCTATTTTCCAAATATTTGCATAGTAAATATTTCTGAAATTTCTTCTGTTTTCTGCGGAAGCAGTCTAAGGCCTCATGCACACGACCGTGTTTTTGCGGCCGCAATTCCCCCGAAAATCCACGGGAGAATTGCGGCCCCATTCTTTTCTATGGGGCCGTGCACACTACCGTAGTTTTTGCGGTCCGTGCACGGCCCGGGAGCCCACACCGCAGAAAGAACGGGCATGTCTTATTACGGCCCGGTTCTGCGGTCCGGGCTCATTGAAAACAATGGCCGCGGCCATGTGCATGTGCGGGCGGCCTGCGGCTGACAGTCCGCTGACAGTCCGCAGCCGGCCGACCCGAAAATCACGGCCGTGCACACGGCTACGGTCGTGTGCATGAGGCCTAAAGGTACTGCCAGTATGCAGGATAAATATATATATATATGTGTATGTATGTATTTATTACCAGCAATATGCCTCTAAGTCCTTTTAATAGGCTAAATACTAATACCAAACATTAATTTATGTCTGACAGTGGTGCTCAATCCAAAATATTGTGGGGGAGTCAAATGCGGTCCTTGTCACAATCAAAGGGACCGCACATGATGTTTAGCTAGGTCACAGGTAGATACATACACCATGACTTTTTACACAGCTCTGTTTATTGTCCTTTTTTCCATATAGTTTATTTAGCTAATAAATATTCAAACATAACTGATTTTCAAATAACTGTTCTTGTTTTTTCGTCAAAATACATATGGAGGGAACACAGACCACAGACATGTAAAAAATACCATATATAGACATACAACCAACAAAACCTTTGAAGAGTCCATCAAGTTCAGGGGTCTCAAACTCGGCCGGGTATGTGGGCCACACATAGAAATAATGGGAAGTTGACGGGCCGCATTACTTTTAAATTTGATACAATACAAAATGATTGTTAATCAAATAGTTATTTGAACTACTATAATAATATTACATTCCTATAATAGCGCTAGGTTTAAAATTTGAGAGAATTCTCCACGAGCTTATTTAAACAATCCAGTTTTACAGTTTAAGTGTCGCTAAATGCAGTCCGGCGGCTCAGTTGGCATCGTTTGGCAGACGCACATGTCAAGATTGGGCAGCCCCTTTTTAGATAGTGCCACAGTGCCCGCTGTAGATGGTGCCACTGTGCCCGCTGTAGATGGTGCCACTGTGCCCGCTGTAGGTGCCACTGTGCCCGCTGTAGGTGCCACAGTGCCCGCTGTAGGTGCCACAGTGCCCGCTGTAGATGCCACAGTGCCCGCTGTAGATGCCACAGTGCCCGCTGTAGATGCCACAGTGCCCGCTGTAGATGCCACAGTGCCCGCTGTAGATGCCACAGTGCCCGCTGTAGATGCCACAGTGCCCGCTGTAGATGCCACAGTGCCCGCTGTAGATGCCACAGTGCCCGCTGTAGATGCCACAGTGCCCGCTGTAGATGCCACAGTGCCCGCTGTAGATGCCACAGTGCCCGCTGTAGATGCCACAGTGCCCGCTGTAGATGCCACAGTGCCCGCTGTAGATGCCACAGTGCCCGCTGTAGATGCCACAGTGCCCGCTGTAGATGCCACAGTGCCCGCTGTAGATGCCACAGTGCCCGCTGTAGATGCCACAGTGCCCGCTGTAGATGCCACAGTGCCCGCTGTAGATGCCACAGTGCCCGCTGTAGATGCCACAGTGCCCGCTGTAGATGCCACAGTGCCCGCTGTAGATGCCACAGTGCCCGCTGTAGATGCCACAGTGCCCGCTGTAGATGCCACAGTGCCCGCTGTAGATGCCACAGTGCCCGCTGTAGATGCCACAGTGCCCGCTGTAGATGCCACAGTGCCCGCTGTAGATGCCACAGTGCCCGCTGTAGATGCCACAGTGCCCGCTGTAGATGCCACAGTGCCCGCTGTAGATGCCACAGTGCCCGCTGTAGATGCCACAGTGCCCGCTGTAGATGGATGATGCCACACACACCCCAAATAGATCACTCCATTGGGGCTCCCTCTAGGAGTGGAATCACCAGCCAGAGCGTTGCCGACGCTTTAGCTGTGGATTCCTCTGCTGTTGGAGCCCCTGATGTCACTGTCCATACACAGTGACGTCAGGGGATCCTCCTGGACCGGAATGTGATGTCGGGCAGCCCCAGAGCCGGTGTCCCGGAGCAGAGCTCTAGTATAGGCTCTGCGCCAGAACTCTGGGGAAGCCACTGACATCAGTGTCCATATATGGACAGTGATGTCAGGGGCTTGCCCAGAGCTGGAGTCCCGGGCAGAGTGCTAGTAGGCTCTTCCTGGGACTCCAGCTGTGCTCCTGACATCACTGGGACTCCAGCTGTGCTCCTGACATCACTGGGACTCCTGCTCTGGGAAAGCCCCTGACATCACTGTCGATGTATGGACAGCGATGCCAGAGGCTTCCCCAGAGTCCCGGAGCAGAGCCTATACTAGCAGTCTGCCCGGAACTCCAGCTCTGGGGATGCACCAGACATCGCTGTCCATATGTGGACAGCAATGTCAGGGGATTCCACAGAGTCCCGAAGCAGAGCCTATACTAGCGCTCTGCCCGGGACTCCGCTCTGGTGAAGACCCTGACAACACTGTCCATATATGGACAGCGATTTCAGGGAATTCCACAGAGTCCCAGAGCAGAGCCTGTACTAGCGGCTCTGTGTCCGATGGGCCGCAGATGACAGCCCCAGGGGCCGCCGGCAGGCCGTGTGCTTAGAGACCCCTGATCTAGTTCAATATCCAGTGTATTGGAAGACTAAAAACAAAACCATGTTAGCCATCTGCCAAAAGTAAAAGGGAACATTTTTTACTTTACTCCTTATATTAGGAAAATGGAGAATAAACTGGGCATAATATTGCATGTGGTGCATGACTAGTAATTTATATAAAGATAAAAGAATATTTTCAGGCCATTTGATGTAATCCATGATCTTCTGGACAGCTGCTTGTAAAGTGTTTATTTGAATCTCTGACTACTAAGTCAGCATCAGCCTCTACTGTTATAAAAGATGAAAGCAGGAGACAAAACACTCACTCCACCCCCCTTTCCACTAACAGCCCCCCCCCCCCCCTCCACTCTCAGGGGTGGGATCTCCCAGCTCAGAACCAGGAAGTCTCACAGAATCTTGAGACTTTGACTGCTGCCTGTAAGGAACCGCTTAGTTCTTAAGGGACAGAACATTTGTCACTAAATTAGTTTTATCATTAGTTTAGATTATTAACAACATTTTTAGTTTTATACAATTATTTTTTTAAATTATATATATATTTGAGAGAGGTTTTATATTTTGGTCTCCTGTTACTTCATGAAGTTTCACAAAATTTGAGAGGTCGTCTTTAAAAGTTTATCGTTGATAAAAAATTTCACAGGGGCTCTGCATTCTGCTTTTTTTTTTTACACTGACTTCACAGTTGTAAAGTAATAACTGAGATGCTGAAAATCATATTAGTAGGTAGAGTTTATTTTATAAGTATTTCTTTATTTCTCATTTTATTTTCATCAATTAGCCTTTCTTTCGCCAACAATGGAGTCATTAGACCCTTCTGTAGGTAGGTGCAGGCTTTGCGGTGTGTGGCAGTTTTTGCACTTTAGCTTCAGTATTTTAGCTTGATGTTGCATTACTATTCAAATTTTTTCTGAAATATCACAAAAGATTCCAAATGAAATGAAATGTCCGTTTTCTTGTTAGTTTAGCAGGGTATCCAACAGATAAGCGGTTTCTCTTCTTATATGTGATGTTATTTTAAACTTGTTCCCAGTTTTATTAATAAGAGTGTCGCAGTTTTGCTCGGCTCATATCATTAAATTGCTGACTGGTTTGTTACAAAGAAATTCACACTGCAAAAAAAATGGCTGTATTTATTAGCCTTTAATTAACCCCTGTTTACCCCTACAGATCTACAGCTTGACTACACGCTGACAGACGAGTTCTGCAAGAACCATTTCTTGGTGGGCCTCCTCCTTAGGGAGGTGGGAAACGCATTGCAGGAGTTCAGAGACATCAGGCAAATTGCCATCAGTGTGCTGAAGAGCCTGATGATCAAGCATTCCTTTGATGATCGATATTCTACCAGAGTATGTGAGATCTGAGCAGAATAACATTTACCAAAACAAGTGGAACAAGTTTTACATTAGAATAGTTGAGGAGATGGTAGAAAAGTCTAGTACATAGAAATCTAAAATTATTGTGATTTGTAATGGCTTATTCTAGATATGTATATCAATGGCATCATTTTATAACTCTCATTTAAAAAATTATACCAAAAAAACCTGCCATATTTACCATTCACGAGTGCTAGAAGGATGGATGACATCCCCTTTGGGAGTTGTATTCGCAACCAGTAGCCACCGAATATGCAAAATATGACTGGTTAAGAGCAGTCTTTCCCAACCGGGGTTCTGTAGGACCACAACAGGGGTTCCGTGGCGATCAGGACCTGTCGTCCGGACCCTGCAGACCTGCCGTTATAGATGCATTAGAGGATTGCATTGTCTGCTGCTATGCATCTGTGACGTCAGGTCGGCCAACGTGAGTGGTGGAACTACCGCCACCCGCTACACAAGTTCCTGAAGCAGCACCTGAAAGTGGAGAGGACCTGTTAGCTATATGTGTATTTTATTTTATTTTTTTGTCAGCGGTCTAAATGTATTTTGGGGTCTGGTCTGGGGTCTTAATTATTGGCTCTGGTCTTAGGTTTGAAATTTGCAGTCTGATCGATTTTTATTATTTTTGCTTACAAATAAAAGTTTTTTTTTTGTTTTGGTAAAATTATTTATAAGTGCTGATTTAAAGACGGAATCAATAACTCAGTCGACTGCGCTATTGATTCCGTCGGAAAAACGGAATGGTGACGAACTTAAACCATTAGCAATGTTTCCGTCACCATTGATATCAATGGTGACTGAAACGGAAGCTGTGGTTTGTTTGACTTTCCGTTGCGGGGTTCACCCGACGGAAACCTCCGACGGAAGCCCGGAACGGAAAGCCAACGCTGATGTGAACAGGCCCTTATTAATTGTTGGGCTGGCTGCTTTAGCACATTTAAAGTATCTGTTTACAGTACCATTACATTGAAAGGATTTCTATATCTTTTGATCAGCAGTCTTCTAAAAATACAACACGTAAAC
This sequence comes from Rhinoderma darwinii, assembly GCF_050947455.1. Classification (NCBI taxonomy): domain Eukaryota; kingdom Metazoa; phylum Chordata; class Amphibia; order Anura; family Rhinodermatidae; genus Rhinoderma; species Rhinoderma darwinii. Next base: position 162,972,444 of record NC_134688.1, on the reverse strand, counting down.
ATACTCCTTTAGTACAAATGCTGTATTAACCCAAACTGTGAGACTATTATGTGAAAATTGGCAACCTTTAGATGTGGAGGAAGGGTTGGGGTTCTGTGTACTTGTTCATGCACATATTGGATCTCTGGTGTATTTGAATGGGAAACACTCCGTATAGGAAAAATAAAAAAAGCAGCTTAATTACTTGGACCAAGAGTGGCTAAAATTTTTCGGTATAGGGACTAGCCTGAGTTACATGATCTACCAGGGGACCAAAAACAGACAAGTGGCATGCTCCTTTTTCCCTATTCCTCAGTACCCCCATAATATTGATAGCAGCCACAGTTAATTCTGATTCTCACCCGTGTCTACTTCATATATGAAATGACGGTCCTTTCCTCTCCCCTACTCTGTGCTAGAGTGTATATTAGCTGTCGGGTAGTGTATGAGATGTAGGCCAGCTATTCATGTTGGTCAAACGTCATGAATCCCTATGATCACCAGCGATCTGTTGACTAGAAAACCTGAACCTATTAGGAGACCAGTTTCCCGCTTCGGTGTTGAAGCTAGTCGTGGAAGAACAGTAAATAGGAGCGTATATTGTTAGTGCCTGCAGCTGAAGACTGCATTAATCGTGTCATCCGGGGACATCTTTCTTTTGAAATGATCCATTTGATGGAAGTTGTAAAAGACCTTTATCCTTCCTATGTGCAGCAGAGTATCCAAGTGTGCACTTGACCTCTGTTATACTGCAGCAGAATAGTTTGTACTGTTAGTTGCCTTCACATTTCCATGAAAAAATATTTCTGCATTTCGGTCTGCCTCAGTAATTGTTATCTGGATCAGTGGTGAAAGGATCGGATCATATTTCAAGTGTACGTTTGTATGGGGGATCTGTCGTAATGTACAGTGGGCAGATGGCTGAGTAAACACTTTTCCACATTGCAGAATCTTAACAAGTGCAAGTGTTTTAAAATCCTCCCACGCATTTTATTCCCCAGCAAATAATATGAAGATTGTTTAGATTTGGAGCTTCTTTGGAAAGTAGACTCATTGCAGTGTTTTTATCCATTTGTTTAGGACTATGGTTTTACGCTTAATGACTGTAAAGAGTTATTTTAGATGAATTTGATTTGACCACGCATCCAGAAGTGAATGTGCGCAACAATTAAAGGAAAAATGCACAAATTATGTACTACTTGGCAGGAACTTTTACAAAACGCATTTTATTCTTATGGAACCTACAAGATTTATCTCCTTTTCATTTCAGAGCCAGCAGGCGAGAATAGCCACACTATACCTGCCAATGTTTGGGCTCCTGATTGAAAATGTGCAACGGATTAATGTGAAAGACACGTCTCCCTTCCCTGTAACTCAAAATGTAAGTGTTAAATGTTGTCCACGCATACATAGTCCTACCGCCGGCGAGTGAATGTGCCATTAACCATTTATTTAATGACACATTCTTTCTTTAAGAATGCGAAAGATGACGTTTTACTTAATGTAGCCGCTGGAAATTCACTGGTAACCCCACAGAAACCAGGCAATACACTGGATAATAACCTCCATAAAGATCTTTTTGGTGTCATCTCTGGCACAGGTGAGTAAATAGAAATAAAACCAAATAGTGGAAACTCTTGACTTCGCTATAGTGTGTGAAGAAGTTCTGTATACATTATAATCCGTGCATCAGACATCCCATTCACGGTCCATGTGTGATCCTACAGCTCTCCAGTGCAGTACTAGACGTTTCATTTGTATTTAGCTAATAGTGAGGTTTTCAGGGCTCGTCCCTGTCTACTAGGTTAATCTATTTTTAAGGGTAACTAAACTTTCAACAAACTTCTGATATGTCATAGTGAGATGTCAGAAATTTTGATGGGTTGGGGTCCAAGCAATAAGACCCCACCAATCACTAAAACGAAGCTGCAGAAACGCTCGTGTGAGTGATGACTTGCTTAGTTTTTGTTTGGCTTTTTACGGGAAGCCGATGTAGTGGTGTACGGGCCCATAGACTTTCTATTGAGCCCGTACACCGCTACATCGATTTCCGTAAAAAGCCAAACAAAAACCAAGATGTTGTCCAAACCAGGTATTCCCTTAAGCTGGCCATACACATTAGATATGTTGACCAAACCGGACTATCCCAGTGGGACTGACCGACCATCTAATGTGTATGGCGGCGTCACGACTCATGTCGGGGGAGAGAAGTGTCGGGCATGTTTCATTTCAACATGCTGATCCTTTTGTTCATTATTAGATAAGCTCTGGCAGCAGCTTACTCTCTGAGAACACATGTGCGCACCGCTGAGCCAAGCGTGCATGGTTATGGGAGAGTCGGGAGGAATAGATGTCCGCCGAGCGAGCGTTCATCTGACGGCGATCTAAAATATATGACCAGCCTTATAGTAAATGTGCAACTTCTGGTAGAGATAGATGTCATAAGAAAGTACTGTGATAGCCCGGGGATGAGACCCCCTTCCCTCTCTGATTGCCAGGATGGAGGTGGCTGCAGTGCCCCTCAGAGCGCTCTGCTCTTATCAGTCCCTCCAAGCTTTACTTGATGCTGCTGGGCTATATATAGGCTCAACAAAGTTTCTGCAAATAAAAGGGTCCATGTAATCTGAAAGGGTTTAACGCTCTGCAGAGTGACAGCCCCTTTGTTAGATCTATATTTTTCAGCTCTCCAGTTCTGCACCTACACTAATACTTTATTCTGACATTATTTTTTTTTTTTTGCGCAAACTTTCCCATTTACATTAAAATAGGCTCAATTCCACCTCCGTGTTTTAATGTATTTATCAGCAATAATCGCCTTAATTGATAAAGCTCCTTTTTATGCCACGTTCAGTGTGTGCGTGCGTGTCACTTATACTGTTACGCTGTATACTGGACTCAAGCATCAGCTGCATTGCCTGATCTGTGTCAGTCGGCCATATATGCTAATACCATAGAGACATATTCCATTCTAATCACTGATCCATTGTGACGCTGTGTTTTAATGGTCTTACTTTACTTACCAATCTACTAGAGTAAAGGCAAATAGATTTTCATCTGATCCGTCTCAAAATTGTGATGTAGTGATTTCTCAAATAAATATGCTGTTTTTATTTTTCTATGACCCTATAATTAGCTTTTGTATTAGATTATATGCTGGTAAATTAACCATTTCATTACCTTTTTTGCCTTCTGCAGCTTCCCCACATACCTCATCCACTCCCAACATAAACAGTGTGAGAAATGCAGATTCCAGGGGGTCTCTTATAAGCACAGATTCGGGGAACAGTCTTCCTGAGAGGAACAGTGACAAGAGCAGTTCTTTAGATAAGGTATGTGTAGTGCTTTTCATGTCTACCTTCAGAAATGTTAACCTACTAATTCTAGTTCTGCCATCCCCCTTTTTTTTCCCATTATGAACTGTACTGTTCTTTTAAATATATATATAATGTAATTTACATATTGGCTTGGGTCTCTGTGTGAACTTGTACTAAACCTGCATTCGGTGTACTGTTCTCACTCTTGTATACTATGTAGACTGTAAGTAGAGAATGCAGTAAATGATTTCAGCATTTCCTCCTCGACTTTAACATGCATTCATGGTGCAGAAGGAGAAACTTATTCGGAGGCATTCTGCACACGCCCTGCGCTCTAGTGGAGAGGAAGAGGACTACACGCAGGCTGCTAAGAGAAACCGATACACTCTGGATTTCTCTCTGCTGACAGTGCCTGTGCTGCCAGAGACTGTATTGCATGCTGCAGTTTCTACTCCGAATCCAGAAGTATTATTTTATAATCTTGTTTCTAGTATATGATTACAGCATGTGATAAGCACATTTTTCTTAGTGAAGATTTCCTTTTAAGTCTGATCTGATGCGGAGTGACGAACAGGCTGCGTTATTCGCTTGTCTCATTCGTGGTGACTGCAGTGTTCTACTACCTTTCCTGATCCTCGCTGTTTTTCATTACTATGATCTCAGACAGTACTCCTTTTAAACGGTGTGATGGTTATTGGTCTTCATATCATCCACTGTACAATCTTGTAAAAACTGTGGAATAATGATATTCGATCAGGAGAATTGCTTTGCTTTACTACAGCTCTCACTAATACGCTGATGCTTTCCACTGTGTGTGGGGGTTTGCAGTGCTGCACCTTTGTGGAGAGTTGTGCCGTCTACATAAATGGTGAATTCTGGATTAGTCGGACTAGTGTAATAATAATTACTGTTTTATAATCTTAGAATCAGCACGGAGGCTCTTTAGGAAACACATTAGTTCGCTGTGACAAGCTGGAGCAAGCCGAAATTAAAAGTTTACTCTTGTGCTTCCTTCACATCTTGAAAAGCATGTCCGATGGTACGTAGTACTTGGTAATATGGATCCCGTATAGGTGGTTATATGTCATTAAACCAAATACATTTGTTTTAAATTAGCTGCACTTATTGATTTATTTATGGTTCGGGACTACCACAGCAAAATTCAAATGGGGCTTCCATCTGGCGCTGGTTCAGACCACCACACTCCCATCCTAGGACTTGAAGGGCCAGCAATTAGTTTCCCAACCCCACTCGTCCCATCATAGCTGGTCATGCCACTTTTTCCATGAGACCAGGGTGACCTGACACTTGGGCGGGTTCCCGCTCTCTTGCTTGTGGTGGTTTTTTGGTGACACTGGAGAAGGGGAAGCAATGTGCAGATTCTCACTGAACGGAGGCCCCTCTCCCCATATTTTACTTTCACCTTAAAATCACCTGCAAGCTAAATCTTGTAAAAAGTCTGTAGAGACTCTACTCAAATGTAGAATTGTTAGCTTGTCTGGTTACCTTTTAGGTGGATAAGTAGGAATTTGTGTCTTAGAGCAACACACACTTTAGCAAGCGCACAGTAAAATAAGTAGTTTATTTTTGTGTTTTATCAATTGCTTTCAAATATGATTGTGCTGCAAAATACTGTATAATCAGCATATACACATTTTATATTTTATCTGTTCTTCAAATTTATTGCCTGTCCAGAATAGCAGATATCGAGTAGTGAATAATAATTTATTCATGTTGTTCCTTAGATGCACTGTTTACATATTGGAATAAAGCCACCACATCAGAACTAATGGATTTCTTCACAATATCAGAGTATGTACGGTTATTTTCTTAACTGTATGTGTGTATATATATATATATATATATATATATATATAACCTTTGTCATCTGTTGTTCCTGTGTTCTTTACAAATCTAGTAAAGTAAAAATATTGTCAAGTAAAAATTAGATGAGGGATGAATGGGTAGTGGAAACCCTTATATCATGTTGTGTTAACAGATCCCTAACTTCCCATTCCCTACTATTCATTTACATTTTACCGATGTTTTGTGTGATCTCTCTCTATCTCTACAGAGTATGTCTGCATCAGTTCCAGTATATGGGCAAACGATACATTGCCAGGTATAGTGTTACATTAAGCTGTGGGAACATTATTTAACTATGACAACACTATGTTGCTGCCTCAGATGTTCTGTATAATGTTCTGGCCTATCCTAAACACTCAGATGGACATTACAATAATTATTAGGATTTCTGTATGAACTCCTTACACACAGATTTTGCACACATCCGAGTTCTGGTCCGTATTTTGCTTTAGCATTTAGAAGCCAAAACCAGGAGTGGGTCCAAAACATGGAATAGGTGCAAATCTTTCCATTATAGGTTTTCTCTGTTTATGTTCTACTACTGGTTTTGGCTTCCAAATACTGACTAGAATATGGACGTGTTCATGAGGCCTAGAATGTAGAAATTAGTTCTCCGTGTAAAAACCAGCCTCATACTGTCCACATTACTTGGTGTCTTTACATTTTACCCTCTCCAATATTTTTATAGTATTACCAATATAGGCAACTTAAAAAATTTAGGCCAATGATAAGCAAACTGTAATGTTTTGTGTCCCTTACAATAAGGAATTATCAGAAATGGTGTTATAAGATACATAACTCCTATCTAATATCAGTAGTTCCAGATAAACACACTGAGTGGAGATGTTGAACATTTTTACCATTAATAAGGTAAAGCATCTGGTAACTACTACTGTGTATTGTGTACAGTAAAGACCGATTAAATAGTTATCGAACACTTAACGCATTGCATCCTTTTATCCCGCTGATACAATTTGGAAACATTGTCCTTTAAACAAACCCATCTACTTTTATTAATATTTCTGATTTGAATCTGAGAGCCATTCCAATACATATACAGTCTGATATTGATCGAACATGTATCAGGTTGGATGATGAATATATTGTTTCATCCTTTTATGGTATTCATAGATCTTTTTTTCTAAGAAGCAAATCATGACAGTATTAGGTTGCAGAATATATTATTGTTCATCTCAGTGGTAATTGATTAAATCATTTTCACATGGAAATGTGATCAATGTAAGTGCTTATGTACATGATTGATCACCGCTCTGTGCATGAACCATATATTTAGTGCCAAGAACAGGAATGGATCTTATCCTGTGATTATCAGGAAAGCCTTTCCCAAAGCTTGGATTCAATCCCATCCTTTGCTCTAAATATACGGCTCATGCATGTGCACAGAGCCCTAGACCTTTGTTCTATTATCACTATAAAGAGTTTATTTACATGAAGTGTATCCTCAAAACGTTTTACCGTAATAATATAATACATTTTGGAAAAAACATTAGATAACCCTGCTAAAAGTACTGTACATTTTTGTTCTACTCGACTCCTGTTTCCTTAAAATCGTTGTTAATGTGATTTTGTATTTTAACAGCTTAAGCTGGCCGTAGACGTAATGATTCTCCCACCATCTGATGAGTGTTCTAACATATATTTTTTTATTCGGAACACTCACTGGAAAAGTGGCCTGCCCAAATAGATATTTCCCATTGTATGGACCATTTACACCTTGGAAAAATGTTCATATCATGGGAAATTAATGCCTTGCCCCCCATTTATTTTTCTGGGATGAAAACGCTACAATCAAGAACAAAGTATAACCAGAATAAGTGTTCAAACCCATTTGGATTGGTAACCATAATCTTTACGTCTATGACCAGCTTTAGTGAGGGTTCCCACACCCTCTCTACACTCTATGGATTAACGTCATGGTTTACATTGTGTACACTGACAAACCAATGTAACTCCGGTGTAAGCATGATACATGGTGCCGAGTGCATGTTCCGGTTTATCTCACACGATAACATGAATAATAAGGTTCACAAACATTTGTATGTGTGTCCTGCATCGGCCCTCACTTTAGCACTGGTGGTGGTACACATTAGGGAGCCAACCTAAGCTCATTGCTAACACGGCTCACTCTTTCTGTTTTCCTCACTTGATTGCTGACAAGTATAACAAAGTATATGGCTCTTCTCCCTTCCTGCCTGGGTAAGACAGTCACCGTGCCTTGCTGCTTTTTACTCTTGCATGCGTGTGTGAATGCCACTTCCGATTAACCCTATTGAATATTTCATTGGATAACTAATTGCCTCGACACTCTTCCTCATCAACATATCGGACCATAGTTTGATTTAGGAGTTTCCGAGTTATCTAGTTCTATATGAGTAATGTTCATGGGAATAAACATTACCCAATTCATTGCCTATTAGTTCTTTGTTTGTAGCATGTTGCTTTTACAGTTAATGACATTTTTGCTGTAGACCCAGTTTTTATTTAAGGTTGTGTTTCTCTGCTTTACTAACTGCCCCCACTTTTCTGCAGTGGGGACACATCTAACTGGTGCTTCTATCCCATTTCCACTCATCTTGCAGGAACCAGGAGGGGTTGGGACCCATAGTTCATGATCGAAAGTCTCAGACATTACCTGTTTCCCGTAACAGAACAGGGATGATGCATGCCAGATTGCAACAGCTCAGCAGCCTGGATAACTCTCTCACTTTTAACCACAGTAAGTTCTGTGATGTTCTTCGCTGTCAGCCGCTTCTTTCTGTACCACCACAGCACTGGCACGTACCAAAGCCTCTCCACACCACACTTGGATTATGGAAGATTTTTCAGTCTGGGATCCTTTTTATGTTTTTCCTTCCCTAAACAGGATTGTTCTTCATCACCAGATGATAATGCGTGCCACACAATTATGTCAACATTGTGCCGCCACAGCAATTCTTAGGACAACTTGCTGCTTTAGGTCTCATACAATGCTTTGATAATATACAGTAGAGAGGATTTCCGATAATGAATCCTCCCAAGCAGCAGATTTTGCTGTATTTATGACCTGGTTGTCCGTGGTCCAGTTATCTGGCATGGTGCTGACAGTGCGTGCTGTGCACACATTAACTTTCTGGTGCCATCTAAGGAGCATACCCAATGATAGGTGAGACGAATACTGTCCACAGTAATGTGTATGAAAAAGCATTCAATAATGAATTGACTTTTTCTGTGTTTTCAGTGTGAGAAAGATATCAAGTATACTTGGAATAGCTGTAGAAAATGGTAAGATTCAATCAGGTTGAAATTGGCCTAGAAATCTGCATTACGGTTAGCCAAAGTTTCTATATTTATCCTGCTTTGCTTCCTTCTTTCCTTAGACATCCTGAATATATAGTACATAATCCCAAGCACAGCATAATATCAATTTATAGGGAATCACATGATTGCTTCGCAGAACATGATTCTATTTTCCTCTGGCTTCGTACTAACAGTGTTACACATGTCATCTTAAGATCTTTCAGTCATGGGCAATCCACTAAATAGAAGACCAAAACGTAATTTAGTTGTTTAATATGTAATAGGAATGTCCATTATAATACTGGCAAAAAAGAAAACCGCTAGACCTTTAGTTGTGCATACATACTACTTGTAAATTATGGAAAATGCTCTTGACAGGACACATGACAGAGGAATGTTTGCAATATTTCTAGTCGGAGATGAGTAAGTTATCTCTAGCAGTTTTTTAGCTGGCCTGGTGGCCCAACAGCATTTATTTTTATTTTTTTGTCCTATTTGTTTGGTAGCACACATTGTGCAGTTGACAAAACAAAACATTTGTAAACCTGCTTGTATTATGGCCAGATGTTACAAGACTGTGTTCGAGGTAGGGCTGTAATTGCGAAAAATGTATTCTTATATTTAAAGGGGTTGTCTCAGTCTTAAATGTTATTGCAATATAATTCAGCATTAAAATGTGTTCGTTTTGTAATTTGCCATATGTAACTAAAAACACTCCAGTTGCGGGAGATTGCCTTTACTTCATTATAATGGCACCCCCTGGTGGCCAATCTGTAATGTAATGTGCACGTTCTCCTACTGAGCTGAATAAGGGAGGACGCACATGCTCAGTTCCACTGTCCAACTGCCACCAACCAATAGAAAATGCCTTCTCTGCTTGTCAGTAAAGAAGTAGAGAAGAAGCTTTTATTCAGAAACACAGATTGTAGTGTGGATGAGACTCGCACAGCAGTTTGCTTACATGAAGAGAGAACCTGCATATAGCACTGCTTACATACAGAGTCGAGGTCTCCCCTCTCCTGCTCATCCTCTTACCATGTGTAAGCTGCAGGCTCTCCCTCTTCTTGAGTTACATAGGGCTGGGCTCCCCTTCTAAATAGCCATGTAATAGGGGACATTTGTAAAGCTCTTCCTAGAGAGGAAGCAGAGGCAGTAAAACAGAACGATCTGCCTATACAAGCTATGACAGGGAAGGGGAGGAGCTGCATCAGAAAGGACACACCCACTGAGCCGCCAACCTGAAGAAAATCTAGCAAAGCAATTGGATCAGTGAATGGGGAGCTCTCTGGATCCATGTAACATACAGGGCTGGTTCTAGCTTAGTTAGAGATTGTATTCGAGACCATATTATGTCTGCTTTTCTATTGTATTTTTTTTTTTCATTCATTCTGAGACAACTCCTTTAAATGAGACACAATATCGAGATGTTATCGATCACCTCGAAGTTCATGAACTTTGATATAATCGAGAACAGGTGGATCCTGCGTGTCAGAGTCCCGCAGGATCAGTGTTCACCGAAGCAGGCAGTCCTGCAGACCTGACGGATTTGGCTTAGATGGCAAGATACAGCTTCTATGTATACAGGATACATGGAAGCTGCATCACAAAAAGGAAAACATTTTAATAAAAACATGTTTAAAAGTTGTTCAGAATCACATTATACACCACTTTATAAAAAAAAGCAAATAATTTGATTTTAAAGGTTTATATAGCCTTTAAAGGTTAGGTCCATCTGATGTAATAAAAGCTGGAAAAATAGTTTAAGCTTCAGCGAAACAAGAGCCTTAATTTCCTTCTCTTTTAAAGATTAAATTCAATATTCATCTAGCATCAATATACAACCCAGCACTGAGAATGTATTCCGATGAGTCCCTGCCCTGGGTCTAATTTCACGGTCTCAAATACACAATTTAGGGTTATCCAGTAGAAGCGTGTGGAAATAAGCTGACACAGGGAATACAAGTAGATTTTTTATTTTTTTTATGCCATTCATTGTCAATGGCCACATTGGTTCAAAACCAGGTTATTTGCCAAAAAAAAACAAAAAACTGAGAACGTTATGTAATAAAGAAACAGGTGTAGCTTGTAGCTCATGGGCCCCCATGCAAAATCTGTAACGTTTATATGACATTTATAATATTCGTGTCTACCTATGTGGGCCTTTGCATCCCTTCATGCACCAGAGCCAGGGTGCACCTGCTATCTGCTCCCCATAAATCTACGCTCCTGATATGGAGTTTCAGTACCAATTAGATCAGTATACATTCTTGTGCTCTACTCCTGAATTAAGGCTATTCAGCTTCTTAATCACATGTGAGGTTCAGTTGTGGAAGTGTTATCTATTAGCTCATTAGTGGACAGGCTTTTAGGATATGTGCATGGGGAGATGGACTCTAAACTCTCTCAGTATAGTGTGCATTAAGAATATTTGCAACTAAGTTCTTACCATTAAATGGGTTGTCTGGACATTTTTTATTGATGGCCTATCCTTAGGATTGTTCATCGATATAAGTATGGCAGAGGTTCGACTCCCAGCACCCCTGGTGATCCGCTGGGGCTGCGGCAACGCTACAGCCCCTTCAGTTATCTGATCGGCGCCGGGGCTGGAAGTCGGACCCCTGCCGATCGGATATTGATGACCTTTTCCTAAGTACAGGCCATCAATAACAAAATATCCAGACAACCCCTTTAAGCATGGCTTCAGCAAGCTCCTATAAGTTGTCTTTATGTATTTTCAAATGACCATACTGTAGCTAAAATCTAGATTCATTGTGCGGTCATCGGTATGTGTTGCACTGCAGTGTTATTAACCAAAATGGCTATCCACGTTCTGTAAATCTAATATTAAAAAAGTCCATTTTGTCCAAAAACAAAATTTTATTATTTCAACAAAATGAAGATATATATATATATATATACATTTGACCAGAACGGTCTCTCCTTTAGGGTCTCCACCACACCTGTATTAGACTAGCTATCACTGACAGGATTACTGGTGTTTTCTAAAACATAGCTTTTTAGGTACAGCTCAAATGTATTCTTGGGGAGAGAAGTAGGGCACAAAGAGATAATTAGCTCAGTGGTTCATTTCTTCTCATTTCTTATTGTGTGGACCGACAACCTGTCTCTCTCACGTGTCGCACCCGGATACCCTCTTTCTCTGAACCTATTGGACAGTTTCTTGGCCACACATTCAAATTTTTTCTAGAGTGGAGCAGTTCCTCCTGAGTCTCAAGAACTGTCCTTTGTGAATGCACTGCCATGGGGATGGGGTCTATACCCCCTGAGAAGGGAAATTGTTGCTGTGGGTTTATAGAATATGAATGTCTTGATTGTGTTTGCTGTAGATTTTACAATTTGCAGGTCTAGGAAGGTGATGCTAGTGGCACTTCAGAGGGAAAACTGAGGCTTATGTTGTTAACATTCAGTTTTGCCACCAAATACTTAAATTCTCTGCTGATACCCCTCCATAGGATCAGGATGTAATCTATAAAGCGGCTCCAGAAGGGCATCTTGTTCGTCCAATCCGATTTTTCCTTAGAGAAGAAATTCTTATCCTTCCACCAGCCACGGAAGATATTTGTACACGTGGTGCACAAGTGCTTCCCATCACAGTCCTCTTCAGCTGGTGGAACAGTTTGTTACTAAATAAGAAGTAGTTGTGCATTAGCAATGCGTGTCCCTAAGTTCAACACCAACTTTATGAGAGTAGTAATATATGCATCTAGTATAAAACATATTCTACAACCTCCAGCCCTCTATCATGGGGATGGAGCTGTATAGGGCCTCTACATCCAAACTGGCAAGATTTGTATTACTCTCAATAGTTACTCTAATTTATCGAACAAGTCCATTGTGTCCTGACGTAAAATGTTAGGGAGATGGCAAGATGTCTTAGAATTTTACCTACAAAGATGCTCTCATCTTCAATAAGTTCATCTAAGACAGATACAATGGGTTTCCCTCTCAGTATTTTTTTTTTTTTCTGGAGACTATAGAACGTTGGAATCAAAATCTCTGCTCAGCATTACAGTGTAGCTAAACTTTTAACAAACTTCTGACATGTCATACACGGCAGAAGTTTTGTTTGGTGGTAGAAGACCCCCACCAATCGCTAAAACTAAGCAACTGAAGCACTCGTCTGAGCGCTCAGCCGCTACTTTTCTGTTCAGCTTTTTCCGGAAAGCCGATGTATCAGAGTACAGGCTCGTAGACTTTCTATTGAGTCCGTCCTCCGATACATTGATTTTCAGAAAAAGCCGAACAGAAACTAAGCGGCTGAGTGGACCAGAATTGGAAAAGAATGAACCACTGAACTTAGTATCTCTCTAATGCGTCCTACTTACCCACTGAAGAATCCTAGCATTAAGGACTAGTATAAGGTGCCACCCAACCTGCAGCCTTTTTGTTTCATTTCCACTTGAGGCCTGATTTCCCTAGGCAGTATATAATACAAAGAATCCATCCTCTGGTAAAGTTGAGGGATACTTAGGACCATGTAGACTTTTATGTTCCTTGCCTGGAATAGTGTCTCTACAATATATTAATACTGGAAGTGGAAGATAGGTTAACCATAGTGCTTTGTCTATTTCACCTGCATTTCTCCTTCACTATTTAGTTGTTCCATTAGCCATCATGGTTTATATTACTTTCTGTATTTTAATCCAAAATCTGACCTAAAATCATTTCAATTCTGCAGAAGTCATTTGAAAGTACGCATGCTCCCTCTCCATTAGCCTTATCACTATGCTTGAATTATTTTGTTACACTGTCTCCATTCTTTTTTTGCCGCATTGGTAAGCCTATTGTATGTTTTTAAAGCTCTTATCATACTGAAAACTGGATCAGGACCTAAATCTCAAAAAAAAAAAAGCCTGATGCTGGTGGTCTTGTTTATTTCAGTAGGAAAATGGTGATGTATTTATTTGACTGCGTAAATAATGGGATAATGTTGTACAAGTGATTAGAAGTGCAATAACTCACTTTGGAAGATGTAATTGGGCAAAATGCCCTTTTAGGGGCCTGTTCAAGTTAGCGTTGCCCTTCCGTTGAGGGGTTCCGTCAGAGGTTTTAGTCGACTACGCTATTGGTTCCGTCAAAACAACGGTAACCAACGGAAACCATTAACAAAGTTTCCATCACCATTCAGATCAATGGTGAAGGAAACGGAAGCTAAGGTTTCCGTTTGCCTTTCCGTTGAGAGGTTAACCTTATGGAAACCTCCAACGGTACCCCTCAGCAGAAGGGCAACGCTGATGTGAACAGGCCCTTAGTCTGTTCTTTTATTATAAATATATGGAATGTAAGGGAAAACACTGGTTCATCAGCTGTCTAACCTCAAGGACTTGATCTGACTACTTTCCACAGTGGCATTATTTTTTTTATTGGTATGCTGTTTTGAACAATGGTCAAATCTGAAAGGCCATTTCCCCCTAATAAACACTGTCTGCCCAAAAGTATGTGGACACCTGGCCATCACACCTATATGAGCTTGATGGATATTTCATTCCAAAACCATGGGCGTTAATATGGAGTTATAACAGCCTCCACTCTTCTGGGAAGGCTTTTCACCAGTTTTGGAGTATGTCTGTGACCATGTTTGCCTATTTAGCCAAAACTGCATTTGTGAGGTCAGACACTGATGTTGGACAAGAAGATCTGGCTCACAATTAGCATTGTAATTAATCCCAAAGACATTCAAAGTGGTCAAGGTCAGGGCTCTGTGCGGGCAACTAGAGTTTCCCCGCACCAAACTTGTCAAACCATGTCTTTATGGATCTCGCTTTGTGCACAGTTATTCTGGAAGTGCCTTCTCCAAACAAAGTTGGAAACTTACAACTGTCTAAAATATCTTTGTATGCTATAGCATTAACATTACTCAACACTAGAAATAAGGGGCCTAGCCTAAACACCGTAAAACAGCCATAGACCGTTATCGCTTGTCTGCCAAATTTTTCAGCAGGCAGTATGTATTTCAGTAGGTAGCCTTCTCCTGGTATCCGCCAAACTCAGGATTCATTCTTCAAACTACCAGATAGTAAAAGGTGGTTTATCAATCCAGAGAACATGTTTCCACTGCTTCGGGGGCCAGTTGTGGCATGTTTTACCCGACCTCAGCGTGGCATTGTGAATGGTGATCTTAGGCTTGTATGCAGCTTCTCGATCATGGAAACCTATTTAATGTAGCTCTCGACATGTAGTTCTTGTGCTGATGTCACTTGCAGAGGCAGTTTCAAACTCTTTAGTAAGTGAAGCAACAAAGGAAAGGCTATTTTTTTTTAGTCTCCTCTGCTCCACACTTTTCAGCACTCTGCAGCCCTGCCCTGTGAGTTTGTGTGGTCTGGCTCTTCATAGCTCAGCTGTTACTCCTAGACACTTCCAATAACACCACGTACAGTTGACCACGGCACAACTAGCAGATCAGACATTTCACAAACTGACTTGTGGCAATGCCTTTGAACTCTTCATTCTACTACCGATGTTAGTCTATGGAGATTGCTTGTTATTTTATGTACCCGTTTGCAATGGGTGTGGCTAAAACACCTGAATTCAATAATTCGGAGGGGTGTCCACATACTTTTGATCGAATAGTGCAGTTAAGTATGTTTATGTGCAGTGCACTGGAAATATCCAACCATGTTCAGGCCAAGTATTTTTTTTGTTTTTAAAAAAAAATTAAAATTACAGTATACTTTAAAAAAAGAGGATGCTGCGGTTTACTGTTTTGACAAATTCCATTGGATACAATTGGCTTCTATTTATTTGAACTGTTTTTTTTCCCTTTTTCTTTTTTTTCTTTTCCTAAAGCCAAAAAGAACATACTGTTGACATACGTGTGTAGTATAAGGGTATGTTCACACGTAGTCAACAAAAACGTCTGAAAATCCAGAGCTGTTTTCAAGGGAAAACAGACCCTGCTTTTCAGACGTTTTTTTACCAACTCACATTTTTCGTGGCGTTTTTCGTGGCGTTTTTTACGTCCGTTTTTGACGCTGTTTTCATTGGAGTCTATGAGAAAACAGCTCCAAAAACGTCCAAAGAAGTGTCCTGCACTTCTTTTGACGAGGCTGTATTTTTACGCGTCGTCGTTTGACAGCTGTCAAACGACGACGCGTAAATAACAGGTCGTCTGCACAGTACGTCGGCAAACCCATTCAAATGAATGGGCAGATGTTTGCCGACCTATTGGAGCCGTATTTTCAGACGTAAAACGAGGCATAATACGCCTCGTATACGTCTGAAATTTGGCCGTGTGAACATACCCTAAAAACCTATCAATATTTTATAGTATACATCTGTGTACGTTTTTTTGTGGTTTATGGATGTATATGTCTGACCTAGGCCTAAAATGTGGTCTGAACAAAGCCTAAGCAAATATTTTTTTTAACTGTACAAACTATCTGAGTTTATATTCAGACATTGAGAAGAAACGCCAGCTGCTTACCTGCATGTATTGCTATGATAGTGATGATTTCTCTGAATATTCTCTGCTTTAGGCTATATTCACAATGGCTTCTCTATATAATGGAAGCCATGATCCTGTGCCACAACAGTTGTATAACAGACCCCATTGACTTTTATAATCGGGTCTGTCAAGGTTTCTGTCGTTTTAGCAGGAAGAATATCGCTGCATTCTGTGCCGTTCTTCCAGTTAAAAAAGTGGCGCAACCTTTAATGGAGGCTCGCAAGAGGAGTAGTGCCTTAGTATTAAGAAGATCTAGATAAATGCTATTGAAATGCTTATTTATGTTATTAACCAATTCCTTTCTTTACTACTTACCTTGTTTGAGAGAGAGTCTGCTTTCTGGATGGTTATAGACCGTTGTGAATTGGAGAACATTCACTTTTTTTGTAATATAAGACTGACAAATGAAATATATAGTCTAGGATTTAGGGATCATTATCTTGCGCTCTTGCCTGCGCTGTGGTTAAGACACCTACAAGAATGCTTTGTGTTATTTTAATATAATTTATTTTCTGTAAAACTGTCTGAAAAATATCTTTATGTTGACTTGATCTATGGCTGTGACTATGGCTAAAATGTATACTTTTTGCTTAGTCAAATTCATTGAACCTGCTATTAACCAGAATGATAGGCCACAGCTATTCATGTAGTCATTTTTATTTAGTCCTTTGCAGTTTTTTAATTTTAAAGCGATTATTTTATTTACTTTACTGATGTTTCTGCAGAATCTATTCCGTTTCATTGATAATGATTTATTGCAGAAATGTTTACCAACGGCTTCTCCATTTCTTTAGGCTACGGTCATTCAGATGCAGATATTCTTCATCAGTCGTTACTTGAAGCAAACATAGCTACTGAAGTATGCCTTACAATCTTGGACACGTTATCATTATTCACCATGGCATTTAAGGTTTGTGTCGTTTTGTAAGATGTGACACCACTGCGTTTGTCAGTTACTGGAATCGCTTGCCCTAATAAATACAATTATTCTGCTAATAGATTTTAATCAGGAAATACAATACATAATAATTAATTTAGTAATTTGTTATATGAATAAAGTTTTTTTGGCTATAGGTCTTTTTCCCATACATAAGAAAATAAGCAATAAGTGAGGATTTATATTTACTCAGTTGGCTAGAAAGACTATTGCATGACGTGTCGGGCATAGACCCCTTTTTTTCTTTTTATATTACCCGTTTTATATGTCCCATTCATTCTGCCCTTATTTTAGGTGCCCTAAATATTAGATATTCCTGGGATAGTTGAACTTCCATTTCCAGGTGCAAACATAATTACCATAATTTTTTTACCGTCTAGTGGCATACTAGTATTCTTATGTATTAAATACGTGTTCCCTTATTTTGACTTCCTGGCAAACCATTTGTGGTATAGTCCTGAATATCGATGTGATTGTGTAATGCGGGAGGTTCGCTTTTACACCACTTGATATGCACAGGAAAATAAAACCGAGAAGAAATTTCGTATTGGTGTATAGTCTACAAGTATGCCCTAGTGATGCTAGACAGATGTCATTTATCCCAATAAATGCACGAGTTAGATCTTTTATAATACAATTTAGCTGGAATAAAACGATTCCATGTCTTACTGTTTTTCCGGCTTTCGGTTTTTGCAGTGTATCTCACTAAATGTCTTTTATGGTATTTTCGTTTCTCCAGAACCAACTTATTGCCGATCACAGTCACAATCCCTTGATGAAGAAGGTGTTTGATGTGTATTTATGCTTTCTTCAGAAAAATCAGTCTGAGACTACCCTTAAAAGTGTCTTCACTGCATTGAGATCATTAATTTATAAGGTCAGTATGAGGAGGCATGCTGTATAAGGTTAATTATTGTATACGTTGGTTTTAGTTAGCAATCCTTATTAATAATATAGCTGTCGCTAAAAAAAAAAAAGTTGTACCCATACTACATTATGTAAAAGTCACCCTTGAGCCCTGATATGTGCTGGATTATCAGATATTCTGGATTATCTGACAGTCATAGAAACGTATGTATAAAACTCCATTGTATGGGCATAAAATCTTCGTGAAGGAAGCCTAATATAAAATGCTAGCACAGAATATACTAATATAACCTTGTTTTTTTAGCGGTTTTTCCAGATTCCAGGAAATGTCTCCGCAATAATTTCAAATTCTAGAAACAATGATTCTTTTAATCTTAAAGGGGTTTTCAAGGGTCCAAATAATTATTCCAAAGGGATGCAAATTAGATGAATTAACAATAGAAGCAGTACTCGCCTATTCTTTCCTCTGGCGATCTGGCAGCGACGCTCTGGTGGCACTCCCGGTGATTGTTTACATGCAGACAGCATGTGACCGCTGCAGCCAATCAGAGGGCTCAACTGTGACGAATCATATTTCTTGCATAATGCTATAAATACAACACATGACCGCTGAGCCCTTTAATAAATTGCTGATTTGGTCACATATTGCCTGCATGTAAACAATCACCGGGGGTGTAGCCGGAGCGTCCGTGCTGGATCACCGTAGGAAAGGATTGGTGAGTACTGATTTTGTTTGTTTAATTGGCAGCCATTATACAATTTAGAACCTCGATAACCCCGTTAAAAACAGTGTTTCACCACATGAGCTGCAATGTCATTCTTTTTAAATGTGCTTTACATAAGTTAAACCTTTATAATTATGGATAAATCCTCCATTATAAATGAAATGTCCTTTTTCAGTTTCCCTCAACCTTTTATGAAGGAAGAGCAGATATGTGCGCTGCCTTGTGTTACGAAATACTTAAGTGCTGTAATTCCAAGCTAAGCTCCATCCGAACGGACTCCTCTCAGCTTCTGTATTTCTTAATGAGAAATAACTTTGACTACACTGGAAAGAAATCTTTTGTCAGAACTCATCTACAGGTAAGTGTGACTTGTATTGTGCATTTACCCGTCAAAAGAAAAAATGGCTGTAAACTACAAAATAAAGAAGATAAATCCCCATTACTGAAATCCCTTGTAGTTCATTTCGGCATACGTGCATGACCAGTTCCAGACAGCCAGAATACGGCCGGATTTTAATGTCCATATTACAGAAGCGACACTTGGACACCCCACAGTTGTCGTGAATCGAACTTAGATCGCCATAGAACCATATGGTGATTTGAGTTTGGTCCAGCAGAACAGCAGGTGATCTGGGATTTGTGGCCGTAATATGGATGATGACCTTTATTATGGCTGTCTGACACCAGCCTATCTTTAACTGCAAACAAGAAATGAAATCACATGCATGTGCTGTAGATTATGATGGCCTTCCTAAGTTTTAATGGGATTTCGCCATTCTACTTGATAAAATAGTTACCCTTCATACTTTTAAACCATGAAGTCCTTTTTATTCTAAAACATCCATTACAATACTCTTAAGAAAACCTAGATGAGCTTCAGGTTGGATACAGCATTGTTCTTGGCTTCTAAGTACTATGAGCATCAATAAATTATCTAAATAACATAAGATACAGTATTTGAAGGGGTATTCCGGTTACCGGCTATATTTTCAAAAAACTTAAATTCATTATACACCTGTAACCCCTGTAATCCAACGTGTGTGGCTGTGCTTCTATTCCTCCTGACCTTATTTTCCTATCCAACTGCTCCCGCAGCAATGTGCCTTCCTAATGAAGTAACATGGCGCCGCCGCTGTTATCACGTGACCTCATCGCCTGCATATTTCATCATACCCCGCCACACAGATCAGTCTGTTGGCGCGTTCACAAGATCCTCTGCTCACAAAAATTGATCATGACAAGATTGGCTATGTGCACTACAGATATTAGCACACTGAGGGAACACTGCAGATAGCATTGACAATTTTTAGGGGCTTACCGATAATTCCACAGCATGAGCAAGGAGGATAAAGTCTGGCGCCTGTTTCAGTATGATAGGAGAAGATGTAATGAACTTGTGGCTAGTGCGCACGTTCGAAAGTGGTCCTGGATGGAAACTTCACATGCACGCTAATGCGAGTAACAGTGCGCGTTTGCGGGTTACATGGATTACTGCGTCGTGAATAAAGATGCACGACCAGAGACTACAGGTCGTAGCTATTAGTAATGGAGGCCAAACGACAAGATTAGGGTACTATAAAGTTATTTTTATAGTGACAGAACGATGCTAAATGGCTTATTAGAACTAATTTGAGACTTATTTTCTGTAGAGATTTATGACACAGGTCCAATTTCAAGTAACCAGAATACCCCTTTAAGCCTTGTCCTCCAGATAGATGATGGATACTATTGGATGTTATTTATTTCTCCGGTGTTGATCAGTTTTGTCATAATAAGTACTTTTACAGGATAATTATTAAATAGTTCATCTATTCTGCAAGTTTTATGCAACTCAGCAGTAAATGTATTAAGGTGTCTTCGTCGCACCCTAACAAATTGTACATTTAAATGTTTAAAACGTATTTATATATTTCATGGCTGCATTTTACAGGTGATAATATCAGTAAGTCAGTTAATAGCCGATGTGGTCGGAATAGGAGGCACAAGATTCCAACAGTCTCTCTCAATAATTAACAACTGTGCAAACAGTGATCGTCTTATTAAGGTTAGTAAATTCTGGTGAGATAAAAGTAAATTTGAATTAATATGTTGTTATTGTACACTAACGTAAATAAAGTTATGCTAATGACCTAAAAAGACAATGCAATTTAAAGTACCACAGATAGGGGGAGCTCACTAACTTTATTACAGTATTGGATGTGCCCAATTCCTCCATCTATGTGTTACTAGATTTAACATAATCTTTCCAGTTCATTGCATATTCTCCTTCAAGTTGGGTTTCGATTCATTCAAAGGGGTTGTCTGCTTTGGACAATCCCGATTTGTTAAGGTAGTTTTACAGGGGCAGATATTTGCCCATTTTTACCACCTTTCACAAGCACCGATTGACAATACAGCTTTTAATATACTTTTTATTTGCACTTTAAGTATATATCTAATGAAGTGACCATACTACGTTATGTATACATTCATGTGAGGTCACGCATATTTATAAAATATTCTGTCCTGCCTCATCCGTTTCTATGTCTGGGTTGTCTAGTCTTATACGTTTTTAGCTTTGATGTATCATGAAATAAAGATTGACCCTTTTAAAAGAAACTAGCGCTATATTGTTGCTTTC
This sequence comes from Rhinoderma darwinii, assembly GCF_050947455.1. NCBI lineage: Eukaryota > Metazoa > Chordata > Amphibia > Anura > Rhinodermatidae > Rhinoderma > Rhinoderma darwinii. Next base: position 162,951,374 of record NC_134688.1, on the reverse strand, counting down.
TTGGTCGCTAATGCGATCGTTCGTCCCCATACATTCGCATCATGTTTGCAGTACATCTCCCTGTTTACAGAAGAATATGTGCTGCCGACTAGCAACTATTATTTTTGGCCACATAAAGGTTCCGATCAGCTGAGGAACAAACGTTTGCTCATTCGACGGCTGGTCGTTTTGAAGGGTCTCTTGATTGATCAATAAGCTTATCCCATAGGGGGAATTAATCAACTTTTCCATGCCGGTTTTCTGACGTAGGAAAAATCTCAAACAGCTCTAGTCGCAAGTTGTTTACGCTGCTCTCGCCACTTTTCTTAAAAAAAAAAAAAAAAGGCTTGGCAAAAGGGGGACGGGATCACCCAGGGCCCAACAGAAACGTGTGTAAATTATAGCAAACTTCTACACTTGCTCCTAGCTGGCGTAGATTTCACAATCTGGCAAGGGCCTTAACAGGGCACAGGTAGGTGTTTTTTTCTTTTTTATGACTTTCACCGTGTGGGATAAATAACATTATATTTTTTAAGTTATGACTCTTACGGACGTGGGAATAGCACTTAGTTATTTTTATAGATTATTATTATTGTTTAATAGAAAAAGTTTTTTTTAAATTTAAATGTTTTTTTTTGTATATTATTCAAAACTTTGATAAGCCATCAGCCCCCCATATCATGTCACGGGGGGGAGGGGGTAGATATGAGGGGCGGCCTCTCTAACAGATTAAATTCTCCAGTCACCATTGACATCGGCATCTAAATGGTAAAACAGCCGGGATCTAAGTTCTCTCCCGATCCTGGCTGTTAGAGCTCGGTGTTAGCTGTAATATAAGGCTGACATGCGCAACGTACGGAAAGGGCTGAGACCGTAAGCCCGCTCCATACTTCTCACCTACCATGCTGTATACTTAACATTATGATCGGTTAACGGGTTAAGGAATACACCGCCTACTTTCCGCTGATTCTAATTTTTCTAATCTGTTTTATTGAAGGAGAAAACATAAGAAATTGTACAACACATACAATGAGCAAAAAGTATACACTGCTCACATGTCTGTCGAAAATTAAGTCTAATATAGAGTACACTAGTAAAGTCATAATACATCTTGTTCCACAAATGACAAATAATTGTCAAAGAGGAGAGACAATACTATACACTTCTAGTATTCTGTTGGGTTATATCCATACTTAGTGCGGAGCTTGAAAACTGGGTAAAAGATATATTCCAAAACGTTTGAGGACAACCACGGTTTTTAAATGTTATGACATTATTAACTAGGGTTTTCCATTGAGGCACAGAGGGTGACCTGTCACCCATCCATTTCAACGGAACTGCTTTTCTTCCTTGAATAAAGGTCTCTCTCAAAAAAATTCTATCACAATGTATCCCGCCGATCCTAATTCAATTCTGATACATTTTTATGGTTCATAGCTTTTGTTATTTATATATATATATACATACACACACACACGAAAATGGCGACAGCACACCGCGAACACCAATGTCACCTAAGCCGCTAAATATAAATAAATATTACTGCTAAATCTACTTACAATTGGGAGGCTCTTGGCGCACATTTTTGGCAAAATGTGTGGGCCCACCTGCCACGACGAGGTTTCCTCTATTGGTGGGGACCTACTCTGCACATACACCCAGGACTGGGACTAAGCCTACATATATCTGGGATGTATGAACCAGCATTTAACTAATTAAAATAACCCAGGGCAGAATGGGAGGAGTGCAAGATCAAAAAGTGGAGGCAGCCACTAACCCCACATATATGAACCACATAAAAAGATACGTGTGTGTGTGTATGTATGTCTATTTCCGTATCGTATAATACATTTTTGTCTGACTTTCAGCATACAACGTTCTCATCAGATGTAAAAGATCTGACTAAAAGAATCCGCACAGTACTTATGGCCACAGCTCAAATGAAGGAGCATGAGAATGATCCAGAAATGCTGGTTGACCTGCAGTACAGCCTCGCCAAGTCCTATGCTAGCACCCCAGAACTGAGGAAAACTTGGCTTGACAGCATGGCCAGGATTCATGTCAAACATGGAGACTTGTCAGAGGTAGGAAGCTTTCCGCTCTCTTCTGTCTTTTATGACTGCGTATTTTCTTTTATCAAGGCTTCCATTATATGTACATATTCACAGCTGCACAATGTAAATGATTGTGGTTAATAAATCAAGTATAATAATGTGATATGCCATAAATATCTGTTTGGCAGCTGAAGCCCCCACTAATCCTGAGAGCGAGGGCACCTGATATAAGCAGTCAGGCTTCCACAGATCAGACATTTGTGGAATAACAAATCCATGTCAGGTTCTTTAATCAAATTGTGTGGGCCCACCTGCCACGACAAGCTGAGCTCTTACAGATGGGGTCCGTACACTAAACATACCTGTAAAATAGGAGACTCTCCTCTCTCTTGGGCCTAGGCCTGCAAAATGTATTCAGGATAGGTAGGAACCAGCTTTATTCTATACTAACTAAAAACAGCCTTGGAACAGATGGTAGGAGTGCACGACCAACATGAAGGCAGTCACAGCCCCCAAATGTACATTTATTTCACTTTGTTAGGAGGTTCTAACCAACCTAGTCTTTGGCATAACAAATCGATGTGCCATAAATGTTAATTGTGGCAAACGCCCCTTTTAATATTCTGATTGGTGTGTCTAACCACTTATTTAAAAGTGTAATATGGAGTGCAGATATTTAGCTTAAATATAAATAATAAAGCCTTTTGTAACCAATCCAATGCCCGGACACAGTTCTTGCAGACAGGGTGGGAGGTTTGATTCTTTACCTATGTCTCGTCCATGGATTCCTACCTACATCCACCTTTTATACTTGTTAAATTGGTATAGTAACCCTCCCAACTGAGAAAGCTAGACATTGGCTTGAAATTGAAAGAAATTACTGGTGGATCCAAAGAGTGACCCTAATCCATTGAAAAGGGTATTACAAACAGTTGTGTATAAGAGTCTGTTTCTAATTGTGACTGTTTGCTTGTCTTACAGGCAGCAATGTGCTACATACACGTGGCTGCACTGGTAGCTGAATACCTCATGAGGAAAGGTAGGTGCAGTATCCGTAATATGTGCTAGTCAGTCTGATCACTGTCTATTTGTCATTCTGCAGATTGAGGCCCTTTTAAGCGGCCTGAAAACGAGCGGCAATCGTCAGGCTGTTTCGACGATCGGCGCTCGTTTGCTCCAGTCACAAGGAGCAATGATCGGTAATGTATCGGGACGAGTGATCGTTACTAGGATCGTTTGTCCACATGCATTTGCATCATGTTGGCAGCACATCTCCCAGTTTACAAAACAAAAACTAGATACGTGGGGCCATTGTCATTAGTTTACTTCTGGTATCTGCCTAATGTATAAGTGATGTCTGTAATAATGAGAATTTATTAATGTATGGAAGTATGAATGTGTTCTTGTAATTTTCCATTTATTTACAGTATCATAGAATAAAGATATAGTTACATATATGTTTCCTCCATATTAACCCCTTCCCGACCACCCCACGTAGATGAACGGGCTGCAGCACTGGTCCTTGTTCCTGAAGCCTGTTAATTTACGTGTGCGCCTAACAGCGCGCACAGGCACTTCTCGCAGCCCAGCATCTCCCAGTATGGGCTACTAGCAGCATTAGTACTGGGGGAAAACATCGGGCCGGATCATAACTATATCGGCACCCCGCTACTCGATTGTGGGGGGGGGGGGTAGATTGTTGCTATGCCAAACTGAAGCCTAACAAAGGCCTCCGGTCTGCCATCTATGGAAGGCGATTAGGTCCTGACCTGAAACTGACAGGTGTAATACCCTGAAATACATAAGTATTTCAGGGCGTTATAACAACGATCCAACAATTGGATCTCCAAGTCCTTAGTGGGACTAAAAAAAAAAGTTACATTTTTTTTTTATAAAAGTAACATTTCAAAATAATATTATCGCTCTTTTTCCCTTTATAAGGTCCTTTATTATTAGAAAAAAATATAATATAATTTATCCCGCAGAATCTCTATTTTTAGTCACTTCAGCTCACAAAAAATTGAATAAACAGGAATCAAAAAGTCGCATGTACTCAAAAATGGTACAAATAAAAGCTACAGTTTGTTACGCAAAAAACAAGCCATCACATAACTTTCTTGATGGAAAAATAAAAAAGTTGTGGCTCTTTAGAATATGGCGACACAAAATCAAAATATTTTTTTTAGAAAACGTGATTTTATCGTGCCAACACCGTAAACCATAAAACACCTATATACATATGGTATCACCGTAATCGCATCAACCCAGAGAATAAATTAAATATGTCATAGCGCACTGTGAACGCCGTAAAAAAAATAAATAAAAAAACAATAGAAGCTTTCACAGCCTAATTGCACTAAATTCAGAAAAAAACGGGATCAAAATGCTCACTCTACCCCTAGATAAATTATTTTTAGGGCTGTAGTTTCCCAAATGGGGTCACTTCTGGGGGGTGTCCGCTGATTTAGTCCAGCAGGGGCTTTGCAAATGCGACATGACACCCGAAAACCAATCCAGCAAAGTTCAGCTCCAAAAGCCAAATAGCGCTCCTTCCCGTCTGAGCCCTGCCGTGTGTCCAAACAGCTGTTTATTACCACATATGGGGTATTGCCGTAATTAGGAGAAATTGCTTAACACATTTTGGGGCACTTTTTCTTCTTTATTCCTTGTAAAAATTGATAATTTCTAAGTTTTATTGGAAACCCCTGTGGGGTTAAAATGTTCACTATAACCCTTGATAAATTCCTTGTGGGGTGTAGTTTGCCAAATGGTGTCTTTTTGGGGGTGTTTCCACTGTTTTGGCACCACAAGACCTCTCCAAACCTGACATGGTGCCTAAAATATATTCTAATAAAAAGGAGGCCCCAAAATCCTCTAGGTTCCCCTTTGCTTCTGAGGCCTGTGCTTCAGTCCATTACCACACTAGGGCCAAAAAACTGTCTAAAAACTGCAGACTCTGGGCAATAAATATTGAGTTGTATTTCTCTGGTAAAACCTTTTGTGTTACAGAAAAAAATGGATTTTCTGACAAAAAAAAGTACTTTGCTTTAATTCCTGTGAAACGCATAAATGGTTAAGAAACTTTCTAAATGCTGTTTTGAAAACTTTGAGGGGTGCAGTTTTTAAAGTTGGGTGACTTATGGGGGTTTCTAATATATAAGGCCCTCAAAGCCACTTCAGAAGTGAACTGGTACCTATAAAAATAAAGTAGACATATGGGAAATACTAATTAGTAACTATTTTGTGTGGTATTGCTATCTGTTTTACAAGCAGATACATTTAAATTTAGAAAAATGCAAATTTTTGCAAATTTTCTCTAAAGCTTGTTGTTTTTCACAAACAAATCCTGAATTTATTGATCAAATTTTTCCAATAACAAAGTACAATATGTCACGAGAAAACAATCTCAGAATCGCTTGGATAGGCAAAAGCATTCCCAAGTTATTACCACATAAAGTGACATGTCAGATTTGAAAAAATTGGCTGCGTCCACAAGGCCAAAGCAGGCTCAGTCCTGAAGGGGTTAAGAAAGCAGCACATCTACACTTGGTGTATCTATTATCTTTTTTTGGGGATGTAATCATTATTAATTTGATATATCCCCTTTTCAGTAACGTTCACTTTGAAGTGAATGAGTCCAAAGGGTTGACTTGTGTATCAACGAGTCTAATGGTATGTTCACACGGCCTGAAAAATTGGAAGCAGAACGCTTCCAAACATCTGCCCATTGATTTCAATGGGAAAAACGGCATTCTGTTCTGATGAGGCGTTTTTTTACGCGGCCGTTTTGAAAAACGGCCGTGTAAAAAAAACGGCCGTGAAAAAGAAGTGCAAGTCACTTCTTGGGACGTTTTTGGAGCAGTTTTTCATTGACTCTATAGAAAACAGCTCAAAAAACGACCGTGAAAAATGTTGCGTAAATCGCAAGTGGCTTAAAAAATGTCTGAAAATCAGGAGCTATTTTCCCTTGAAAACAGCTCCGTATTTTCAGATGGTTTTTGACTCCGCGTGTAAACATACCCTAAGACTGGGTACATTTAAAAAAAAATTATGTTTTTTCATGCGTTTTTTTTTAATGCAGTTTAAAAGGCCAGACAAAAACCCTGTGTGAATGAGACCTAAAGACTGGAGCTAAGCAATCAGATTCAGTGTAGGTCAGTAGAGTATTTGAGGTCCCATAATTGACTGATCATCTGGTAAATCCTGTATTCTAAAAGGGACATGGGCGGAGCCTTTAAAGGGTACCTGTCGTTTCGTTTGACTTTTCAGAATAAGCTTTCATGTGTGTAGATGAGGAGCAGCACTATTTCTGGCCATTATATGACTTGGATTTTGCAATTTTTAGAAGTTTTCCTCTTTGCATACTATATTTGTAGTTAGCATTTCTTTCAGCTGGGGGGGGGGGGGGGTGGAGACTGGCAGCCATACACTACATACAGTAAGAAGAGTAGTATCTGTTCTATAATCTTCTCTCTCCCTCACACAGCCCCAGGATCATGCCGAACATATATGGAGAAGTACTGATGTAAACAAAGTGTTTTGGTTGTGATAGAGAGTTTCTATGCCAGTCCTTCTGCTATTATCTACTACACTTCCTGCTCACTCTTCCCCCTCCCCTCTCCATAGGCTTCCATAGACATGTGTAATCTGATACATGTGAGCTGCAGTCCAACTCGAGACGGATAGAGCTGAATTTTCAGAGTGAAACTCAGTTTAACAGAGGGAGGGGAAGCAGGAAAACAGCCAGATAAGAGCAGAAAGAGACTTGTTACTCAGATACGAAGATATATTCCAAAGTTTCTTATTATCGCCTGTACTATTTATTTATGCAAAGTTTGTTGAAGTAACCGTGCCCATTTAAGTTTGTATCAGCAGCTATTTTGTTAAGATACATAGATAAAATTCAGGACATCTTCAGTGTAAGTTACTGTAATAAAATCACAATGACACGGTGCAGAATATATTTATCATATGATTCTATAATGAAACCCTTCCTGCCATTGGAGCCTTTTTTCATTTTTTTTTAATGACGTGGGCATAATAATGAAAAGGTTCTGCGTAGATCCCCAGAAGTGAAAGCGTTGTATGGTTGTTCTGTTGTCAATAATTCTAATACCCATTTAAGTGTTTTAGGTACTGGTTTGAATGATGATGTAAAGAACGAGAGCACCGTACATGGTCTCTTTGTGATGGTGGCACAAGTCGTCACTGTGAATTTTGCTAAATTTATTTCAATCAGTTAATCTAATATATTGTGATTTTGTTTGGTATTCCCAGGAATGTTCAGACAGGGTTGCTCAACCTTTAGAGTAATCACTCCAAATATTGATGAAGAAGCTTCTATGATGGAAGATGTTGGAATGCAGGATGTTCATTTCAATGAGGTATGCGTCTATATTTTACATGGATGCATATCATTTCTGTTGATGCCTTTTTCATGCAAAAATATATCTTGGGCGTTGTTCACATCTGTGTTCTGGTTTTTAGTTGTTCTGCTTCGTCATAGTAAAAGAGCAACCAAAAAAACAGAAACCCTGAATTTATCACGACAGACCCCAACGAAACCTGAGAGCACCCATGACTGACTAGTCGACGGAAGGAGTGAGAGGGGGATTACATAAATCGTTCAGGCATGCACAGTCAAGTAAATTGCACCCATATACAACGCTGGTGCTCCAACTAACGTGTCCGATCGCACAACTTGTTCCTTAGCAGAGATGGGCTATAATAGCAGATGACCATGTCAAGTGCCATTGCTGTCTAAAGGAGACAGAATAGCAAGAGTCCAGTGGGCAAAAATGTGATTACTGAGCAGTGGAAAAACATTGCCTGGTCAGATGAATCCAGATTTCTATGGCTCCATGCTGATTGAAGGGTTAGATTTTGATGCGAGATGCATGAATGGATGAACCGTTCCTGTCCGATATCAACAGTTCAAGCTGGTGGAGTAATAGTGTGGGAAATGTTTTCTTGACACACCCTGGGTCCTCTGATACCTGTGGATGGACGTTTGAACAGTAGGGCTTACCTAAGCATTGTGGCCAACCAAGATGACCCTTCATGACAGTTGTTTACCCTATGGTAGAAGGACACTTTAGCGGCAACTTCCTGCAAAACCATTTCAACACCGTGCCACGACAAATTGCTGCAGTTCTGAAGGCCAAATGAGGTCCAACAGGCCACTAAATGGGGGCATGTAATAAAGTGGCCAATCAAAGCAAAAAAAATATCAGTTTTACATTTCTACAAGCAACAGGCTCAATGTCAGAGATGATGACACTAAATCTCCACGGTATTGTGGCCAGTGCTATCGGCTTCTAACTACTGTAGTGCTGGTGGCAAGTACTGCACTAGAGAAGCGCTGGTGGCACATTTTATATTTTTTACAGAAGCTCCGGTGGCACGTACACGACTATAGAAGGTCTGAAGGCAAATACTAAACTACTAAACTACTGGTTGTCCAAAATACAAAAGTGCCGGTGGTTCATAAATAACTAATCACATATGGCATCTGCTGCCAATGTTTGCCCTTTTCACGTGGGCAATGGTAAGAAGGTTCTCTGCTTAAAGAGGCTCGGTCACCAGATGATAAAAATCCCTATCTCCTATTGCATGTGATCGGCGCTGCAAAGTAGATAACTGTAACGTTTTTTTTTTTTTTTTTTTTTTTTAAATCGATCATTTTTGGCCAAGTTATTTTCAATTTTATATTTATGCAAATGAGCCTTTCTAATGGACAACTGGGCGTGTTTTCTCTTATTCCCAACTGGGCTTGTATTGTGTTTGTAACATCTGGGCATGTTTACTTGTTTTACTAGCTGGGCGTTGTGAATAGAAGTGTATGATGCTGACGAATCAGCATCATTCACTTCTCATCGTTACCACCCAGCTTCTGGCAGTGCACAGACACACAGCGTGATCTCGCGAGATCACGCTGTGACGTCACTTCCTCCCACAGGAACTTAATCGCGTCGGACGAGCGAGGACACGCTGTGTGTCTGTGCACTGCCAGAAGCTGGGTGGTAACGATGAGAAGTGTATGATGCTGATTCGTCAGCATCATACACTTCTATTCACAACGCCCAGCTAGTAAAACAAGTAAAAACGCCCAGATGTTACAAACACAATACACGCCCAGTTGGAAATAAGAGAAAACACGCCCAGTTGTCCATTAGAAAGGCTCATTTGCATAAATATAAAATTGCTCATAACTTGGCTAAAAATGATAGTTTTAAAAAAAAACACTTTACTGTTCTCTACATTGCAGCGCCGATCACATGCAATAGGAGATGGGGGTTTGATCATCTGGTGACAGAGCCTCTTTAAGAACTATTTATTATGGAATCTAATTATTAACTTTTAGGCAAAAAAATCTTGAGGTAGAATTCCGCTCACTGAAATCATAGCAGTTGTTATGTTGCCAGTTCTATCACTCTCATGTTGCCTCCTATCTACTCCCTAAATATCATTTTAGATGTGTGTCTGAAAGTTTTGCTGGCGGTTTGGAGTAAATTGTACGTTAAAGAGGTGTGGATGGAAAAAAAACTGTTTTCTCCTGGAACACAATGTTCCTATAATCAGGTTCAGGGTGATAAATATTTTTGCAATGCATGGGTATTTTTATCAGCAGAGAATTATTTTTGCAGGGTTTGCACTTAACCTTTAATCACGAGAAACATAAATTAGTAAATGTTTAACACAATTTATAGGTCATCCAGATATTAATTATTTGAGCAAAAAGATGTTGGCGTAATAAACAAAATGACTAATTTAGTCCAAAAAAATATTGCAACATTTCCTGTACTTGTCATTCCTCTCCAAACACGGTCTTTGAAATTTAAAAGCATTGTAGCTGGAACCATACCATATCCAACCACAGATGTCACATGTTTCACATAGCACTTAGAGGGAGTTTCCATTGATGGTATTAGGCCATCAACGTGTGATTGGTGGGGTCCAATAAGCATAACTGAGATGGCACAACGATTGCTGGAGCACCTTGGCCCCTTCACTGTTCCAGACGCAATGGTGCATCCCAACATGACCCAGAACCTTTGTTTTGTTGATGGGTGCAGTTGTTGCCCCCCCAACGATCACCCATTGATGGACTATCCTTAAGATAGGCCATCAATATAAGTCCCTGTAAACGTGTTTGTTTTTTGTTATGCAACACTTGTGTAATATATATATTGGTGCCTCTGTGACCCCAAGTTGAATAATCTACATACAATTTCTGTGCGTGTTTATATTGTGTAGATATACAGTACACTGCATAAATGAGTACACGCCTGCTAAAACCTAATAAATTCAGCAATTTCGATTCACAAATAAGACCGACTTGGGTTCCTATTTGATGTAATATTCCAGAAACTCTGGTTTATCAGTTACCTATGAAACATGTCAATACTAAACAAGAAAATCTGAAATAAGTGATAAAAGGCCATGTTGCACAAATGAGTACACCTTCCTGAAAGTTACAAAATACAATTAATATAACGTTTTCTAGTGCTAGTGAAGGTTATTGATCAGCCGATTAGTCTCTTACGGTGCACATACACGCAGCGGCCGAGCTGCACGTTTGTTTACCACAAATTGCTACAGTTTTGCGATGCGGTTTTCGGGTGCACGGCTTGTACAGGTGAAGCACATTGAAACGATGTGCTACATCCGTACAAGCTGTACCCATGCACCCATGCACACATTACTGCAGCATGTCTGCTATGAGCACCCTTGAGCCATCACACATAGACAGGTGTAATTGTTTGACTATTAGAAGTGATCCTTAACCCACGGAGTGGTACTTAGTCCACAAAAGAGGACTAGGATACATGAAGATTAGCAAATCACGGTTATTAAGTTGGTACCCAGTAGCAAAGGTAATACAGGAACTCAAAAAAGATAGTCTTATAACAAGCTCCCTGAAACATTCTGGCCGTAACCATAAGCTTTCATCTTGTGATGAGCGAGTTTAATTGAGAAAAATGCAGAATTGCTGAGCAAGTGTCTCAGATCTGGCAAAAGCGGTGGCAAGCCTTTTCAATTGGTTTCAATTTGTTTCAGTTCCGTAAAGTTTCAGGTTTTTTAATGGAAACGCTGGCGTAGTCAACTACGCTATTGTTTCCGTGAAAAAAAACCCACAAGCTTTACAGAACGGAAACAAACGAAAATCAACTAAAAAGGAAACGTTACCATTGAAATCAATGGTAATGCAAACGGAAGCTATGGTTTCCGTTCCTCTGACTGAATAGATGAACGGAAAGCCCAAATAGAACCCAACACTGATGTGAACAGGCCCTAATTTCTTTACTTTACAGATATTCCTAACAATATCTATGTTGTCATTAAGTATATGTTTAGTCATTATCATTTTCATGAAATAGAACATTGATCATTTAGCGAATATATCTTTATGTACTCATTTATGCAAAGTACTGCAGATAGAGGGAGAAGTCTATGGATAAAGTATATACAAAACCGAACAGGAGTTGAATTCTTCATTATATAATTGGATAGTACTGTTACTTTCTGACTTTATACTGAGTGATCTGAGTACTTGTTCTTCTTATAGGATGTACTGATGGAACTTTTAGAGCAATGTGCTGATGGACTGTGGAAAGCTGAGCGTTACGAACTGATTGCCGACATTTACAAACTCATCATACCGATCTATGAAAAGCGCAGGGATTTTGAGGTACTTCACATCAATGATGCGTGCCTCAGAATTCTAATTATTAAAGCACCGTTTTGGCACAAATGTAAAATCTTGTAATTTATCTTTTTTTTTTTTTTTTTTTCTGCACTCACTTTAATTTTTACTTGGCAGTATGAAAGAAAATGTGTTACCAAGATATTGCCAGCAAGCTGCTGTCGTCAAATATGTTAGGCCTCGTTCACATCTGCGTTGGAGACCTCTTTATGAGCCTCCGTTGCAAATCGAGCCGATATTACCGGAAACAATAGCGCAGCATGCAGCACTAATGTTCTCGGTAAAACCATGGAGACACGGACGAAAGCCCGACAACCCATTAAAGAGGCTCTGTCACCAGATTATCAAATCCCGATCTCCTATTGAATGTGGTCGGCGCTGCAATGTAGATAACAGTAAAGTTTTTTTTTTTTATATTTATGCAAATGAGCTTCTCAATGGACAACTGGGCGTGTTTTCTCGTTTTACCAACTGGGCGTGTATTGTGTTTTTACCAACTGGGCGTTGTGAATAGAAGTGTATGACGCTGACAAATCAGCGTCATACACTTCCCATCGTTCCCACCCAGCTTCTTTCACTGCAGACACACAGCGTGACGTCACCCACAGGTCCTTCAACCTTGGCGTCGGACAGAGAAGATACATGGGCTCCAGCCGTCCAAGGGGGTAATATGCTCGTCTCTAAGGAGTTTACTATGCTTACCTGACACGGTGATGCTGCTGCATATTCAACTGTACCCTCTGACGCCTGGAGCCGATGTGTTTTCTCTCTTCCGACACCAAGGTTGAAGGGTGACGTCACGCTGTGTGTCTGCAGTGAAAGAAGCTGGCTGGGAACGATGAGAAGTGTATGACACTAATTCGTCAGCGTCATACACTTCTATTCACCGCCCAGTTGGTATAATGAGTAAACACGCCCAGTTGTCCATTGAAAAGCTCATTTGCATAAATATAAAATTGCTCATAACTTGGGCAAAAATTATTGTTTTTCAAAAAAAAACAAAAAACTTTGCTGTTATCTACATTGCAGCACCGACCACATTCAATAGGAGTGGTTTTTTTCAGGCAGCACCAGTTTCTTCAGGTGCTCGAAATAGGGTCCCAACCCAGTTACAGGTTAAAAGAATTGTATTCGGCACACCTTTGTAGTATTCAACATAGATTTTATTTCTTTAGGTATATGCCAGTGGCTACAAGTGCAACGTTTCGGTCGTGAGACCTTCGTCGGGCACTGAGCCGTACTGGGGACTGATTCAGCGATTCTTTTGGCGCTGCTAAAATTGAATATGGCGGCTTACAGAGCGCCCTATATATTTAATACCCTCTGCAACCCCATCTCCTTAATATATTAATACCTAAATACAAGTATTAGGTTTGTATCTGTTAATTAATCCATTTAGATTAGTCTTTCATTGAGTGTCATGTTTTTTAATGTGCTGTTGAGTGAAGCTTTCTTTGGTACTCATCCAAGTCCTAATGTATAAAACGGAAACCATAACGCATTGCCGGGTCCACGGTATGGCAGAACCCAACAGAAGTATCTTACAAAGTTTGCTGTCTAACATTGTAACACCTACAGAAACCTTATATAAAATGCCAGAAACACTGTTTAAATGGGTCATTTAAGGCAGACAAACCCAAGACAACCTTATTTTTCTATAGAAGCCTTAAAAAAATTGTCCACGCAGAAGTATACATAACGCAGAGGTTGTATTTCTCTCATGCCCACAAACGTATTTTTGTCCTCCCGTAAATACTGGCGTAAATACGGGTCCTTGGTCACACGTATTCAACCCGTATTACACCAGTATTTACGGACCTGTGCCCGTAAATACGGGTCCGGTGTCACCAGTATTCCACCCGTATTTACGGGCACGTTTTCGCTGCAAAATTGCACTGCAGTAATCGGCAGCCCTTCTCTCTATCAGTGCAGGATAGAGAGAAGGGGCAGTCCTTTCCGTAGTAAAAGTTAAAAAAAAATCATACTTACCCGGCCGTTGTCTTGGTGACGCGTCCCTCTCTTTCGACATCCAGCCTGACATCCCTGGATGACGTGGCAGTCCATGAGACCGCTGCAGCCTGTGATTGGCTGCAGCGGTCACATGGGCTGAAACGTCATCGCAGGAGCCCAGACAGGAGGAAGAAGCAGGGAGTTCTGGGTAAGTATGAACGTCTTTTTTTAAAAAAAAATTTTTACAGGTTGATCTATATGGTGATCGGTAGTTTCTGTCCAGGGTGCTGAAAGAGTTACTGCCGATTTGTTTCTCTTTCAGCACCCTGGACAGTGACTATTCACTGACATCGCCTAGCAACGCTCCCGTAATTACGGGTGCACACACGTAGTCACCCGTAATTACGGGAGCCCCGTAGACTTCTATGGGCCTGCCCGTGCAGTAATTACGGCCTGAAATAGGACATGTTCTATATTTTTCAACGGCACAGGCACCTTCCCGTATGCATACGGGGAGGTACCCGTGGCCAATAGAAGTCCATGGGCCGTAATTACGGGCGTTTTTACGTTCGTGTGCATGGGGCCTTAGTGTTTAATATGTATTTTTTTAACATTGCAGTTGTAAAAAGTCAGGGAATGCCAGGATAAATATTTATTTTATGCAATCAAAGTGGAGATACTTGACAGATCCTATGTCTTTAAAGAAGTTTGTGTTATCTTGAGGTGTTCTCAACATAATGGCTCAATAATTAGCTTTAGTCAATGCTTAATCACATCATGTGCAAGTTATGCAAAGTGATATTATGTGCTGACTTATACAGTGGTACAGTCTGGAATATTATGCATTTTTTTGAATATATTTTTTTTATTTATATATTTTGTAGAGACTTGCTCATTTGTATGACACACTGCATCGCGCTTACAGCAAGGTTACCGAGGTGATGCACACAGGCAAGAGAATTCTGGGAACCTACTTTAGAGTGGCCTTCTTTGGACAAGTAAGATTACTTGAAGTTACATAGTTTGCGACAATCATTGATTTAAAGGATATGTACACCTTTTGACATTTTTTTTTTTAAATAAAAATGTCTGTTTTTTGTGCGACTTGCTAAATACTTTGTATTTAAAAATAATTTTTACTTTTTGAGCTACAGCTGCTTTGTATCCTGTACACGGAGCAACTGTATCTTGCGCTGAAACCCGAATCCATTAGGTCCGCGGGATTGACTGGTTCACAGTCAGTGGGTGCTGCATGTCTGACACGCAGGATCGAGCAGTTACCGATCAAATCTAAGTTCATAACTTAGATGTGATTGATAACTGGTTCCGCTGACACTGAACCCGTCAGTGCCGCTGACCTGACTGATTCAGGTCTCGGCATATGATACAGCTGCTTTGTATACAGGATATAAAGCAGCTGCATCTCAAAAAGTAAATATTTGTAATAAAACGTATTTAGAAAGTTGCACCAAACACACTGATAAAATAAAAAATAAAAAACTATTTCAAAGGTGTACATCGCCTTTAAAGAGGCTCTGTCACCAGATTATAAGTGCCCTATCTCCTACATAATGTGATCGGCGCTGTAATGTAGATAACAGCAGTGGTTTTTATTTTGAAAAACTATCATTTTTGAGCAAGTTATGAGCTAGTTTAGATTTATTCTAATTAGTTTCTCAATGGACAACTGGACGTGTTTTTACTTTTTACCAACTGGGTGTTGTACAGAGAAGTGTATGAGGCTGACCAATCGGTGACCAATCGGCATCATACACTACTCATTGTTCCAGCCCAGCATGATCCACAGCACAGTGTGATTGTGCAGTGAAAGAAGTAAACACGCCCAGTTGCTAAAAACACAATACACGCCCAGTTGGAAATAAGAGAAAACACGCCCAGTTGTCCATTAGAACGGCTCATTTGCATAAATATAAAATTGCTCATAACTTATTTCCAACTGGGCGTGTATTGTGTTTGTAACATCAGGGCGTGTTTACTTGTTTTACTAACTGGGCGTTGTGAATAGAAGTGTATGATGCTGATTCGTCAGCATCATACACTTCTATTCACAACGCCCAGCTAGTAAAACAAGTAAACACGCCCAGATGTTACAAACACAACACACACCCAGTTGGGAATAAGAGAAAACACGCCCAGTTGTCCATTAGAAAGGCTCATTTGCATAAATATAAAATTGAACATAACTTGGCCAAAAATGATCGTTTTTAAAAAAAACAAAAAAAACGTTACTGTTATCTACATTGCAGCGCCGATCACATGCAATAGGAGATAGGGATTTGATAATCTGGTGACAGAGCCTCTTTAAGAAAATCCCCAACCAAGCTCCTTCCCGTGTTACATGAATTTTATGTATTTATAGTAAAAATTAGTTCGAGAATGTAAAATTTGGTGGTTGCACAACTCCCTCTGTTTATTTATCTAGCTTCAATCAGTTTTATGTCCAGAAGAAAAAAAAACGGGCGTAGTGGAGGCTTATATCTGCATAAAAAGAAGTAAAATACCACCCACATTTTTTGTTTTTTTTGTTTGGTTTGGTTTTTCACTTTCCTGATCCATTGAGGCTGGGATTTGGCCACCAGAGATTTTTTTGTTTTTTATAAAAGGCTGTGAGCATCTCATTGACCTAGGCCAGTCATAGCTACATGGCACATTCACACAGTGGAAGACCATTGTCATGTTGTTATGGATTGTGTAAAGAACTAAAGTGTCCTGCCGATAGAGGAAATCGATCGGCGCTTCTTTAGCCCTATTTACATGTAGCAGTCATTGTACTGCATGGGGATGAATAAGATAGTTTGCATCACTGTTGGCAGCACATTGGGAGATGTGCTGCCGACAACGATGATTTTTGCTGCTTCATAAAAGATGCGATAAACCGACAAATGAGCGTTAATTCATTTTTTTTCGGCCGGGCTGATGATCGGGAACAAGCATTTCCTTCCCCAGATCATCAGCCTGTGTAAAAGGGCCTCCAGCTAAGAATATGAAATTGTAGCTTATGTTTCACCATGATCTGTTGGGATGTAGAGGAGGCCAGGACCTCTGCAACGTCTGTCACTAGACAACTGGTCTTTGTTTCTACTGGTTGGGCTGAGGAAGTGAGGCAAGGAATGAAAATTGTGCGGAGTTCTTAACAATAATTCTAAAAATAAAAAATACAATTTTATCTAGAATTGCCGTAGTAAACCTGTTTGCTTTTGTGTTTTTCTTTTATATTATATTTGTCTCTCTCAAGGCAGCGGTAAGTTATGTCAAGCTTGGTTGACAAGTTTTCCTTAGGTGTAATCTTCTGTGTGGTTTGCTAGAATTTCGTGCCATGGTCAGGTTGCGACTTTTACACTTCTCATCTGCACAGCTGGAAGTCACATACATCTGTATCTGATATCAATGCATGCCCTGTAGAAACGTATGGCTGTTGGCTTGTGAGTCAGATGTATGATGTTCACCAGCCACACAGCGAATTCGTAGACTGCTCACGGCTTTATTCCATGGAAGCTTCTCATCCAGACTGTTTGTGAATGTTTATTTTTGGGAAACGTTTGTGCAGCTCCACTGTAGCAGACAATGCAATTTTCATTTTATTCTGTGTTTATCCCTCTTTTACAATTTTATAGCAATACCAGTTTACAGACAGTGAAACAGATGTGGAGGTAAATTCAGCGTTGTGTCTGCTATGTAAGCAACACAATGGCATCCTATATTAAAGGTTTTGGCTTGATGTGGTTTTTTATGATTAGCTCAGCATTTCATTCTCTTCCACCACATTGTTCTGTCTGCCTCCTTCCATTATGTGGAGTATTTTCTTTTTTTCTGGATCCAGTTAATCCTTTACACTAGTTTCCAATTTTGAGTAGGACGCATGCCGTGACTACAATAAGGACATTATCCAGGCTAAATGATGGAGAATAGTAAAAGTTTAACTGTAATATTCACAAATCCAAACCATACAGGTTTTCACATTTATAGCAAGGTTTACTATCCCATTTTCCTATAGGATTATCTGAGCACACTGCAGGCCAGAGCAAAATTATAGCTTCTATAATGGAAACTACATGTATTTGGAGGAATCTGTAAGTTTTTACTTTAAATCCCAATCTATCAACAAATCTTTGGGATCCCCCTTACTAAAGGTTCTTTTACACGAGCCAATGATCGGGCTCATATGAACGCTCTTTCCCGTGCCCTGTGTAATCCGGGCAATGATAAGCTGATCGTATCATTTATGCAGCACTAATTATTATTTTTGTTGGTAGCACATCTCCTTGTGTAACCAGGGAGATGTTCTGCCGACATGATGGAAATGCATGAGAACAAGCGATCATAGAGATGGATCGCTCATCTCCATACATAACCAATCATTGCTCCTTGTGAAAGAAGCAAATGAGCGCTGATCAGTGAGCCGTCTTGTTGATCGGCGCTCGTTTTCACTCCCCATTTTGGTGCGTGTAAAAGAACCTTAAAGGGGTTGTCCAGTCATGGGGCGGTTTTTCATACTGATGAGTTATCCTCAGGATAGGTCATCAGTATATGATCGGTGGGGGTCCGAAACCCATACTTCGCACTGATCAGCTGTTCCAGCTGCCTTCGGCACTGGAAGTTATGCAGCTGCATAACATCCGGTGCCGGAGGCAGCCGGAACAGCTGATCGGTGCAGGATCTGGATTTCGGACCCCCACCGATTCATATATTGATGACTTATCCTGTGGACAATGCCTTTAAAGGGAACCTGTCACCAGCATTTCACCTATTGAACTCTACTCACCCCTAAGATAGCGTGCATGCGCCTGTCATGTATGGTCCGATACCCTTCCCTGCTTTGTCCGGGCCTCCAATCTAGTTACTGCGCATGCGCCGCTATGATGTACCATTGTGCGCACGCACCAGAACAGGACATCGATGCACAAACGCAGGATTTCGTGTGTGCTGGGAGCTGTCAATCAAAAGTAAGGAGGCGGGGTAAACTCGGAAAGGCTTGAGGGATGAAGCTATGACTCTTTTATGCTCATTAGCATACGGCACAGAAACACTAAAAAACTAAATACCAAAGGTACAGAGCCTACTTAGAAGATAATTATAGGTTACAGAAAAAAGATTTTTCCCCCACTACCACCAGGTATTGCTGGTTTAATAGGTGAAATGCTGGTGACAGGATCCCTTTAAGACTCATTTTCCGGTCTGTGACAGATACCGGTTTAGTTGCTCATAGTAACCGTGATATCTAAACACCCTATTAGACGGAGCAATTATCGTGTGATTTTGTGTGTAATCGTTCGAATATAAGAGATAATTGCTACTTACATCAGCGTGCAACAATCGAACGATAAATCGTTGGGTTTCCGTGAATTGACAACATCTACCGGAGCGAAAGATTATCGTTCGTCGCCGCCAAATCGCTTAGTCTAATCAGAAATCTTCAACTCATTGGTATTTCAGACATGAGGTGTGGGCGAACGAGCAACGATTGCAAAAGATTTTCGCTATTCAGTCGTTACTGCAATTATTGTCACGTGTAACAGATGATCTTTCAAACGACTCACTAAATCAACACTCGTCGCTCGTTCTTGAAAGAATAGCTGTCTTTCTAATAGGACCCTTAGAAGCAATAACTTGGACTTCCTGGCGGGCCTGTAATTATGCATAATAGCCAATCTGGACAAGCAGGGCTGCAGTCAAAAGAATGGGGGAGAGCCTCCAATGAGACAGACTCCCTGCTTTACCATAAGCAATTGACATTGATGTTTGTATAGGTTTTTTTCTTAAGTTGGCTGCAGTGCACAGTTTGTGTTTTTGAAAACAAAGCTGCAAGGGATTAACTGCAGGATCGGTGCGCGGAAATATTATCACCACCGTGTTTCACATTTCTTTTTCAGTTATGTAATATTTCATTCTTCTTTGTTATTCTCCATGATTATGTGATCTCAATCACATAATGAGATTATGAATGCATTTCACTTTGATTTTATTTGTGTGAAAAGGTTTTTTTACATTTGTGCTCCGTTTTCCCATCTTGGATTGTAAACGTTTGAACTTTTTATTTAACAAAATGCTTTATTAACGCAAATACATGTCTCAGGGATTCTTTGAAGAAGAAGATGGGAAGGAATACATCTACAAAGAACCTAAACTCACTCCACTTTCAGAAATTTCCCAACGACTGCTTAAGTTGTACTCTGACAAATTTGGTGCTGAAAATGTGAAAATGATACAAGACTCTGGAAAGGTATGGCCACATGACTGCAGAAAAGTTTCTACTTTTCACAGATTGACAGATATATGAAATACTAATTATTTGTGGGTGTTCATGTTATTCACCCATATTGCTGTATGCGTAGGGTGGTGGTGTTGGGTAAATCTATCCCATCAAATAAATGCTTTTAAGTAAAACTTGGGGAATATAACCGAATGTTAATTATTTTTGATTTTCTTTAATCCTACACTGATTTAGTCCTTTATGGAGCTAGGGATAAAATTAGGCTAACTTTTGAGGTTTTATTTCATTTTATTGACATATTTGGACAGATTTACTATTCAAAATGTGCCAGAATTCAGGCTCCATTTGAGCCAGAATTTTGGCATACATGTTGTGCGCCACATTTATTATGTTTGACACTCTTTGCGCCGTGCTTGACAAGGGGGCATGGCTTAATGTTCGACAACATTTTGGCGTAAAAAGGCTGGCGTGAACTAAGTCAACCAAAAGGTGGTATAAGAAAGAGAAGTGCTCTACATGTCTAGCTTGATGCGCCAAATTTATCATACAGCATGCGCCGATAGATAAGGCAGTCAGAAGATGTGCCACATTTAACTTAACATAGACTGTAATAGTAAATCTGCCTCATTATGTACACAATGGAAGTGAAACCATGCTATATGAATTGGGATTTCTGAGCAACACCTGGACTTCCCACCTAACTTAAATATTTCACAATTTACCGTATATAATGGTGTTATGAGAGATTCAAAAGACATCATAAAGTATATTTATTCAGATAGTGAACGGAGTAGACAAGGCGGTTAGGTCTAGTTGCAACTGCTTACCTCTACTAGGATGGCGCTTCTAAAAAAAAAAAATATATATATATATATATTGGTGAATACTATATGTACATTCACGAACTGAACTGCAGATTAAAAAGAATGCTCGGTTAAGCCACTAATAAACTAGCAACAGGAAAATGGTCTGTATAGATACGACAGGTACGATATATGGTACTTTACTTGCGGGTGGGTAGCAGGACGTTGCATTGTGAATAATTTAGGCCTGAGCTTAAGACCACTGATCCTCACACAGAATAATATTGAAAAGATGTTACTTATCATGTTGAAAACCTCTTCACTTGTTTTCTAAAGGTAAATCCGAAAGATCTGGACTCCAAATACGCCTACATCCAGGTTACACATGTCACACCTTACTTTGAAGACAAAGAGCTGCAGGAAAGGAAAACCGAGTTTGAGAAAAGTCACAATATTCGTCGTTTTGTGTTTGAGATGCCGTTTACCCTCTCTGGAAAAAGACAAGGAGGGGTGGAAGAGCAGTGGAAGAGGCGCACGATCCTTACTGGTAAAATTTACATATCCTCTTGCTACATAATGGAGTTTTAAGAACTAACTGCAAGTCCAGGATTTTATAAGCAGCACAAGACTCCAGGCTGATCAACGTCATGCAGGGGCAGACTTCACTGATCTAAAGCTGCTATGATAGACCATGTTCAAGTTCTTCCCGGGTGCAGTGGAATCACCGCTTTCGGAGTATAAATGATCTCGATACCTCTAAGGATATATATTCATGATTTCACTTATGTATCTGGAAGCTTGTACAAACAAACATATTCTCATTTTTTTTATCACTTTGCAGATTCCATTCTGTAAAGAAATGTATCTTATTTCACATTACAATATCATAACCCTCAATGTCTTCCGTGAATCTTTTTCAAGTTCACAGCTTATTTCATGCTTATGTTGCCTCTCTCTATGCAGCTTTACATTGCTTCCCATATGTCAAGAAACGAATCCCTGTAATGTATCAGCAACACACAGATCTCAACCCAATAGAGGTTGCCATTGATGAGATGAGTAAGAAAGTAGCTGAACTTCGCCAGCTCTGCTCTTCTACAGAAGTGGACATGATCAAGTTACAATTAAAACTACAGGGTAGTGTTAGCGTACAGGTGAGTTGTGGTATGCAAGCTTATACTATATTTAAATATTTAGCCTAAGTACAGCATATAATACATGTAATCCCTTTTTTGGAAAAAATATACTTGTAATCTGCTGATGGCACCTAACAAGGCGATCACATTTTTCAGTTTTTTTTTTTTTTGTAATATACTTAAAGAGGCTCGGTCACCAGATTTTGCAACCCCTATCTGCTATTGCAGCAGATAGGCGCTGCAATGTAGATTACAGTAACGTTTTTATTTTTAAAAAACGAGCATTTTTGGCCAAGTTATGACCATTTTTGTAGTTATGCAAATGAGGCTTGCTAAAGTCCAAGTGGGTGTGTTTAAAAGTAAAAGTCCAAGTGGGCGTGTATTATGTGCGTACATCGGGGCGTTTTTACTACTTTTACTAGCTGGGCGTTCTGAAGAGAAGTATCATCCACTTCTCTTCAGAACGCCCAGCTTCTGCCAGTTCACGCTGTGACGTCACTCACAGGTCCTGCATCGTGTCAGACGAGCGAGGACACATCGGCACCAGAGGCTTCAGTTGATTCTGCAGCAGCATCGGCGTTAGCAGGTAAGTCGATGTAGCTACTTACCTGCTAACGCCGATGCTGCTGCAGAATCAACTGTAGCCTCTGGTGCCGATGTGTCCTCGCTCGTCTGACACGATGCAGGACCTGTGAGTGACGTCACAGCGTGATCTGGCAGAAGCTGGGCGTTCTGAAGAGAAGTGGATGATACTTCTCTTCAGAATGCCCAGCTAGTAAAAGTAGTAAAAACGCCCCGATGTACGCACATAATACACGCCCACTTGGACTTTTACTTTTAAACACACCCACTTGGACTTTTGCAAGCCTCATTTGCATAACTACAAAAATGGTCATAACTTGGCCAAAAATGCTCGTTTTTTAAAAATAAAAACGTTACTGTAATCTACATTGCAGCGCCTATCTGCTGCAATAGCAGATGGGGGTTGCAAAATCTGGTGACAGAGCCTCTTTAAGGCTTTCTTCACATCCCTATGCCCCATCAAATGCCCTATGTATGCATGTACGTCAGGAAAGTTCCTGACATACACACTAAAACCATAGGGCTCCATTAGCCCGATGGAGGCCAAAAGAGTGCCTTCTTGGCCTCTGTTGGGCAGTTCTGCATTAGTATACTTTTTTTTTTTTTTCAAGGATGGAATAGTATACTACGCTATTCCATCCTTAGGGATCCCTTTAAAAAAAACGATACCAGTTGGGAATCTATGGGTGATGGATGTCTGTATGGCATCAGTCACAGGTATAGGTATTTGTCGGGGAGCTTTCCCAGGGGTAACATTCTGACTGCGAATTCTGGGCCCTCGGGAAGCTATGTCACTGTCCATATATGGACATTGACATCAGGAGTTTACCCAGGACCGGATTCCCCCGGGGCAGAGTGCTTTCGAGTCTCTGTCCGACGACTCCGGCGTGGTAAAGCACCTGACATCACTGTCCATATAGTGACCGTGAAGTCAGGAGCTTCTCCAGGACCTGAGTCTCTGGCCAGGGACTCGGACATTGTAAAGCATATATGGATAGTGACGTCGGGAGATGTCTCCGGCACATTGTTTCAGGTAACGCTCTGCCCAGGGAGTTCTGTTGACCTATCCCACTGTATGCCTACACAGTGTGATAGGTTTCAGCCTTCCTTTGGATGTATATGTCGGGAGACCACCTAAAATATACCTCCGGCAGAAGGAGAAAATGCGATCAAAGAGGGGGGCCTTAATTTTTTTAGTTCTTATCCACATTATCAATGCCGATAAATGGAGCAGTTCTGGTAAATAATATATGGTAGGTAGTGGCTGATAACACAGTTGCAGTAGCATACATAAGTACTTTTATCAGTATTGGTTACACTTGATTGAATTTGAATGTTGTTGTAGATACAATAATACACGATGCTTCTGTCCGGTAGGAGATGATGCTGTAGATGTACGTTGGTACAGTGGGCTTTTTGTTGTAGATGGCATTGTCAGTAACTTCTGTTAACATTTCTCTCTCTCTCTACAGGTCAATGCCGGACCCTTAGCATATGCAAGAGCCTTTTTAGATGATACAAACACAAAAAAATATGCAGACAACAAGATTAAACAGTTAAAAGAAGTTTTTAGGTAAAACAATGACTTGTATTAATGCTATGTAAATATAATACACTACATTAATCACGTAATATATTTCTGGAACAGTGGCATATTAATTTGGTGTTCATTGGAGGAGGGTTTTCCCTTTTGATTTGCCAGTTATTTTCTAGTTGCATTACTTTGATCTCCAGATACAAATAACATTGTTGCCCACCTAGTCTAAAGATATTTTGCGATTTTAGTTCTGTCATCTGAAAAAATTATTATTCTCACTGAGTTTATAGATTTTTCATAGGGTATATGTTCTATTTTGGGTTTTCATTCAAAGCTTTGTTTATTTCATAGGCAATTTGTTGAAGCATGCGGTCAAGCCTTGTGTGTGAATGAAAGACTTATAAAAGAAAATCAATTTGAGTATCAAGAAGAAATGAAAGCGAACTACAGAGAAATGGTCAAAGAACTCTCTGAAATAATGCATGAGCAGGTATGTATGGAATATCCTTCTCATTTGTTTTCAGCACGCATTCACCAATTGGCTCTGCCTAGATTTATGCCTCTATCACAGCCAGATTTATATAGGGGGAATGTTTTATTCCCTAAACACTATACTTTATAAGGCCTGGTCCGTTAAAGAAATTGTCAAATGTTTAGAAAAGTAAAAATGATATGAGTGTGCACAATGCAGGCGGATTTACAAAGCAAAATGTGCTAGAGTTCTAGCTGAAATTGCGGCAAAAAACTGGAGTGCATGCCGTACACCAAATTTATTATGTTTTAGCCTTTTTTTTTTTACAAGATAGTGTTTAATTAAAAGGCTGTAAAATTAAACAGATTGATAAATGGACCAAAATATTGGTTTAAAGTAATTCAGTCATGAGGTGGTGTAAAGAAAAAAAAAAGGGTCTAACATGTCCAGCAAGATATGCCAGTTTATCAAAGTGCTAAGAAGAACACAAATAAAATCCAGTACCATTGGGGACTGTTCACTTATGTTCATCTATATAGGTAGGCTCTAAGGATACACTGAGATCAGCAGTTAGGGACAAAAACATTTTATTTTAAGTTTTAAAAGCTAATTTACCATTGGGTCACTCATCTGTAAAAGGAAATCTCCCTTTAGATTTTAACTTCACATATTAAGACCAGCATTGGGAGTTTCCAGGAAAGTGGAAGCATCAGTCATATTAGCCTCCTAGGTTTTTTCCCATGGTAAAATACAGGTAAATATGAAATTGTCTTAAAGTAATGCAGACCACTTCTTTTAGCACTCCGTTTATGGACCAATAAGTCAATACCATGATGCTCTGCTACTAGCATCGAATTCATGGTTCTCCCAGCCTGGGCAGGTCTTCTGCCTTCGCTGCTATCTGCTGTTTATTAGCTTAATTCTCCTGCAGACCCCATACGCCATTCTTTTAAATATTGGGCAGAGTAGTAGGAGACATGAATTACTGCAACCCTTTACTTCCTCCCTGCCGATTTCAACTAAAGAAGCTGATAGCTAGAGAAAGTTGGCTAAAATAACAAATATTTTACCCAAACAGAGAGTTAGAAGCATTTTGTATCTGTAGATGTAACTTGCTAGATAAGAAGTCCTGTTATTACAGCAGCCTCAGCACTGACTCTAGTAGACAGTCTGCTGTGTGGGAGAGATGTTACCACAGGAGCGTACTGAAAGGGGAGAGAGGAGTAGCAACTGTATTGTGAGCGAACCGGCTCATAGAAACGGTCACCGGCTTGCAGCCTCCTGTATCTCTTAACATGGCAGAAAATGATCAACAACTTCTTGTTGGTGAATTGGATAGAAAGAGCGGTCTGCAGGACTGCAGACATCACAAAGATACTGTACGTGAGGATCTAAAAGCAATGTGAAGTTTTTATTTTTTATTATTATAATGGTTATTCGTCTGGTAGTTATCTTCCACAAATTTCTACGATTAACATAGCCTTTCAGCTTGACCAAATAGGCGTATTATTTCAATGGAGCAAAGGAGAGCTGCCAGACACCTATGGCCCCACCAAGGATTAGACGGGTTAAAACATGCCTGATCACAATTTCCCCCATTAGGGGACAGTCGTGCTGTCACTATAGACATGAGATTGTCTGTGAATACCGTTTCTGTCAATGGTTGATCATGTCTATAGTCTTATTAGGAGATTTCATGATACTACTTTTCATTCACTTGTATGAGAGCAGCTTAGTGTAAGACTTGGGGAATATTTTAGATTCATATGTGATGATGTCAAACACTGGTACGTTATCCTATAATAAGCAGAAAGTATTTGATGACATCATTGATATAATATGTAACAGGCTGTTTTTCTTCCTTTTGTGCGCACATGAGCAGATGGGATGGTAATATAAGCTGGCTTTGTTTCAATCTATGCATGTGTACTGCTCCATAAATTTATGCTCCTAGTCTTGGTGCATTTTTCTGCAGCATGAAGGTTACATAATATATATATATCACATGAGTGCATTGTGTGTGATATTTCCACCAAGTCCAAAAATAGGGACTAAACATGGTGATTCCTGGCTAGGTAATGTTCCTAAAAAATGTGGATGTCGCAGTGGTCTATGTATACATCATCCATGGTCAATATAGTGCATGCATCACAGGGGCCCAGGCTTTCATTTTTGGTTGATTCAAGATATATTAGTAAAAGGTTTTTCCATTTAAACGTGTTTGTTTATTTTATTTTTTCCCCTGTAGATTTGGTATGGAGAAGAGAAGATCAGTGTTATGCCTAATTCACTTCACATTTTTAATGCCATAAGTGGAACTCCTACAAGCACAACCGTACAAGGAATGACGAACTCCTCATCCATTGCATGAAAGTCCTCCTTTATTTCACATCAATGCCTCATGTATGGCTAACTCAGGATGCTTTTCCAGAGCCCATGGTCCTCTATGAATAGATGACCATTTCCATCACCACTGCTTTACCAGGGGTTAAGCCAGCCAAACCGACTGTTTTGGTAGGAGGAGCAGTAATGACTTTTTTATTTTCCTCATTTGGCAATATCAACTATTTTCAACACTAAAGAGAGAAAAAAAAGTTTATTAATATTTTTTATGCTATATAGACAAACTGTTACAGAACAAAGCCGAGTAACAAGGAATAGCACAGTAGGTCTTGGGTAGTAGATGTCTAGGAATGTACAGTATATAATAATGTTACACTAAAGTTTACACGTTAGCTTTGCGACCAAGCACACTTTGCCGTCTTAAGATAATCAATGCGCTTTTGTTTTCTGCTCCGTTTTAATTGCCTTTAAAAAAAACACTATTTCCGGCATTACTTTTTTGCCTGACTGGAATTTTTTATTTTTTTCGCAAGTAGATGATTCTATGAACTCTGAATGTTTGCTAAGGATTCGATCTCCTGGTTTGTATTATGGATTGTCTATTTTTGTCTGTGATCTTCCAGCAACAACTGCTGTAAACCACACATGAAACTGAACACCTTCAGCTCTGCACAAATTCACAAGTCCGTCCTGCATAGGTGTCACTGGCTTAGTTGGAATGTACATATTGTTAATTGATGCGGATCATTCTTTCTGTACATAAATGTGTTACATTTTTATGCCTTTTTTTAATGTTTATGGCTGAAAACTTTTATTGTGACAAATATGTGCTTATTCATTTTACCTGCTATATATTTTTGTCTTTACAATTTATTCTTGTACAGAAATGAGTGCAATACAAAGATGTATACAGTCTTTGCGATGTTAGGTTTATACACTGTTTTAAAGAAAAAAAACGTTCAAAAAAACAACCTTTTTTTTTTGCCAAAGCATTGAGTATGTATTGGTGGTTATAATTACTGTGGTAAATGGTGGTGTTATTTAAAGCTTTGATCATATTGTTCTCTCAAAATATTAATTTAGTAATTTTATATTGGGGAGGGGGGGTGGATACAAGTTTTAATTTTATTTAACTGGAAACACTGTTCTGCTGTAATTAACATTCTGTACTACAAATGTATTAAAGGAAATGGCTAATTTTTGTGTGTTTTGATCTTTACTCTTTTTTTTTTTTTTTCTTCAGTCAATTGCATTTTTTAAACATTCTCTTTCCCCGCTGTTTTTTTTATTTATTATTTACCCTATTGACTGTACCCTATGAACAAGAGTGGTGCTGTCTGCAGAGAAAAAAACATCTCGGGCAACCCCCTTGAACCCTTTCACTGCCAGGGGATTTTGGACATCTTTTTCCTCACTTTTGACATGTACAAATAAAACCTAAATTAAAAAACAAACAAAAAAATCATTGTAAACCCTTATACCTACGTACACGCCTCAACATTGAAATTACAACACCAAGAAGGGCAAGCCGTAAGGTTATGCAAATCAAGGAAGTAGCAGGTGTCACTAAGCTATACAAATAATCAAATTTTCTAGCACCGAGCTCCAATCTGTGGCATGTACGATGGGTATACAAGCTGGATTGAAAGCAAAGGGTTTTTTTTTAGCCTCCTGAAACTTCAAAAATCAGATGAAGTGGTGTGGGATGATTGTGCAATGCCTCCTGTTCTTCGACGTACCAGTTATCGCCACTTGTCGCAAACTCAGAGGGACCGCATCCTTGAACTGAGACCTTGGTTTATCACTCCGGCAGGTCGCTACGAGCCTAGCTTGAGATGTCAGCGCTGTTCAACATTGCGTGTCCCGTAGGTTGGGAGAACAACAAACTGGAATGACCGCAAGAGGTGTGCGGAGGCAAACCTCTGCACGGATGAATCGTCTGATTGTAAGAATGGCACATAGTGATCCATTCTGTACAGCAAGTGAAATTGGACGGAACATCCCAAGCCTAGGGCGGCAACCAGTGTCGACACAAACCATCAAAGTGTTTGCGCGATATTGGACTACATGCCAGACGCCCAGCTACATATGTTCCATTAACCACATGCCATGGCTCTTAAAGGCTATCATTGTGCACAACAAGAGGGCAATGGAGGCTGGAATGGAGGTCTATCCTCTTCAGCGTTAAGTCTTGCTTTTGTCTCGGACGCAATGATAGCCAGAAAATGGTCTGGAGACCACGTGGGCAACGCCATGTAGAGGCCTTCACGGGAACGTCACACTGGTGCTACTCCCAGGATTGTGGGGTGGCATAATGTACAGAAGTCGGACCCCTCTAGTCTTCATTTCTGGAACACTAATACATTGGCGTTACATTGATTTGGTCATGGAATCAGTGGTACAGCCATTTCTCCAAAGTTTCCCAAAGCTGTGCAAGGGCTTGTTTTTTGTTTTTTTTTGCGGTAGTTAATAACAGGGTGATACCAAATGTGTGTTTTTTTCAACATTCAATTTTTATTGACATTTTTCAAAATACAAGAATAGTAACATAGAATCGGTACATTGGAAAAACCTAAATCACATTTAGTCTGAGAGCAAGGTCCAAACAAATATCCAAGAATGAGGGATCAGGAGAGGGAAGGAGGGGGAACAAAAGGTATTGGTGCAATATAGACTGCAACATCGTTATACAGTATCCAATGGGTCCAGAAGGCAATAAAGGAAGCATATCTATTCTGCCTTAGGTAGAAGAGACGTTCATATATGCAATGTGTTGAATCTTTAGCAATAACTTCTTAACATTTCCAGGCTTTAGCTATCAAAAGTTTGGCTGTGAGCAAAACGTGACATACTAGACGTCTAAAGTCAGGCGGCACTTTCTCTATCTCCAATGACAGAAGAGCCAAGGCGAGATTCTTAGCAAATGGGTATCCCGGTAACTGCCGAAAGGAGTTGGGAAACTTCACTCCAAAAGGTAGATATTAGGGGGCATCCCCAAAATATATGATAAATTGTACACACTTTGCTACAGAGATGCCAACATAAATCTGATGATTGAGGATAAATCCTAGCCAGTTTAAAAGGAGTGTAATACCATCTCATTAGAACCTTATGAAAAACTTCCAAAAGATTCATACAAACTGAAGATTTCAAAGTCCATTTAAGTGCCGTGTCCCATTGTGCAAGGGTAAATGTTTTATCAAAATCTTTACCAATTCAAAAAGTGGGCTCGCCTAGAAATCTCCACGTCCCCATTCAAAGTGTCATAAATTCTACCTGTAAGGTTCACAACTCCACATCCAGACCCAGAACGGAGAGTACTGATGGATAAAGGTAAATGGAAGTCCATCAAAGGTGAACTAACTAAGACTTTATCTGAATATATTTATAAATATCTCTATCCGATATATTAAACCTCTCCATTTGTTCCGAGAATGACCTAATACGCTTTTCAATAAATAAATCAGAAATATAATGAATACCTTCCGCAGGCCAATGCTTAATGCCCAAATTAGGAATCAACAATTCCAATACTCCCACCGGAATCTGAACCAGACTACGCCCATGAACCCTAGAAGACTGCGAGAGAAAATAAAGCCTTTACAGTGGGAACACTGGGAAGAGGAAGATTCGGTTTTAAGGCATAGGCTAATAAAACATTGTAAAGTGGATGACCTCCCATTAGGTAATTTTCAATTGAAAGCCAACTGGAACCATTGAGGGGGAAAACCATTTTGTTTTATCACTAACGCTCTATGATCGTTCAACAGCTTAGGGACTCCCTTAGCTTCTCTAATTCTACGGATCATGAGTGGACACCGCCACCCTTGGCTTCCTACCCCATCACAAAAAAATCCTAAATTGTTTTTTAAATTTTGAGAGCAATGAAAATGGGATTGGAACGATCAAAGTCCGCAAAAAATACAGAACCTTGGGCAATATGAACATTTTATAACAAACGTTGTGACCTAACCAAGAAGGCTCATGTTTAGAAATTTGGTCCAATTCTCCCTGCAAAAAGAATGCGTATTTTTTTTAACGTTTTAATTTTTTCCTTTGCTTTTTTTCCTATAAGTGTTTGTTTTTTTTAACTTAGAATTTTTTTATTTTTACACTTTTATAAAACATTTTTATTAACTTTTTTCCTGCAGCTCTGATCTCTGCTAGAATACATTACACTACCTTGTAGTGTAATGTATTCCAACTGTCAGCATGACGTTAGTCACTCTGACAGTAAGCCAGTGAGGACCAGCCAGAGGCTGGTCCCTATAGGCTTCCATACATGGCAGACTCGGAGGCCGTTGTCTGGCCTCCGGTTGCCATGACCACCATCGGCAACGCCCACGATTGCATGGGGGCTGCCAATGTGCTACAAGCAACCGATCGCCGCATTTAAAGGGTTAGTTGCCAAAATCGGCGGCAAACAACCACTGACCGGCAAGAGTGGAGTGTCAGCTGTGCACCGGTAACGACTCAATAACTACTATATGTCCTTGTGCGGGAAGTAACCTCCCGCGACGACTTAGGGTATGTTCACGCCCGAAAACCGGCCGGAAAATCGGAAGCAGAACGCCTCTAAAAATCTGCCCATTTTACGACCGCGTAAAAAAAAGTGCACGTCACTTCTTGGGACATTTTTGGAGCCGTTTTTCATTGACTCTATAGAAAACCGCTCCAAAAACGGTTGTAAAAAAACGCTGCGTAAATCACGAGTCGCTCAAAAAGCGTCTGAAAATCAGGAGCTGTTTTCGACGTTAGTAAGCGTGTGAACATACCCTTATAGTTACTGAGTGGTGCGGCTAGGGGTTAATAACCTCATTGATAGCATACCAAGGCATGTAAGCGCGTGTATTTCTGCTTATGTCGCTCATACGAAATACTGAATAAATCAAGGTGTTTGGCATATTTTGTTACCATTTGCTTATCATTAACATGTCTATTGATCCTGAGATTTACACAATTCCAAATTTTTTCTATCTTAGGCCTCATGCACATTAACGTGCCTTTGCGGCCACAATTCCCCCGAACATCCATGGGAGAATTGCGGACTTATTCATTCCTATGGGGCCAGGCACACGACCGTGGTTTCCACGGTCCGTGCATGGTCCAGGCTCATAGCAAATAATGGCCGCAGCCATGTGCACGGCCCGTGATTTGCGGGTGACACTCCGCCTCCGGCCGACCCGAAAATCACGGCCATGCACATGAGGCCTTAGTGTTGCAATTTCGGTTCAATCATTTTTTATTGTTTTTCAAAGTAAAGAACAAATGTGTAAATCAACAATACAACTTTGCAGCAACATTACAAGAGAAAAGCAGCAGTTCAACAGAGTATATAATTTTCAACAAATTTGTTTTGCGAGTAATTATATTTACTACTAAATATATACTTTTTACTAGGGCTATAATTTAATGCATAGAGGATTTTCTGACCAACATTTCCAAATTTCGGTAAATTTAGGATAAGAAAAATTCCCATAAGCTATAATTTTTTCAAATGCATAGGAGGTATTTATTAATGTTATTAATTCTTCTAGGATAGGTGATTCTGCACTTTTCCAATATCTGGTCACTACCAATTTAGCCATAACCAAAATTTTACAAGTTAACATTCTGAATTTGGTAGGAGCAACATCTTTTCGGAGAAGTAAAGCTAGATGAGGGGATGGCGGGATACTGATATTAATCAGTGATTCCATCAAGTTAAACACCGCTTGCCAATAGTTGGTTATCCTAGGGCAGTCCCACAATATATGTAATAGCGTGCCTTTGTGATCACATCCTCTCCAACACTTATCCTGTACATTTGAGAACATTATGTGTAACCTGTCAGGAGTGTAATACCATTGTAGATTAGTTTTAATAGCTGCCTCCACCTGAGAACTACATCGCAAGGAGCTGTGAATTAATTTATAAGCTTTCTTCCATTCAACTTCATTGAAGGTTGCGTCTAGAGATCTCTCCCATGCTCGCATGTTACGAGTTTTATAGAATTCTGCATTGACTTTTAATACATTAAGTATCCCCTTCAGTAATTTAGCGGATTTGTTAAGCGTAGCAGGTTGCATACTGGGTGTATATTGTGCAGTGTAGCAATAAAATGTCTGATCTGTAGATATTTAAAAAATTCTGTCTGTGGAAGAGAAAAAGTACGCTTTAAATATTCAAAGGAGCCTAAGCTTCCGTATAGATGTGACATCCGGGATATTCCTCCAGACTTCCAACTCGCTAAGTTTAGGTCAGGTATAGCTAGTTCTAGGATGTCAATAGGAATGTGTGAATTTGGAAGAGGATGGCGGTCAGATGAGTTTTTATGAATATAAGACCAGCAATCTAAAGCCGCTTTAGTTAGTGGGGAAATGTTGGAGGGTATGGTAACATT
This sequence comes from Rhinoderma darwinii, assembly GCF_050947455.1. Classification (NCBI taxonomy): domain Eukaryota; kingdom Metazoa; phylum Chordata; class Amphibia; order Anura; family Rhinodermatidae; genus Rhinoderma; species Rhinoderma darwinii. The sequence continues at coordinate 162,918,198 of NC_134688.1, read as the reverse complement.
CCATAATTCTAAATACAGGAGAGCTTTCAAATTTGAAGGGAAAACATAGGACGATTCAATCTGAACCGAATGAGTAGTGAGGTCCTCCCTCCATCCCGGGCCCAAAAGTGCTACTAAAGTGGACGAGTAGTAATTATAGATGTCTGGGATCCCCAATCCTCCTATTCTTTTATCTCTGATTAGAGTATGGGATGAGATACGTGGTTTATGATAGGACCAGATAAATCCTAGTATAGCCTTTTGAATACATTTGAAATTTTTTTTAGGAACAGCAATTGGAACCGTTCTAAATAGGTATAAAAGCTTGGGTAGTAGCAGCATTTTAAAAGCAGCAATTCTGCCTATCCATGAAAATTCCGTTTTGTGTAGCCTAGTCATTTCTACTTGTACACTTTGTACGAGGGGTTCGTAATTAGCTTGGTATAAAGATTTGTGTGACGGTGTCAGAGAGATACCTAAATACTTAATGTTACGCTCCTGCCAGTCAAACGGGTGTCTATTCTGGAGAAAATGTAGCGTTGAGACTGCGATATTTAGTGGGAGTATTTGAGACATCTGTGTATTGAGTTTGTACAAGGAAATCTGACAAAGTTCGGATACATTCCATAGATGCTTCTAAAGAGTCCTCCGGTGAAGATAACGAAAGGATAATATCATCAGCGTACAGAGAAATCGTGTGGGTTCGTTTTCCTATACGAATTCCATGGATATTCGGGTGTGTTCTAAGGAGTTGTGCTAGGGGTTCCATTGATAGAATAAACACTAGGGGGGAGAGACGACACCCCTGTCTGGTGCCATTTGAGATATGGAAATTATCCGAAAGAACTCCGTTGGTGAACACCTTGGCTGAGGGACAAGAATATAATGCTCTAATAGCCGCAAGAATTCCACCTTTAAACCCCATTTTCTCTAATGTGGTAAAAGCATATTTCCAATGAATGCGGTCAAATGCTTTTTCAGCATCAAGCGCTAACATGACTGCAGGTGTGTGTGTGATCGTTCGATAGCGTGCAACAGACCCAAAACTCTACGAGTGTTATCTGACCCTTGCCTTCCCTTTATAAACCCAACCTGATCTTCTCCTATAAGCAATGGCAATAGAGGGGAGAGTCTCAAAGCCAAAATCTTGGCGTATATCTTAACATCTACGTTTAGTAGAGATATAGGGTGAAAATTTTGAGGCGTATCCATAGATTTTCCTGGTTTTGGAATGGTAACGATTAACGCCGTTTTGGTTTTCTGCTGGCATAGACCCGGAGTCCATGGCTGTCTGATAAAATCTGCCCGTAAATGGCAGTAGGATTTCCTGCATTGATTTGTAATACATGTTGGTAAGTCCATCTGGACCTGTAGACTTTGCCATTGGCATCGACTGGATTGCCGCTGATATTTCCTTATCCACTATCGGGGAGTTTAAGGTTTGTATTTGACTCTCAGAAAGTTGTGGTAAGTGTATTTTACGGAGGAAGGACTGGATGTCCTCCTCGGACGGGTGGAGTGAGAAAGGATAATTTCTCAGATTGTACAGGGACGAATAATATTCTTTGAATTGGTTCGCTATATCTGTGGGATGAATGCGCTTCGCTTTGGTATGGGGATCTATCAGGAATGGGATCCTAAACTTTTGTTATTGCGACTTAAGCCTAGACGCTAACAATTTGCCTGCTTTATTGTTCTGAGAATAATACCTAGCCTTTGTTTTTTTAAGATTCTTTTCATATTCAGAAAGCAAGCTATATCTAAGTTGTTGTTGAAGGGTAACAAGCATGTCCGCTTGTTGTGGAGTCTGTTTGGTTTTGTTAAGGGTTTCCAATTTATTAATTTCAGTTGTAATGGAGGAATTTGCAGCTAGTCTTTGTTTTTTTACTTTATGGCCTAATCGAATTCGAGTACCTCTAATAAATGCTTTATGGGCATTCCAAAGGGTAAAAGCATTAATTTGGGAAGTATAATTTTTGGGGAAATATTCTCGAAGGTCATCAGCTATAACTTGTTTATGATCAGGATGAGACAGAAGGAAGGGATTACATCTCCAAAGATATGTTGGAGTACACGTGTTATTATCTGCCAGGGTCAAAGTGATTGCTGCATGATCAGACCATTTTATGGATTCAATAGTTGAACTCTTAGCAGTAAGGAGCAATTCTTTCTCTATTACTAACATATCAATACGGGAATAACTATTGTGAACTGACGAATAATAGGAGTAATCTCTCTCTGTGCTGTGTTGTGCTCGCCGTACGTCATATAGCTCATTCTGCCAGAGTAAAGGGCCAAGCTGTGACTGTAGCTGACGTACGGGGTTTGTTGTATCCAAGGAGGTATCTATTATAGATTTGAAGTCTCCGCATAGTATTACTTTGCCCTTTTTGAATTTGTTTATAAGCCTAAATATTTTATGGAAGAAGCGACTTTGATGTCTGTTGGGGGCATAGACATTAACCAAGGTATACGTTACATTATTAATTATACAAGTCAGTATAAGAAATCTACCCTGTGGATCAGTATGATTCTGAATCAGTTGAAACGACACAGTATTTTTTACCACAATCAGAACCCCTCTGGACTTACTATCAAAGTGTGACTGGAATATGTGTGGAAAAACCTGATGGTGAATACGAGTCGCATCTTTTGACAGAAGATGCGTCTCCTGTACACAAAAAATATCACAGGCTAGCGATTGTGATTCTCGCCACATATGTGCCCGTTTATGTGGGCTGTTGAGGCCATTAACATTCAATGATGCTAACTTCAAAGCCATTTTGTAAAATGTAAAGTAGCTGATGACAGCAGTCCTTCCAAGGACGTGTGTATATCACTATTTAACCCTTTGGGATAGTAAGTAATACTATACAAGCCTGTCTGATGCTTGGTACTTCTGTTATAACTGCTGCTGAAACATAAATAAAAAGAGAGAAAAAACAGTAAACGAAAAACTGCATAACACCAGAACAGAACATACTGTTCAGCTCATTGGGGGAAAAAAAAGTCTGTCAGCTTGAAGTCAAAACTGAGTGGCCACTACTGCACCAAAGTAGTTGGGCCTCCTTAAGGATCCGTCGACGAATCCATTCCTGACGTAACTAACTTGGACAACTGTAATAGAACACAAGATACAGAAGGGTCCTTTCAACGTTTCCTTTGCTTGCGATGTTTAGCCTGCCGCCAATCTTCTTGCACTCTAGTGGGAGGGCGGGTAGGAGGTTGATCCTGAAAAAGTGTCTGAATGTTCCATGTTTTCAATATAGCCACTCCTTCATGAAGATTTCGAATTATGTGGAGAGAATCATTGCGATGAATCAGCAAACGGACTGGGAAACCCCAACGATATAAAATCTGGTTATCTCGTAGTGCACTAGTAATTGGGGCCAATTGTCTTCTTAGTTGCAACGTGATAGCTGATCGGTCCGCAAAAACAGATATTTTGTTGTATGGGGATGGTATTGCATCCTTATTCTTGAGAGATGTCATCAACTGCTCTTTAATGTGATAGAAGTGGATGCGCGCTATCACATCACGTGGTATCTCATCTGCCAGGTTGTTAGGCTTTGGGAGTCTGTGCACTCTATCTATGATAATATCTCTTGGCGAGCACTTCGGGATCACTTGGACATACATAAGCAGATCTTTCGTACCAACATCCTCAGGAATCCCTCTAAATTTTATATTATTTCTACGGGATCTGTCTTCCAGATCTGCCATTTTCGCCTTCATCTGCGAGACTTCGTCTTCTAATTCATAGTGGGCATCAATTAATTCGTTATGTGAGGTAACAAATTTGCTTATCTTAGTCTCAGCATGATGCACTCTCTGTTCTACATCTTGCACTGCTACAGATAAGGGGTGAAGCAATTTAGCAAACCCAGCCTGTAGAGAGGCACTAAGAGCTTGTAACATTATCTTCATAGCAAGTTCTGTAACAGGGGTGTCTGAGGAGGACAGGTTATTCAGCTCCATTCCCATTCCCAAAACAGGGGATTCATGAGGTATGTCCCCTACCTGGTCGTTTGACTCCTCTCTGGAAGCCCTGCGTTGTCTTTGCCGTTCCAGGCTCTTAGATCCTAAAGATGTCTGTGAGGAGGAAGCAGTGCCTGGAGCTGTAGACATAGGAGGGCGCCTACGTGTTCCTGCTGATAGGTTTCTGCCGAGTACCGCGTTCTCGTCCTGAGTATCTGTGTACAATGGGGTCAGTCCCGGGACAGAGGAACTTCTTCTGGGCATAGGTGCTACATGTGAGGACTTTGTAGGTGAGTGAGCCGTAGGCTCTGATGCGAAAGATCCTCTCTGAGATCTTGTCTCTCCGCCATCTTGTCCTCCCTCCGCATGGCGAGGAGGATAGAAGTCGGTGAGCCGAGCTGGTCTCGTCACCGGCCTTTTTCGTCTTGGCATCCTGGGTGATTCGTATCACTCACTGCAGCTGTCGGTATGTGGCGGACCTGTTTAGGAGGCTTGCGACGCTTAGGAAGTGTAGATGGTGCCGGAGCTCAACACTCACGCGGCCATTCGGTTCAACAGCCAAGCCACGCCCCTTAGTGTTGCAATTTCAATGTTGAGGAGTGTATTTTCTGAAAGTAGACACCTGGCACATTGTTATAATTACACTCAGCACTGACCAAAACTGCATGAATGTGCCTGTGTGTATAAAGTGTAATATTTCATTAAAAAAAATGAAAAAAAAATAAAAATTATACTTGTGGCTGAAAGTGGAACTCCAGCAGAAAATAAGATGCACCACACATTAACAATAAAAGCTGCAGTCAATTTGCAATCCCCACCGATATGTCAGCCGGCTTCTGCTGCATTGTAAGCGCACCTCGTCCACGGTTTGGCCGCAATGTGAGAACCCAACCTATTTCTAAAACCCTTTCTGACATCAATGTTACTACTTAGTAGAGAATTGTCTGGAGACCTGAGAAAAAAAATGAGCACTGTCGGAACTCCATAGCAAAACTAATACAGAAATAAAAAAAAGATGATTCTGTGACTTGCTCCCCGAAGGTTTCAGGCCATCGCTCTAAGCTTCCACCTCATGATGAGTGAGATTTGCTAAAACAATCGTAGGAGTATAGCCAAGCTGGAGTGAACGTATCATCGTGTGAATGTCCTCCTGACTAAACTTCAGGACATGTGACAAGGTAGCCCTGTATATGGGCCTTATACTATAAATTTTATGCGCTTAACGTTAAATAATGTTTACATTTAACAGGTGAATTAAGAAGCAGAAAAGTGCAAATGAAATGGAAGATCAGAGCCTTATCGGAACATTAGTACTTTGAAGTACTCAATTATCTAAAATCCAATACAGCCCTTTGTACATGTTTACTGAGCAGAGGCTTTGCAAGATAAACCTTGGTCAAAGAATTATTTTCACCTCCCAAATGAAAGTGTTCCTGATATTAGGAAGACTTGCAGTATAATATATATTTCCAGCTTTAGGCCACTAGTATTTTTTGGACTGTATTTTGCATCCGTATTTGTAAGCTAAAACAAGAGGTGCAAATGTTTCCCGTATGTTTGTTTTTTCTGCAATGAAAAATGAATAAAATCTTTCTACATAGAAAAGCACATCAACAAACAGAATATCTGTGTGTATTCGCAACATCTTATATAAGCCAGCTTCCAACATCATACGATTACAATTTTCAATTAAATAATAAGCGTCATTTCAGCCACTCACGTGAGTTAATTGTGCGATATAAAAATAGAACCTAACATTGGGTTAGCCATTAAAGAGGCTTTGTCACCAGATTACAAGTGCCCTATCTACTACATAATCTGATCGGCGCTGTAATTTAGATACGGTGGTTTTTATTTTGAAAAACGATCATTTTTGAGCAAGTTATGAACAATTTTAGATTTATGCTAATTCGTTTCTTAATCGACAATTGGGCGTTGTAAAGAGAAGTGTCTGACGCTGCCCAATCAGCGTTATACACTTCTCTTCATTCATTTTTAGCTGTACTCGCAGCACATCGTGATCTCGCGAGATCACGCTGTGCTGTCACATACTCCCACATTAACTTTACTGAAGTATCTTGAGAGTGAATAGGCATTGCCTCCAGCCAGGATGCGATGTCTATTCACACTCCCGACACTTCGGTAAAGTTTCTGTGGGACTTAGTCACAGCACAGCGTGATCTCGTGATATTTATTGAAGTAATTTTGCCCAGCAAAAATCTGGTCTGATCTAATTGGGCTAGAGTTTCTATGATCTTAGCCGGGCCAGCACATTTTTCAACATCTTGAAGTCTGAGTCAAGTAGCGAAATTGGTCAAAAGGAGTCCACTGCAATAGGTACCTTGCGATCCTTCAAAATCGAGACTACTAATGTCTCCCTCCTAGAAGGAGGTACAAAACCATCGTCATCGGAGAAGTCCCCATAGGTCTAGAAAATCTTCATCATATCCCAAAATCTTATCTCTAGGGATTGCATTCCTTGCGAACTTCCATATTAATTGGGGAGTCAAGTGATTACACTCGAGCGCTGCGATGAGGAGTTGACATCCGAAATTTGGAATTTACATTTAGTTGACTGAACAGCCTTGAACTCTATCGTAATATACTAATCTCAGCCTTTCCTGTTCTTCAAGCCTTATTTTCAGGGAAGGTATTTTATATGGTTAGTCGAAGCTACAGACCAGCTTATTCCAGAAGTTTAATTGGCTGCTCATAGATCTTTTAATAATTGATACATGTTTAAGTAGGATACCCCTAAGGGCTACCTTAATGGTATTCCAGACCGCTTGGCTATCTAAATGGGCACTATTATCTAACAAAAAATAATTGAAATCCTGATTTATCACTTCATGTTGGTCTATAACCCTAAGCCAATATTTTTATCTTGAAAAATTGTTCGTCCCTCCTTTTATCTTTTTAGCAAGCAAGGAGACGTGATCAGATAACGCCCATGAATAGGGCATTTTCTTGTTTTTATAATAATGCAGTGTTTCCGTTCAGCTGCCCCCCCTCCCCCCAAGCAATTAGCAGAATTAGTTTGAGCCTCGTACATTAACACCCTACTTTTTTTCTCGTGTTTTTCAAAGTGTCAAAAGTTTGCATTACGCTCCGAAAACCACCTCAAACGCCTGCAAACCGCTTTCCACTGATTTCAATGGTAAAAAGCTGTGTAGTTTATACAAGGTGTACGTTTAAAAAAATGCTGCATAAAATTATATCTCAACAAGTCAATTCTTGAGTTTTTAAAGCAGATTTTTAACCTTTCCAATGGACATAGACAAAAACGCTTTGAAAAGACATTTAAAAAACACCTGTTTTTTTAGAGACTTATTTCTCTTGAAATCAGCCTTCTATTTTTTTTGCTTCACACATGCCCTTACCCAAAGAAATTCTATCCTGTCGACTAATCTAAAATTTGGCCTCCCCAATGTCCCTATGTAACAAAATGCACACGCCCTGGGAATAAGCTGAAAAATAAGAATTATGTCCACGGCCAACCTATTGTTTACAGACATACAATTTGTTTTTATGAGTCTCCTCTTACAATAGAAACTGAAGTATAATTGGTTTGAAAAGTTTACACAGAGCAGTGCTACGGAGTGATGTAGCAAGTGGCGTGATAAAAATCACCAATCCTCTGTTACATAACTCACTCCAGTGACCTTACCACAAGTACTATGCATCAGAAGCTTTATGAAATGGGTTTCCATGGTAGAGCAGCCGCACACAAGCCTAAGATCACCCCGTGCATTGCCAAGTCTCAGCTGGAGTGGTGTAAAGCACGCCGCCACTGGACTCTGAAATATGTTTAATCTGGCAGTCTGATTGACAAATCTGCATTTGGTGAATGCTCTGTATGGGTTGTTCTGATGTAACGCGCATGCGCGGTCCCTGCTGTTCTCTCGAGAGCAGCAGGGACCGCGCATGCGCGTTACGGGCTATGCAGCAGAACAGCCCATACACTGCATGTCACAAGTGACGTGTCGTATACCCGGCAAAGAGTTGAAAAGCAACACAGCGGCCAGAGCCAGTGCAGAGGGTGACGTCACCCGTCAAGTACCCCACGGCAGGATCTAGAAACAGGGCCACTTTGGAAAATATAAGTATATTACAAATGTATTTACATTTATAAATTACAAGCATTAACACATAGTCATTTACTCTCGGACAACCCCCTTAAGATAATTTTGCTGTACAAAATTATTTTCGGCCCTTATCAGTCCGATTTGTACCTTGCCCGTACTGTGTTGTAACCGTATGCTAAATTCCTTTGTACGGCGGGAGGGATTGGCAAAGATAGCCTGAAAAATTTGGCAGAAGCCATAGAATTTTGGAGGAATGGTAGTCCCTGACCTTCTGCTGTATTATCTGGTGACCTAATTAAGTAAAATCCTACATTAGGGAAGTTTTTAGAGGCACAGGATTAACTCTCATAACAAATGCACCACCAGTTCAACTGATGCCAGGGGTCTACTCTTTCCAATAAATATAACTACCTCCTGGTCCAAGCTAGACCAGTATAGACCAGAACCCTGAAACACATTGGGGATCCCAACTTTCACTCTTAAACTCCATTATCGTGCAATACAATATTGGCTGAATTTCAGGATTTGTCTAGCTCCACCCAGAGGCAGACATATAGTATTCTGTACTTAGGCAAAATATTATCCTCCGCTGATGAATTTTCCCTCCCCAACAATATGTTATTCAGGTACCTTCAACTGTGACATGCTTATTGCAAGCAATTTAGCCCCTCTAATCCACAATTCTCAGACTTCTCCATACCCATGCATATAATGAAAGGCAGCCCATTATCTCTACCCTTTACAGCATCTTGCTTATGTAGCGGAGGGAAGCAATCATAGCCATGAGTAAATCCTGATCGGAAGGAGTTGTCAGTGAACTGACTAACGATGACTGCTAGGAAACTCTTGAAGTTCGCACTCAAGTATCTCCTTGCTACCCTGAATATTGTCTAGGTTTTACGCCTCGAATTACGCCTGAAAAAACTGCTCCAATACGTCTGCCCATTGATTTCAATGGGTTTTACGATGTTCTGTTCAGATGAGGTGTAATTTTATGCGTCGCTGTCAAAAGACGGTGCGTAAAATTACGCCTGCATCAAAGAAGTGCAGGACGTTTCTTGGGACGTTTTTGGAGCCGTTTTTCATTGACTCCAATGAAGAACAGCTCCAATTACGTCCGTAAAAGACGCAGTGAAAAACGTGAGTACATGCAAAAACGTCTGAAATTCAGGAGCTGTTTTCGCCTGAAAACAGCTCCGTAATTTCAGACTTTATTTTGCGTTTGCGAGTGAACATACCCTGAGGGTTTCTGGGCTAAAGTGGTTAGGTTTCTTCATGACATTATGTATTCACTTATATCTCTGACCCCACTTCCCCGTGCTGTTTAGTTGGTTTATTCGACGTGCCTCAACCATCTAGAGTCCAATATTTATTCCTGCATAAAACTTTATTTCAGGCAAAGCAGTTAATAGCTAGATATTGGATGAACGATCATATCCCTACTTCACGTCAGTGGATTAATAGAATCCATCCCTTACCAACAAAAACATTTATTTACATGAACTGTGGTGCTAGAGATACATTTTGCATGATCTATACTCCCACATGCTTAGTTCTGTGGATTGGTAGCCCTCTATTTCCATTCTAACTACTCTTATGTCAGATTTTAAGGCCCTTAACTTTCCCCTTCCGCACAACCATATAGATCTATAGGCTAACACCTACACTCTTCATTAGTCTCCAGCAGTGGCGGATTAAGTAGACGATGGGCTCTAGGCTGTTACCCAAACTTGGGCCCCCCTTGCGCACCGCCGCCATGCCGCGCCGTAACTTTTTAACACTACCTTTTTGGGCAAGCATTAACAAATGGGTGCTACGGATTCCCTTTGTCACAGGGCTGTGTCCCTACATACTGACAGTATCACACTGTGCAGGGACACATCCTCCTGACAAGGGGAATTGTCTATCAGTCCTGGACTGCAGAAAGACTTTTTCTGAAATACAAGGGTTTCCTAGAATAAAAATGTCAGGAGAGGTGACAGATTCTCTATAAATCTAGTGACTCACATGTGACGACGGCTCAGATTCTAGTAGTTTTTTTTCCTCTTTTCTTCTCAATCTGGTCCAGAGCACATGACGACTTCTCCCGGCCATGACTGATTTCTGCAGAATTTGCCACTCAGATGACTCCGGCTCCTCACTTTTCCAACATTTCCACACCTATAAATGAAAACAAAGTTATCATGGTGCCACATACTGTACCCCTAAATATAATAGCACCAAACACTGCGCGCCTGAATATAATACCACACACTGTAAAACACCACATACACGCAGCCCCCTGTACATAGTGCCACACACAGCCCCCTGTACATAGTGCCACACACAGCCCCCTGTAGAGATTACACACCCCCCATACATAGCGCCACACAGCCCCCTGTACATAGTGCTACACACAGCCTCCTGTACATAGTGCCACACACAGCCCCTGTAGATATTACACCCCCCCATAGATAGCGCCACACACAGCCCCCTGTACATAGTGACACACACAGCCCCTGTAGATATTAGACACCGCCCATAGATAGCGCCACACACAGCCCCCTGTACATAGTGCCACACACAGCCCCTGTGGATATTACACCCCCCCATACATAGCGCCATACACAGCCACCTGTAGATATCACACATCCCCCCCGTAGAGAACGTTACACACAGCCCCCTATAGATACAAATGAATATCCGCCCAAACGGAAATCTTTAGCAAAGTTTCCATTACCATTGAGATCAATGGTGATGCAAACGGAAGCTAAGGTTTCCATTTACCTTTCCGTTGAGGGGTTAACCAGACGGAACCCCTCAACGGAAGGGCACCGGTGATGTGAACAGGGCCTTAGATACAGGGCCCATGTGCATGTGTGTTACTGATTGTTGGACCCTGTATCTAAGCCTAATGTAGGCTTAGATACAGGGTCCAGCAGACAGAATGCTTATGCAGTATAAGCTGGGGCCCTGTATCTAAGCCTAACACACGGTAGGCTTTAAAGGTCTAAACATTGATGGCCTATCTTCAGTATAGGCCATCAATAGCTGATGGGTTGGGGTCAGACACCTGGGACCCCCGCTAATCAGCTGTTTTGAAGGGGTTGCAGCCACTCGTACGAGTGCTGCTTCCCCTTCAGTTCCCTCACTTGCTCACACTGAATCACTGACACGTCCATGTCGGCGATTCAGTGTGAGAAAGTGACCGGAATGAAGGGGAAGTAGCGCTCGTACGAGCGGCTGCAACCCCTTCAAAACAGCTGCTTAGCGGGGGTCCCGGGTGTCTGACCCCAACCTATCAGCAAGACAATAAAATAAAACTTACCTCCTCTTCGGCCGCTGGTCCTCACTCCATCAACTTTCGGGACGATGTGCGCGACACATAGCATCGTGACGTTATGCGCTGCGCACAGCGCTGTGACGTCAGAACCTCCGATGTGCTCCAGGAAGAGGAGGGGTAAGTACTGTCAGTTACTATAGTAACAGGGGCCCATGTAGTTTATTACATAGGCCCCAGTTACTATAGTAACTTTTCATTGATGTGTGAATGTGGCTGCCGCTAGCACCGGGGCCCCCTCCGGTGCTAGCGACGCCACACAGGGCATGAGGGGGGCCGTGCGATCATGTGTGGTTCGGTCGGCCATGGGCCCCCGGGATCCTTGGGCCCAGGGCGGCCGCCCGAACCGCCCTAATTATAATCCGCCACTGGTCTCCAGCATAATATTCCATACAATTGGATACTTATATTAAAACTGGTGCAAAGGAAAAGTGTAACTACTTTCATATTCCAAAAGGCCTCTGAAAAATTAGAGGTGGACTCTGGTTACCATGGGCAACTACTCCACTTTTCATTTTGCTCCATTTCTGATATCCTTTGTGTTTTTTTGCAAGGCTCCTCTGCATAAGGTATTTATTATTTACTAATACATCAGTTTTGTAAAAATGTAATATCTTTTTTTTTCCCCAGTTAGGACTCCTTCTATGCCACATTATATATGAAAGGAGATAAGATGTCTATTGGTATATGTCATTTTCGTAATGATTTTTAAAATAAAAACAAAAAAGTGCATTGTGATGACCTACACAAGGGTCCCGTCTAAGCGTTTCATGGGCTAAAGAGGCCTGCTGTGCAGCTCCGTTTGTTGTGGGAACAGTTCTAGATGAGTAAAAGTTTTCTTTTATTTGTTTGGGATGCACTATCTACATGGGGCACTGTGGCACTATTTACACAGGGAGGGGGGGTGTGGTACTATCTGCATGGGGCACTGTGGGACTTGCTACAAGGAGAGGGGATGTATGGCACTACACAGAGGGTTGTGGCACTCTACAGGCGGTTGTGTGGCACTGTCTACAGGGGACACTGCCACTCTCTTTTACCAAGTCACTTTCCACCTCAACTTTACCATCTTTTGTTGCAATAAAACTTAAATTTGTTTGCATCTGGATCTTTTGCGTACCTCTGTGTGTGCTGGGGTTATATATTTCCAATATTGCGGGATTCTCGTCCCTACCTTACTAGCACCACGCCAATTGATTGAGGAGTGCATCCCAATATCTATTTTTGATTACTCTCTACAGGGGGTTGTGTGGCACTATCTACAGGCCGATATGTGGCATTATCTACAGGGGACACTGAGTGGCACTATCTACAGGCGACACTTGAGTGGCAGTATGTACAAGGGTGTGGCACTATTTACAGGGGGTAGGTGGCACTATCTATAAGCCGATATATGGCATTATCTACAGGGGACACAATGGCACTATGTACAAGGGGATGTGGCACTATTTACAGGGGTTAGGTGGCACTATCTACAGCGGTGTGTGGCACTATATACAGGGGGTGGTACTATATACAATGGGAACTGTGTGTGTCACTATACAGTGGGGGTATGAATATCTTCAGGGGGCACTCTCTATAGGTGTCTTTGATTATGAACACAGGACATTCCAAATCTGCCCCTAAGGATAAGGCAGTCACCCTTTTTGTACCAAATTTCAAAGTGAAAAAGAAGAGATGCTAATTTTCCCACTAATAAACAATAAATCTGGATGTAAATAGTTCAACAAAGTTTGCAAAAAGTTAGCAAGACAACATCTTTACTACTGGTGCTCAGTTCGTACCTTCATCTCACGTCAGACCCCGGTAAGTGGACCTTTGCTATAAGTAGTTGAGTACCCCAGGCCTAGAGGGTTCAAATGGTTTACTTTTGTTTGGTGAGATGGCCCTCCAGCCTTTTTAACAGCCCCTTGTTAACATATCATATTATAAGCAAGAGTAAAGCGAGAAAATAGACATTATTTCGTGATCAGTTGTAAATTCTTTCTCATGTTTGTGTTAACTAGACAGTCCCATGCAGCTTCTGTTGTACAACAATATATGGCACAGTTCTTTTTTATCTTTCACCGTACGGTAAGAGCAGCCCACAGAAAATTTAAATTCAAAATTGATGTCTAGCATCAATGTCCACAAAGCCACACCAGAAATTACAGATGGTAAATCTTCCTCTCACTGAACACACACACTACTCTAATTGTTCAATCTTTCCCGCACAGATCTATATTGACAACCGTATGTGATACAGTTCTTTCCACGTATAGCATGCAATATAAATAGCAGGCAGAAAGAAAAGGCTCAGGTAGCACTTAAAATATATAATATTACAGACAGACTCTTTTCTAATGCACATATCAATCAAAAGATTTATGAAAAACTACTTAAGCAGAGACAGTGAGATGCATACAGGCTTACCGGAATACGAAAGAATAAGGCAAGGGGGAAATTACTTCTAATGCTACATCCTTCCAGCTGATGCAGTCACCATTTGCCAGAGCTGCGCTACCCACCTCTGTGCCTCTCTATCTTGCTGGGAGGGTTTATATCACGGCAGCACTACTCAGTAGGTCCCGGTTTCCACGCACTGGCCTTCACTGCAGCGTTCTACAGTGTCACCAAAGCTGCACTCAGCGTCTCTCAGCAGCATTGCATAATCAGTAGCATCTACTTTACTTTTCGTCCATTGACAACTAAGTCCCTTGGCGTTCAGTGCTATCACATTGGGTTTGTGGACACACCGGGCCATACCGCCTTGGTGGTATGGCAGCTGGCCAACAGGTCACAGTGTATAGTACATATAGTGTACCTGTAGTAGCTCAGACAGCAGCAAGAAAGGCGCCAGGCGTGGTGTAGCAGGACAAGTGTGGAACACAGCGCAGCACGACTTCAGCTCAACACAACACTTGACCAGGATAGCACGGGATACAGGTTACAGGTAGCAGGAATGGGGAACAGTGGGAACTGGAAACCACTTAGACCATTTGCATAGACATACTGGGATAACGATGATAAGGCTCAGGCAAGGCAGGAAGGGGCAGAGCTCTTCTTATAGTCCAGGGTGCTCTGAGAGCAATCAGCTCAATCTCACACCTGTGTGCGCTCTGGCTCTGAGGCTGGACTGAGCTCGCGAGCGCACCCTGGTGGTCACTGTGGAACAGGACGGCTGCATGTGCAGACATCTCTGGAGAGAAGGGCAACAACCAGATGGAAGGAGTTCGTGTCAGCGACCACAAACGTTACAAGGGCATAGGCTTCGGCATGTGCACACACATACAGAGGAGGGGTGGAAATCTCTCTACTTACACAAACACCACTGCAAATATTTCCATTATAGGTTTTCTCTGTTTATGTTCCACTCCTGGTTTTGGCTTACAAATACTGATGCAAAATACTGACCTAAATATACCCATGTGCCTCATTCCTTTTTTTTTTTTTTGCACAATGCAATAGTGACAAGACAAATTTACATAGGGGGTTAAAAAGTGGTTTAACACAACCGCATTTGAAAACCCTAAGGTGATCTAAATTCGGTTAAGTAGAACCCCAGGGGCATTTGGGACGTGTTACAACTGAGAAAAATCAGTTAATAGGCTTTAACAGGCAACTCAAACCCACCGTCCATTAACAGCAGTTCCCCAACTTACATATAAAGCCCGTATACATTGCAGTGACCACTTTAAAATGTTACCATAGTGGATAGATATTATACTGTAGTGAGTAAATTCCATTCATCTACTGTATTTCAAACAAAGACATGTTCTGTGGCACTGACCCTTCTGTGGCACTGGTGTGGCAGTTTTTCCCGACTGACTTCAATGGGGAGAAAAATGGGTCAAAAAAAGCCAAAGTTGAAACAAAGGTGAGACTATAAGGGTATGTGCACACACACTAATTACGTCCGTGATTGACGGACGTATTTCGGCCGCAAGTCCCGGACCGAACACAGTGCAGGGAGCCGGGCTCCTAGCATCATAGTTATGTACGACGCTAGGAGTCCCTGCCTCGCTGCAGGACCACTGTCACGTACTGAAAACATGATTACAGTACGGGATAGTTGTCCTGCAGCGAGGCAGAGACTCCTAGCATCGTACATAAGTATGATGCTAGGAGCCCGGCTCCCTGCACTGTGTTCGGTCCGGGACTTGCGGCCGAAATACGTCCGTCAATCACGGACGTAATTAGTGTGTGTGCACATACCCTTAGAAGCACATGCTTCCGGAGGTTAGAGGGAGCAGCTCTGGCATACTAGCCATAGTTCTGTTTAATTGACAACATTATAGATCCACCACATTGCACTATAATACTAATGTGAACGCAGTCTCTCAACCAGGAGGAACACCATAATGTAAATCAAATCTGAAATACTGACTTTAATGTCGCATCATCACTTGAATTCTTAGACAAGTGACCTGCTATCTACAATGTACAGTACTGTATAACCTCTATTAAGTGGGTATTCTCATGACAGCATCACATCACTTGGGGTTGAGGAACAGGGACCCCTAAATATGTCCACAACGCGTACACCGCAAAGTCTGTTTTGAGGTGACTGGAAAAATTTTACACAATACCCATTTTTTTCAGGATATCACGTCATTAGATGCGGTAATGGGAATATCCCTTTAAGTGTGCTGATGAATCACAGTCAAATTGTGTCTTGTGATATTGCACAGATAAAAAGGTCTAGCTTAGAAAATTTTTGGGCTCCTCGTATGCGATCAAACAGTTCAGAGATCAATGGCAACGGATATGTATTTTTTACCGTTATCTGGTTGAGACCCCGGTAGTCGATGCAGGGCCGCAGAGAACCATCCTTTTTCTTGACGAAGAAGAACCCAGCTCCTGCCGTAGAGGAGGACTTCCGTATGAATCCCCTCTCCAGGTTCTCCTTAATATAAGCGGACATGGACTGAGTCTCTGGCAAGGAGAGAGGATATACCCTACCACGGGGAAGGAATGCACCAGGAATCAGCTCGACAGGACAGTCATATGCCCCGGTGTGGGGGCAGCGTCTCCCCCTCTTTCTTGCTGAATACATCCGAGAACTGAGAATAATGACAAGGCAGTCCTGCCAAGGACCGATGCAGAGGAGGCAGAGCCGGATGAACCTGTGCCAGGCAGCGGTTGAGACACTCAGAACCCACTGGAGAACCTCTCCAGAATTCCAGTCCAGGACTGGGCATGTAGTCGGAGCCAGGGCAGGCCCAGCAGCACAGGGTCGATGGCTTTAGCCAAGACAAGGAACGAGAGGAGCTCGGAATGGAGGGCTCCCACTTGGAGCCTCAGCGGCTTGGTCACATCTACAACCGGGTCTGGCAGAGGTAGTCCATTCACAGATGCAACCATCAAAAGCCTCTCCAGAGGGGTTGTGGGCAATTGGAGAAGATCCACCAGGTCTCTTCTTATGAAATTAGCAGCGGATCCAGAGTCCAGATAAGCAGAGACCCGATGCGTTTTTTCGCCGGACACTATGGTCAGGGAAATGGACAATTTAGGCAAAAGTCCTTCTTTGCCCAGGGTTGTCTCTCCCACCAACCCTAGGTTCTGGGGCTTTTGGAGGCACAGACGCACAAGATGGCCTCCGAGGCCGCAATATAGACAGAGTCCCGAGGTGCGTCTGTATTGTCTCTCCTGGGTAGACAGCTTAAACTGGTCCGTCCTCACAGACTCCTTTGGAGGATCAGCATCTGAGGACAGCAGGGGTTCCTGCAAAGTAGGAACTGGGCTAGGGAGTCGTCCCTCCCGACGAGCTTCTTGGAAACGTTCTCGGATCCTTATATCGATCCGTGCGGCCAGAAGGATAAGGTCATCCAGGGTAGACGGTAGATCTTGGGCGGCAAACTCGTCCTTAATCTCAGTAGACAGTCCCTGCCAGAATGTAGCCACCAGGGCCTCATTGTTCCACAACAATTCTCCCGCCAGGGTGCGGAAGTGGGTGGCGTACCCGCCCACGGAGGTGTCCCCCTGGCGTAGGTTCAGTAGGGAGGCAGCTGCAGATAAGACTCGTCCAGGCTCCTCAAACACCGTGTGAAATGTCCGTAGGAACCCCTTGAAGTCACAGATCTCTGGTCCTTGTCTCTCCCAGATAGGGTTTGCCCATGCTTATCCCTGCCAGTGAGGAGAGAGACGATGAAAGCGACCCTTGCGTCGTCAGACGAAAATGCCCTTGCATACAGGCTAAAGTGGATCTGGCACTGGTTCAAAAATCCATGGCAGGTCTTCGCGTCTCCATCATAGTGGTCAGGAAGCGGCAAAGAGAATTGGGGATCAGCACTGCCACGAGGTGTAGTCAGAGGATCTGTACTGCCACAAGGTGTAGTAGGCGGAACGGCAGCTTGCACATCCAGCCGATGTGCAACAATGTTCAATGCCTGGAGGAGTTGGTCCTGTCGAGACCGGAGGTCAAGCATATCCACCCGCATCTCTTGTGACATCATCATGGTCTTGGATTGACCAGCAGGGTCCAGGCCTGAGCTTACTGTCACGTTGGGTACGTGGACCCACTGGACCGTACCGCCTTAATGGTATGGCAGCTGGCCAACAAGACACAGGTCAAAGTCTATAGTTCGTATAGGTGTATCTGAAGTAGCTTCGGATATTAGCAAGGCAGGATCGGATGGGACTTTGGCAGCAGGTGGACACCAGGCGTGGTGTAACAGGGCAGGCGTGGTATACGGCACAGCACAACTCCAACTCGATACGGCACTTGACCAGGATAGCAGGGGATACAGGATACAGGTAGCAGGAACGGGAAACACTGGGAACTGGAAGACACTAGGAGACCATTTGCAGAGACAAACTAGGGAATCGACAACAAAGCTCAGGCAAGGCAGGAAGGGGCTGGGCCCTTCTTATAGTCCAGGGTGCTCATGGGCTAATTTGGCAGTTAACTCACACATGTGTGCGCTCTGGCTCAAGGCTGGACTGAGCTCGCGAGCGCATCCTAGTGGTCACCGTGGAACAGGACGGCCGCATTTGCAGACATCTCTGAAGAGAAGGGCGTCGACTGGATGGAAGGAGTTTGTGGTCAGAGACCACGGACGTTACAATAATGTAGTAGATGTTACCTGTAGTCCTATGTAACACCACAGATAACACAGTGATACAGACACATATACATGAACAGAGACACATATACACACACATACTAGAACATATACACATTCAGAGAAGAGAAATATATACACAGACTAGGGTTGCACGATGCATCGAAATATCGATACTATTTCGATGCCGTGCACCCTCAAACGGTTCAATACTGTTATTTCATGTATTTTGGTACTAAGCTGTGCGGCTGCACATCTTTGTATCATACATGAATTTAGTTAGAGCGGTGCTGCGGCTCTGTAATTCTGCCATTGCCCAGCTCCTGACAAGTGTGCGCTCGGTCAGCATGATGTGATGCGGCCGGCGCTGCACTAATGAGCGCCGTCACTGAGAACAGAGAACATGGCGGGCGCACTGCAAAAGACCTCCATGTTCTCTGTTTCAGGGCCGCCGCTCATTAGTGCAGCGCTGACTGCGCACGCACACTTGTCAGGAGAGGCGCAATGGCTGTATTGCACAACCGCACCCCCGCTCTAACTGCAGAGGTCAGAGAAACCTATGATCTCCGCCGCTGTTCTCTTGAATTCTGCAATCAAAGCTGACCACAGCATTCAAGGGAAAAATGAGAAGGGGGATGCGTTGCCCTTTGGATCGCATCACAGGGAATACCTGTGATCCGATCGAGGGACATACCATATATGGGCAGACATCCCAGGGTTCATTGAAGGACCCCAGTGCTGTCTGTCCATATTTCCTGTTGTTATGGCATGCTTAGGTATGTCCTAACAACTGCCTATGTATTATCAGTACACAGGCTAATGTACTGGCATTTTTTACAATACACATTAAATCAAAAGGCTCAATACAGTGGCGTAACTACCGCCGTAGCAGCAGTAGCGGCTGCTACGGGGCCCGCAGCATGAGGGGGCCCACGTCGCCCGCCGGCACGGGCCCCCACCATGGCCAGAGGCTCTGCTAGCAGCCGCTATGGCTGCTACAGCGGGACACCACTGAACACTACGGCAGAGCAGGGGGGTATCTCCCCGCTCTGCCATTAAAGGGAACCTGTCACACCAGCATTTTAGCTATAAAGCCAGCAATACCTGGTGAAAGTGGGTGAAAAATCATTGTCATCTAAGCTATAAATATGTTCTAAGTAAGCTCTGTAGCTTTAGTATTCAGTTTTTCAGTGGTCAGACGCTGTATGCAAATGAGCAGAAAAGAGTCAAATCTTCATCTGAAAAGAGTAAGATTTTCATTCCTCCAGCGTCTCAGAGTGGACTCCACCTCCTTCTTTTTGATTGACAGCTCCTTAGCCAGTCAGGGCCAGACAGGTAGCAACGGTGGGTGGGGTTAAGAAGCTGCATCCCAGAGGGAAAAATAATTGCCATGAAAGGCGGGAAGAGTTTAAACGACGATATTTACAGACATAGGAGGACTTCAGGAAAGAAGAGAATAGGAACGAACTCTGGAAAGCTGCGGCCATTGAGGGGTCAGGCGAGTTTAACAGGTAAGATGTTGATGACAGGATCCCTTTAACTAGTTCCCGACCGCTGGCTGTATTTTTACAGCATCACATCACTTGGGGTTGAGGAACAGGGACCCCTAAATATGTCCACAACGCGTACACCGCAAAGTCTGTTTTGAGGTCACTGGAAAAATGTTTACACAATACCCATTTTTTTCAGGATATCACGTCATTAGATGCGGTAATGGGAATATCCCTTTAAGTGTGCTGATGAATCACAGTCAAATTGTGTCTTGTGATATTGCACAGATAAAAATGTAATGTGTTTGGAATTCAGCCTAGAAGTAAAAGAAATTATTTTTACCATGAACTTTACTCTTTTAGGCCCTTTCATTCTCCCAGCAAGTAAATGGAACTAGGGGATTGTGTTCTTCGTCATAGATCACAACAGTAGGAAAAGGGAAAACCTATTATTTCCTTTCCTTTCTGCTGGGATCTGTTTATGTTTTTGCCAATAGAAAAAAAAAATCAAAACGAGAATCTGGATATAAAACATATTTGTGTAAATGAGCCCTTACTAAGTAGGTTCACTATCTTATATGGGTGCTTTTTTATGGCCCTGTTTCCAGGAGATAAGCGAATCTATGAAAATTTGCTTTGTCAATTGGTAAATTTCCTATTATGGAGCCATATTTTCCCATATATACAAAGGAGGCGTGATTTCTTACAGAAAAAAATGGAACGAAGCAAAAACACACATGTCAAAAAGGTGCAGATCTTTCCAAGAAAGTGTAAAACAACAGCATTGTTAATCTCAGTTTTATATACACTACCGTTCAAAAGTTTGGGGTCACCCAGACAATTTTGTGTTTTCCATGAAAACTCACACTTATATTTATCAAATGAGTTGCAATATGAATAGAAAATATAGTCAAGATATTGACAAGGTCAGAAATAATGATTTTTATTTGAAATAATAATTTTCTCCTTCAAACTTTGCTTTCGTCAAAGAATGCTCCATTTGCAGCAATTACAGCTTTGCAGCCCTTTGGCATTCTAGGTGTTAATTTGCTCAGGTAATCGGGAGAAATGTCACCCCATGCTTCCGAAAGCCCCTCCCACAAGTTGGGTTGGCTTGATGGGCACTTCTTGCGTACCATACGGTCAAGCTGCTCCCACAACAGCTCTATGGGGTTGAGATCTGGTGACTGCGCTGGCCACTCCATTACAGATAGAATACCAGCTGCCTGCTTCTTCCCTAAATAGTTCTTGCATAATTTGGAGGTGTGCTTTGGGTCATTGTCCTGTTGTAGGATGAAATTGGCTCCAATCAAGCGCTGTCCACAGGGTATGGCATGGCGTTGCAAAATGGAGTGATAGCCTTCCTTATTCAAAATCCCTTTTACCTTGTACAAATCTCCCACTTTACCAGCACCAAAGCAACCCCAGACCATCACATTACCTCCACCATGCTTGACAGATGGCGTCAGGCACTTTTCCAGCATCTTTTCAGTTGTTCTGCGTCTCACAAATGTTCTTCTGTGTGATCCAAACACCTCAAACTTAGATTCGTCTGTCCATGACACTTTTTTCCAATCTTCCTCTGTCCAATGTCTGTGTGCTTTTGCCCATATTAATCTTTTCCTTTTATTAGCCAGTCTCAGATATAGCTTTTTCTTTGCCACTCTGCCCTGAAGGCCAGCATCCCGGAGTCGTCTCTTCACTGTAGACGTTGACACTGGCGTTTTGCGGGTACTATTTAATGAAGCTGCCAGTTGAGGACCTGTGAGGCGTCTATTTCTCAAACTAGAGACTCTAATGTACTTGTCTTGTTGCTCAGTTGTGCAGCGGGGCCTCCCACCTCTCTTTCTACTCTGGTTAAAGCCTGTTTGTGCTGTCCTCTGAAGGGAGTAGTACATACCGTTGTAGGAAATCTTCAGTTTCTTGACAATTTCTCGCATGGAATAGCCTTCATTTCTAAGAACAAGAATAGACTGTCGAGTTTCACATGAAAGCGCTCTTTTTCTAGCTATTTGGAGAGTTTAATCGAACCCACAAATGTAATGCTCCAGATTCTCAACTAGCTCAAAGGAAGGTCAGTTTTATAGCTCCTCTAAACAGCAAAACTGTTTACAGCAGTGCTAACATAATTGCACAAGGGTTTTCAAGTGTTTTCTAATCATCCATTAGCCTTCTAACACAGTTAGCAAACACAATGTACCATTAGAACACTGGAGTGATGGTTGCTGGAAATGGGCCTCTATACCTATGTAGATATTGCATTAAAAAGCAGACGTTTGCAGCTAGAATAGTCATTTACCACATTAACAATGTATAGAGTGTATTTCTGATTCATTTAATGTTATCTTTATTGAAAAAAAACTGTGCTTTTCTTTCAAAAATAAGGAAATTTCTAAGTGACCCTAAACTTTTGAACAGTAGTGTATATATATATATATATATATATATATATATATATATATATATATATATATATATATATATGTATATATATATATAAATAAATAGTCCACAGTCCAGCAGCACCAGTGTTTCATAAAAAATGGGTGCACGCCCCAGGGACCCGAACTTAGTCCCTTCTGAATACTAAATATTAAAAAATAGGCAGCACTCCAAATGAAGGTGAAAGAAAGAGCTACTTAATTAGGCCCCCTGCATATGGGATTAAGGGTGCGGCCGGCTCCCATTATAAAGTATAGGAGCACGGCCTATAAAAGAAAAAAAAAAGGACATGTCCTATTTTTGCGGGTAATGTCTACGGCCCGGACACCTTCTCGTAAATATATGGGAAGGTATCCATGGGCAATAGAAATGAATGGGTCTGTACATTGACAATTACGGCCGTGTCCATGACTTTCACCTTCATTTGGAGTGCTCCCTATTTTTATATATATATATATATATATATATATATATATATATATATATATATATACAGTGAAGGAAATAAGTATTTGATCCCTTGCTGATTTTGTAAGTTTGCCCACTGTCAAAGACATGAACAGTCTAGAATTTTTAGGCTAGGTTAATTTTACCAGTGAGAGATAGATTATATTTAAAAAAAAAAACAGAAAATCACATTGTCAAAATTATATATATTTATTTGCATTGTGCACAGAGAAATAAGTATTTGATCCACTACCAACCATTAAGAGTTCAGCCTCCTCCAGACCAGTTACACGCTCCAAATCAACTTGGTGCCTGCATTAAAGACAGCTGTCTTAAATGGTCACCTGTATAAAAGACTCCTGTCCACAGACTCAATTAATCAGTCTGACTCTAACCTCTACAACATGGGCAAGACCAAATAGCTTTCTAAGGATGTCAGGGAAAAGATCATAGACCTGCACAAGGCTGGAATGGGCTACAAAACCATAAGTAAGACGCTGGGTGAGGAGACAACTGTTGGTGCAATAGTAAGGGTATGTGCACACGGTAGCAGGCTTTTACGTCTGAAAAGACAGACTGTTTTCAGGAGAAAACAGCTGCCTCGTTTCAGACGTAATTGCTCCTCCTCGCATTTTGCGAGGCTTCTCTGACAGTCGTAAATTTTGAGCTGTGCTTCATTGAGTTCAATGAAGAACGGCTCAAATTACGTCTGAAAGAAGTGTCCTGCACTTCTTTTGACGAGGCTGTATTTTTAAATGACAGGTTGTCTGCACAGTACGTCGGCAAACCCATTCAAATGAATGGGCAGATGTTTGCTGACGTATTGTAGCCTTATTTTCAGACGTAAAACGAGGCATAATACGCCTCGTTTACGTCTGAAAATAGGTAGTGTGAACCCAGCCTAAGAAAATGGAAGACATACAAAATGACTGTCAATCGACATCGATCTGGGGCTCCATGCAAAATCTCACCTCGTGGGGTATCCTTGATCCTGAGGAAGGTGAGAGCTCAGCCGAAAACTACACGGGGGGAACTTGTTAATGATCTCAAGGCAGCTGGGACCACAGTCACCAAGAAAACCATTGGTAACACATTACGCCGTAATGGATTAAAATCCTGCAGTGCCCGCAAGGTCCCCCTGCTCAAGAAGGCACATGTACAGGCCCGTCTGAAGTTTGCAAATGAACATCTGGATGATTCTGAGAGTGATTGGGAGAAGGTGATGTGGTCAGATGAAACTAAAATTGAGCTCTTTGGCATTAAGGCTGGGTTCACACGTGGCGGAATTTCACTTAAATTCCGCTGCGGACACTCCGCAGCGTTAATCCGCAGCGGAGCCGTTTGTCCATTGACTTACACTTTAATTTAGCAGTGTTCGTTTAGACGAGGCGTAAAATTCCGCTGCGGAGCATAGGCTGCGGAGCGGAATTTGGTGTCCGCAGCATGCTCTGTCTGTTGCGGAGCAGTGGCGGACTCATGGCGGAATTTCTCCATTGACTTCAATGGAGAGTCAAAATTCCGCAATGAAGTCCGCAGATCTTATGTGTGCTGCGGAGCGTATTGGTTTTACTACCATGACATTTCTTCATTCTGGCTGGACCTATGTATTTCTAGGTCTATAGCCAGACTGAGGAAGTCAATGGGGCTCCCGTAATGACGGGAGCGTTGCTAGGAGACGTCTGTAAATAGTCACTGTCCAGGGTGCTGAAAGAGTTAAGCGATCGGCAGTAACTGTTTCTGCACCCGGGACAGTGACTACCGATCTCAATATACATGTATCTGTAAAAAAAAATATAAGTTCATACTTACCGAGAACTCCCTGCGTCTGTCTCCAGTCCGGCCTCCCAGGATGACGTTTCAGTCTAAGTGACGGCTGCAGCCAATCACAGGCCAAGCACAGGCTGCAGCGGTCACATGGACTGGTGCGTCATCCAGGGAGGTCGGGCTGGATGCCGAAAGAGGGACGCGTCACCAAGACAACGGCCGGTAAGTATGAAATTCTTTTACTTTCCCTAGGGAAAGTGCTGTCCCTTCTCTCTATCCTGCACTGATAGGGAGAAGGGAAGCACTTTTCCCGCAGTCCGCAGCAGCTAGTCCGCATCAATTTTCTGCACATTTTGTGCAGATCCGCAGCAGAATCTGCAACGCAGATTCTGTGCGGCATTGATGCGGACAGTTGCGGAGGAAATCCGCCACGTGTGGTCATGCCCTAACTCAACTCGCCGTGTTTGGAGGAAGAGAAATGCTGCCTATGACCCAAAGAACACCGTCCCCACTGTCAAGCATGGAGGTGGAAACATTATGTTTTGGGGGTGTTTCTCTGCTAAGGGCACAGGACTACTTCACCGCATCAATGGGAGAATGGATGGAGCCATGTACCGTCAAATCCTGAGTGACAACCTCCTTCCCTCCACCAGGACATTAAAAATGGCTCGTGGCTGGGTCTTCCAGCACAACAATGAGCCGAAATATACAGCCAAGGCAACAAAGGAGTGGCTCAAAAAGAAGCACATTAAGGTCATGGAGTGGCCTAGCCAGTCTCCAGACCTTAATTCCATCGAAAACTTATGGAGGGAGCTGAAGATCCGAGTTGCCAAGCGACAGCCTCGAAATCTTAATGATTTACAGATGATCTGCAAAGAGGAGTGGGCCAAAATGCCATCTAACATGTGTACAAACCTCATCATCAACTACAAAAAACGTCTGACTGCTGTGCTTGCCAACAAGGGTTTTGCCGCCACCAAGTATTAAGTCTTGTTTGCCAAAGGGATTAAATACTTATTTCTCTGTGCAAAATGCAAATAAATATATATAATTTTGACTATGTGATTTTCTGTTTTTTTATTTTTATATAATCTATCTCTCACTGGTAAAATTAACCTAGCCTAAAAATTCTAGACTGTTCATGTCTTTTACAGTGGGCAAACTTACAAAATCAGCAAGGGATCAAATACTTATTTCCTTCACTGTATGTGTATATATATATATATATATATATATATATACACACACACACACAGGAAAAAAAAAAATCATCCTAGGGCAGAATGGGAGGAGTGCAAGAACAAAAATGGAGACACTCACTACCCCCAGATGTATACAATACAAAAGAGAGTTTGATAAGCTCATTCAAACAAAATATAAAAAATGTGTATACAGGTGCGAGTATGCCCGTGACTGCAAAACAATTCACAAGAAAATGGTGACAGCACTCTGCAAACACCAATGCCACCTAAAACACTATAAATAAATATGCATTGCTGCTGAATCTACTTACAATAGTGAGGTTCTTAGTGCACATTTGATCAAACTATGTTAGCTCACCTGCCACAACATTTTTGATCCTGCACTCCTCCCATTCTGCCCTAGGGTAATTTAAAAAAGTTTAATTCCGCTTCCTACCATCTCCAAGTGTATTCTGCAGGCTTAGTCATAGGTCTAGGTGTATGAGCAGCGTAGAGACCCACCTTATCTGTCAGTTCACACATTGCATAAATACTGCGGAAAATCGACAGCAAATATAGTAGCAGCAAAGTGGATGAGATAAAACAAATCTCATCCACACGCTGCGTAAATACTGAGCGGAAAAAAACGCTCAGAAATTGACCTGCGGTGCGGAATTTTATTCCGCAGCATGTTAATTGTATTTGGGTGAATGGTGTATTTGCGTGAATTCAATTGGGAGGTAAAACCTGCAACAAATAGCAGTTATTGCGTTTTTTGCGGTAGGTTTGCAGCGATTCCGCTGCAAAAAACGCAACTCAAAAAAAAATCTTATAGTTATCCAGGAGTCTGTGTTTCTTCCTCCAGTCCGGCCACCTGGGATGACGTTTCATCCCATGTGACCGCTGCAGCCAATCACAGGCTGTAGCGGCGGTCACATGGGATGAAACGTCAACCCAAGAGGCCGGCCTGGATGATGTCAGAGCAATTTTGCCTGGAGTGTCAGATCATTTCAAAATCATTTCTTCTTTGGCATAGGGCAACATGATCTCCTCAAGTATTTTTATATATTCAAACTGATCCATGCAGGGCTGGCCTTATGTTGGATGGCGCGGGACTCTCTGTTGCTACCCACCAAAAAGCACATATAGACACACGCACATACTGGAACATATACAATATATTGTACATTAGGGCTGGGCGATTTTGCCAAAACATAAAATCTAGATTTTTACAACCCTATGGACGATTCTCTATTTGAATCTCTATTTTCTTTTTTTTTAGGAGTAATTAAGGAATTACTGTGCAGGCATTTCCCTTATCTAAAAAAATACCAAGACCCAATTCTTTTACATTAGTGTCCTCTTATGCAACACCACCATGTCCTGTGTAAACGTGCACCAATCAACGAGACGGCTCATTGATCGGTGCTAGTTTGCTCCTTTCACACGGAGCTATGCATGGGGACGAGCGCTCGTTATTACGATTATTCGTCCCCATACAGTTCCATCATTTCGGCAGCACAGGGAGATGTTGTGCCGACAATGATAATATTTATTGTTGCATTAACAATACGATCAGTGATGCATGAGTGTTTGCTCATTCATCAGCTGATCGTTACCCAGTTTACATAGGGCAATGATCAGGAACGAGCATTTGCCTGATAATTGGCCTATGTAAAATTAATGTGCCTGCAATTCCCAAATGTAAAAGAATTGTGTCTTGGTATTTTTTTTAGATAAGGGAAATGCATGCACAGTAATTCCTTAATTACTCTAACAAAAAAGTATCTACTCTTGTATATGAGACGCTCTCCTCTCTGTATATTAGACAGTAGAAAGTCTGTCTATTGTAAATAAAGAGAGAGAAATGCTGAGACAGTCTCTCCTCTGTTTACATTAGACAGCCTCTATCTTAGTCTCCACGGTGTGGTGTCTTCCTCCTTGTCCTTCATACCTACATGGCTGCAGTGTCTCATCCTCCTCCTCCTCCACCCTGGGTCTCTCCTTTCCCCTTGAGAGCTCGCAGGATCCAGTGTGTGTCTTCAGGTTTCTTATTCTTTAGTCTTTCCCTCAGTACATGGGTGCAGGGCCAGGCAGCAATGGTCATGTTGCGTAGTGAGGCGGCCTGGCAGGTTTGCAGAGGAGGGTGAAGACGTCAGGGGAAGCTGGTGCTAAACAGGTCGGAGATCAGGACGGTGTAAGTTTGGAGAGCCTGCCGGCGCTGGAGTCGTTGCGGCTTCTTCCTCCAGCGCTTTTCCCATCATATTGAGAAGCCGCTGCTTTAAAGAGGCTCTGTCACCAGAATAATTTATGCAAATGAGGTCCTTAATGCCCAACTGGGCGTTTTTTAATTTTCAACCAAGTGGGCGTATGACAAAGAGGTGCATGACGCTGGCCAATATGCATCATGCACCTCTCTGCCTTACACCCAAGCTAGATTCACTGAGCAGCGCGGTCTGGCGAGACCGCGCTGTGACGTCACTTCTGCCCACAGGTCCTTCATCCCTGCGTCTGAAGACAACATCTTTCGTCTCCCAGCAGCCTGGAGGGAGACGAAAGATGTTGTCTTCAGACGCAGGGATGAAGGACCTGTGGGCAGAAGTGACGTCACAGCGCGGTCTCGCCAGACCGCGCTGCTCAGTGAATCTAGCTTGGGTGTAAGGCAGAGAGGTGCATGATGCGTATTGGCCAGCGTCATGCACCTCTTTGTCATACGCCCACTTGGTTGAAAATTAAAAAACGCCCAGTTGGGCATTAAGGACCTCATTTGCATAAATGTTCTAAACGTCATAACTTTGTTAAAAAACATCGTTTTTAAAATAAAAACACATTGCTAGTAACTACATTCCAGCGCCGATAAACTGATGTAGGAGATAGAGCATTTTTATTCTGGTGACAGAGCCTCTTTAAGGTTCGGGCTAATATCGTGCTTCAACGAAAGAGCGAATTAATAAAATAAATTAGATTAATCGCCCAGCCCTATTGTACATACATAAAGGCACATATCTAGCCATACAGGCAAATATATTTATATATATACTGTATATACACATACTGGAACACATATACAGACATAAAGGTAAATATATAGACATACAGACATACATATATATATATATATATATATATATATATATATATATATATATATACACATACACATAGGACCTGTCGTCCTATGTAACACACAGATAACACTGTGATAAATCTCTGAGTACAGATAATGTAGTAGTGTGACCTGCAGTCCTATGTAACATCACAAATAACACACAGTAATAACTCTGAGTACAGATAATGTAGTAGATGTTACTTGTAGTCCTATGTAACACCACAGATAACAGTGATAACCCTCTGAATACAAATAATTGTCACATTGGGTACGTGGACCCACTTGTCCGTACCGCGTTAACGGTATGGCAGCTGGCCAACAGGACACTGGTCAAAGTCTATAGTTCGTATAGGTGTACCTGAGGTAGCTTCGGACAGTAGGAAGGCAGGATCGGAAGGGACTTTGGAAGCAGGCAGACACCAGGCGTGGTTAACAGGGCAGGCGTGGTATACGGCACAGCACAACTCCAATTTGATACGGAACTTGACCAGGATAGCACGGGATACAGCTAGCAGGAATGGGAAACACTGGGAACTGGAAGACACTAGGAGACCATTTGCAGAGACAAACTAGGGAAACGACAACAAAGCTCAGGCAATGCAGGAAGTCTTCCCTGGGGGAATGTCTCTAACTTGCAGAGGGTTGACAGGGATGATGCAGAATGAATCAATGATATTCTGTGGAGACTCCATAGTGTCCTCTGTCCTCTGTCTCGAACGACCTGGACAAGGCATCAGCCCTCACATTCTTGTCTGCCTGACGGTAGTGCAGCTCAAACTGGAGCAGCGACCACCTGGCCTAACGGGGATTCAGTCGTTGGGCCATTTGGAGATAGGTGAGGTTCTTGTGGTCTGTGAATATCAGGATGGAATGAACTGCGCCCTCTAGTAGATGTCTCCACTCCTCCAGAGCCTATTTGATAGCCAGTAACTCACGATCCCCAATCGAGTAGTTGCGTTCTGCAGAAGAGAAGAGTCTATAGTAATAGCCACATACCATTGTCTTGCCCTTGGAACCTCTCTGGAACAGGAGTGCACCAGCACCGACAGAGGAGGCATCCACCTCCAACGAGAACTGTTGAGATACATCTGGATGATGAAGGATAGAGGCTGACGTGAAGGCACTCTTCAGGTTAATAAATGCGGATTCCGCTTCAGAAGTCCACACCTTGGCGTTCATGCCTTTCTTGGTGAGGTTAGAGATAGGAGATGTCAGTGAGGAGAAGTTTGGAATAAACTGACTGTAGAAATTAGCGAATCCCAGTAAGCGCTATATGGACCTCAAGCCTTAAGGGCGTGGCCATTCCAGGACAGCCTTTACCTTCTCAGGATCAATTTTGAGGCCTTGATCTGAGATGATGTAGCCCAGGAAGGGTAGAGCATTTTTCTCAAACACGCACTTCCGCAACTTGGCCTACAGGCGATTCTCCCTTAACCGCAGCAAAACTTGACGGACATGTCTTTGATGAGTCATTGGATCTGGAGAAAAAATCAAGATGTCATCAAGATAGACCACAACACAAAGATAGAGGAGGTCACAGAAGACGTCATTAATGAACTCTTGGAAGACCGCGGGAGCGTTACACAGGCTGAAGGGCATTACTAGATATTCATAGTGTCCGTCACTGGTGGTGTTAGGTTATAAGCCCCCCGCAGGTCTAGCTTAGAAAATTTTTGGGCTCCTCGTATGCAATCAAACAGTTCAGAGATCAATGGCAACGGATATGTATTTTGTACCGTGATCTGGTTGAGACCCCGGTAGTCGATGCAGGGCCGCAGAGAACCATCCTTTTTCTTGACGAAGAAGAACCCAGCTCCTGCCGTAGAGGAGGACTTCCGTATGAATCCCCTCTCCAGGTTCTCCTTAATATAAGCGGACATGGACTGAGTCTCTGGCAAGGAGAGAGGATATACCCTACCACGGGGAAGGAATGCACCAGGAATCAGCTCGACAGGACAGTCATATGCCCGGTGTGGGGGCAGCGTCTCCGCCTCTTTCTTGCTGAATACATCCGAGAACTGAGAATAATGACAAGGCAGTCCTGCCAAGGACCGCTGCAGAGGAGGCAGAGCCAGATGAACCTGTGCCAGGCAGCGGTTGAGACACTCAGAACCCACTGGAGAACCTCTCCAGAATTCCAGTCCAGGACTGGGCATGTAGTCGGAGCCAGGGCAGGCCCAGCAGCACAGGGTCGATGACTTTAGCCAGGACAAGGAACGAGAGGAGCTCGGAATGGAGGGCTCCCACTTGGAGCCTCAGCGGCTTGGTCACATCTACAACCGGGTCTGGCAGAGGTAGTCCATTCACAGATGCAACCATCAAAAGCCTCTCCAGAGGGGTTGTGGGCAATTGGAGAAGATCCACCAGGTCTCTTCTTATGAAATTAGCAGCGGATCCAGAGTCCAGATAAGAAGAGACCCGATGCGTTTTTTCGCCGGACACTATGGTCAGGGGAATGGACAATTTAGGCAAAAGTCCTTCTTTGCCCAGGGTTGTCTCTCCCACCAACCCTAGGTTCTGGGGCTTTTGGAGGCACAGACGCACAAGATGGCCTCTGAGGCCGCAATATAGACAGAGTCCCGAGGTGCGTCTGTATTGTCTCTCCTGGTGTAATGGCAGGAAGGAGGTGAAGGGAAAGTGAGCCCTAATCTACCCACCGCCCTGTCCCTGCCTACTTGCAACGACCCGCCCTAGGCGACGGGGTACAACTGGGCGGCGGTCCCTACGCTGTCTAAGTGCACGGGAGAACAAACAGGGAACACGCAAGGGAAGGGGCAGTAGCCCACGGAACGCCGCGAGGAAACGGAGCGGTGAACGAATAGTCAGGACCAGGATGAAGTGGAGTATACCAACGTGAGCACGGAGAAGGAAGCAAGCCAGGGGCAAAGCGAAGCAGGTAAAGCGGAACTGCAGCAAGGCAGAAGCACGGCAGAAGCAGGCTGGAGAAAGCAGCAGTGGGGCCAGGAATCCAGAAGAATTACAAGCACTGAGGAAGAGAACACGGCAGGTAATAAAGGACAGGAGGCGGAGCTAACTCCGACTGACCAGGCCGCGATAGGCTCTCCCACTCCTGAGCCTGCCACCCTGGTTGGTGGGAGACGGTGTCAGTCTAACAGGTCTGGCCTCAGGTGTGGATTGATTAATCCCAGGAGTATACCTAGACGTAGTACCTGGCAGATCCCTAACACCTGGGTAGACAGCTTAAACTGGTCCGTCCTCACAGACTCCTTTGGAGGATCAGCATCTGAGGACAGCAGGGGTTCCTGCAAAGTAGGAACCGGGCTAGGGAGTCGTCCCTCCCGACGAGCTTCTTGGAAACGTTCTCGGATCCTTATATCAATCCGTGCGGCCAGAAGGATAAGGTCATCCAGGGTAGACGGTAGATCTTGGGCGGCAAACTCGTCCTTAATCTCAGTAGACAGTCCCTGCCAGAATGTAGCCACCAGGGCCTCATTGTTCCACAACAATTCTCCTGCCAGGGTGCGGAAGTGGGTGGCGTACCCGCCCACGGAGGTGTCCCCCTGGCGTAGGTTCAGTAGGGAGGCAGCTGCAGATAAGACTCGTCCAGACTCCTCAAACACCGTGTGAAATGTCCGTAGGAACCCCTTGAAGTCACAGATCTCTGGTCCTTGTCTCTCCCAGATAGGGTTTGCCCATGCTTAGCGCTGCCAGTGAGGAGAGAGACGATGAAAGCGACCCTTGCGTCGTCAGACGAAAATGCCCTTGCATACAGGCTAAAGTGGATCTGGCACTGGTTCAAAAATCCACGGCAGGTCTTCGCGTCTCCATCATAGTGGTCAGGAAGCGGCAAAGAGAATTGGGGATCAGCACTGCCACGAGGTGTAGTCGGAGGATCTGTACTGCCACAAGGTGTAGTAGGCGGAACGGCAGCTTGCACATCCAGCCGATGTGCAATAATGTTCAATGCCTGGAGGAGTTGGTCCTGTCGAGACCGGAGGTCAAGCATATCCACCCGCATCTCTTGTGACGTCATCATGGTCTTGGATTGACCAGCAGGGTCCAGGCCTGAGCTTACTGTCACGTTGGGTAAGTGGACCCACTGGACCGTACCGCCTTAATGGTATGGCAGCTGGCCAACAAGATACAGGTCAAAGTCTATAGTTCGTATAGGTGTATCTGAAGTAGCTTCGGATATTAGCAAGGCAGGATCGGATGGGACTTTGGCAGCAGGTGGACACCAGGCATGGTGTAACAGGGCAGGCGTGGTATACGGCACAGCACAACTCCAACTCGATACGGCACTTGACCAGGATAGCAGGGGATACAGGATACAGGTAGCAGGAACGGGAAACACTGGGAACTGGAAGACACTAGGAGACCATTTGCAGAGACAAACTAGGGAATCGACAACAAAGCTCAGGCAAGGCAGGAAGGGGCTGGGCCCTTCTTATAGTCCAGGGTGCTCATGGGCTAATTTGGCAGTTAACTCACACATGTGTGCGCTCTGGCTCAAGGCTGGACTGAGCTCGCGAGCGCATCCTAGTGGTCACCGTGGAACAGGACGGCCGCATTTGCAGACATCTCTGAAGAGAAGGGCGTCGACTGGATGGAAGGAGTTTGTGGTCAGAGACCACGGACGTTACAATAATGTAGTAGATGTTACCTGTAGTCCTATGTAACACCACAGATAACACAGTGATACAGACACATATACATGAACAGAGACACATATACACACACATACTAGAACATATACACATTCAGAGAAGAGAAATATATACACAGACTAGGGTTGCACGATGCATCGAAATATCGATACTATTTCGATGCCGTGCACCCTCAAACGGTTCAATAATGTTATTTCATGTATTTTGGTACTAAGCTGTGCGGCCGCACATCTTTGTATCATACATGAATTTAGTTAGAGCGGTGCTGCGGCTCTGTAATTCTGCCATTGCCCAGCTCCTGACAAGTGTGCGCTCGGTCAGCATGATGTGATGCGGCCGGCGCTGCACTAATGAGCGCCGTCACTGAGAACAGAGAACATGGCGGGCGCACTGCAAAAGACCTCCATGTTCTCTGTTTCAGGGCCGCCGCTCATTAGTGCAGCGCTGACTGCGCACGCACACTTGTCAGGAGAGGCGCAATGGCTGTATTGCACAACCGCACCCCCGCTCTAACTGCAGAGGTCAGAGAAACCTATGATCTCCGCCGCTGTTCTCTTGAATTCTGCAATCAAAGCTGACCACAGCATTCAAGGGAAAAATGAGAAGGGGGATGCGTTGCCCTTTGGAACGCATCACAGGGAATACCTGTGATCCGATCGAGGGACATACCATATATGGGCAGACATCCCAGGGTTCATTGAAGGACCCCAGTGCTGTCTGTCCATATTTCCTGTTGTTATGGTATGCTTAGGTATGTCCTAACAACTGCCTGTGTATTATCAGTACACAGGCTAATGTACTGGCATTTTTTACAATACACATTAAATCAACAGGCTCAATACAGTGGCGTAACTACCGCCGTAGCAGCAGTAGCGGCTGCTACGGGGCCCGCAGCATGAGGGGGCCCACGTCGCCCGCCGGCACGGGCCCCCACCATGGCCAGAGGCTCTGCTAGCAGCCACTATGGCTGCTACAGCGGGATGCCACTGAACACTACGGCAGAGCAGGGAGGTATCTCCCCGCTCTGCCATTAAAGGGAACCTGTCACACCAACATTTTAGCTATAAAGCCAGCAATACCTGGTGAAAGTGGGTGAAAAATCATTGTCATCTAAGCTATAAATATGTTCTAAGTAAGCTCTGTAGCTTTAGTATTCAGTTTTTCAGTGGTCAGACGCTGTATGCAAATGAGCAGAAAAGAGTCAAATCTTCATCTGAAAAGAGTCAGATTTTCATTCCTCCAGCGTCTCAGAGTGGACTCCACCTCCTTCTTTTTGATTGACAGCTCCTTAGCCAGTCAGGGCCAGACAGGTGGCAACGGTGGGCGGGGTTAAGAAGCTGCATCCCAGAGGGAAAAATAATTGGCATAAAAGGCGGGAAGAGTTTAAACGACAATATTTACAGACATAGGAGGACTTCAGGAAAGAAGAGAACAGGAACGAACTCTGGAAAGCTGCGGCCATTGAGGGGTCAGGCGAGTTTAACAGGTAAGATGTTGATGACAGGATCCCTTTAACTAGTTCCCGACCGCTGGCTGTATTTTTACGGCCAGCGGTCAGGGTCCTTAAAACCCGAGCCATAGACTTTCTACGGCTCGGGTTTTAACGTGTTGCCCGCGCGATCGGGCAGCTGAATGTCGGGTCTCCGGCTGTCAGCGACTGCCGGGGACCCTGAAGAGAGGACAGAAGCAGCTTTCGCTGCTTCTGTCTTCTCTGATCACTTGTACACAGCGCTCAATGCGCGCTGTGTATAGGAATAGAGACAGCAGCAGCGGCGCGGTCTCTAGTCCTCCCGGTGATCATGTGACTGGTCACATGATCGCCGGGTGCCGTTAGTGGCAGACTGCTGCTGGGTCTTACTAGACCCAGCACAGCCCTATTAGTGACAATCGTCACTATGAGAGGGCTGATTTCCCCTGTAACTGGGGCTGCTGTGCAGCTCCAGTTACAGTGGAAAAACATGGTGTAAAAGAAAGAAAAACAATATATAAAGTTCCCCAAAGGTCTATTTTGACCTTTGGGGGACAGACCATAGTAATAAAAAAATAATAAAGTAAAGTGCAAAAAAAATTAAAATAATAAATACACATAAAATACCCACCCCAAAAAAAAAAACGTTCCCCCCCCGCCAATCATTGTTGTAACGCTAGCGCTGACCCAATTACCCTAATATAGACATGTAATATATAAAAATTTACGGTAGACAATGGCGATCACAAATAAAAGGTCTATTTTAGGGTAAAACTATGTTATTACCAAAAAAAAATAGCTGAAATGTAAAAAAGCTTATTTTTTTACTATTATTTTCAAACTTTATGAATAAAGATTCTAAAATAGCAAAAAAGGTGTGTATAAAAACGATAAAAAATGAAACCTGCATTGTCTACGGAAAAAACGTCGCAAAAATCACGTCGTTAGCCCAACAAATAAAAAAGTTATAGCCATTTAACTAACACGTGCTAAAAATGGCTAAACGGTGTCTGGTCCTGAAGGCGCAAAATAGAGCAAAAGACATGTATCCCCTATCCACAGGATATACACAGGACAGGGGATACATGTGTGATCACTGGCATTGATAGGGAGAACGGGGGACTGAAAGTCCCCTGAAGTTCTCCATCACAAACCTCGGACTTCCGGGGTCTGTGTCGGCAGCTCCGTAGAAATGAATGGAGCACCGGTCGCACTTGTGCGCATGCGTGACCAGCGCTCCTTTCATTTTTATTGAGCTGCGCAGACGCCGGAAGTCAGAGGTTTGTCATGGAGAAGTTCAGGGGACTTTCAATCCCCCGTTCTCCCTATCGCTGCCAGCGATCACACATGTATCCCCTATCCTGTGGAGATCCTGTGGAGAGGGGATACATGTATTTTGTAGGAC
Organism: Rhinoderma darwinii; assembly: GCF_050947455.1. Taxonomy (NCBI): domain Eukaryota; kingdom Metazoa; phylum Chordata; class Amphibia; order Anura; family Rhinodermatidae; genus Rhinoderma; species Rhinoderma darwinii. The sequence goes on along the minus strand of NC_134688.1, from coordinate 162,881,860 downwards.
ACACTGTAGGTCGCATTTTTTTGGAAGGGGGGACGCTGTATGGCGTTCCCTACAGGGGGGGGGAACGCTGTATGGCGTTCCCTACAGGGGGGGTGGCTGTATGGCATTCCCTACAGGGGGAGCTGTATGGCGTTCTCTACAGGGTGGGCTGTATGGCGTTCCCTACAGGGGGGGCTGTATGGCGTTCTCTACAGGGGGGCTGTATGGCGTTCTCTGCAGGGGGGCTGTATGGCGTTATCTACAGGGGGGCTGTATGGCGTTATCTACAGGGGGGCTATATGGCGTTCTCTACACGGGGATGTATGGCGCTATCTATAGAGGGGGGGCTGTATGGCGTTATCTACAGGGGGGGGCTGTAAAAAAGGCACTATCTACAAGGGGGGGTTGTGTGACACCCAGGGGAGGGGGGGCCCCAGTCAAAAGTTTGCTATGGGGCCCAGTCTTTCCTAGTTACGCCCCTGGCTCAATACATTAAATATACACATATTTGGTATTGTCTTGACCACAATAACCTGCACAACAAATTTATAGCGTCATTCATGATGTGTACACTGTAAATAAAATAAAAACTGCTTTCTTTCACTTATTAATGTGAGACATGAGGTGTTATGAATTTAGTACCTCCATGTGCCTCACATTAATAGTCATTAACCCCATCATGTAAGGGTTAATGGCTATTAATGTGAGGCACATGGAGGTTCAAAATTAATCACACCACGTGCCTCACATCAGAAAATGGAAGAACTTCTTTTTTTAAAAATTATTGTTGGCAAAGTATTGTTTTGGTATCGAGTATCGCAATACTACACGGAGTATCAGTATTGAAGTTCAAATTCTGGTATTGTGACAACCCTAACACAGACTATCTACAGGGGGATCTATGGGGTGCACCATCTACAGGGGGCTCTATGGGGGCACTATCTGCAGGGGGCTCGATCTACATGGGGCACTGTGTGTGTGTGTGTGTGTGTGTGTGTGTGTGTGTGTGTGTGTGTGTGTTAGTGGGTATGTATGGTGCTATTATAATCAGGGACACAGTGTAAGTGCTATTATAATCAGGGACACTGTGTATGGCGCTATTATATTTAGGGGCATAGTGTGTGGCACCAGGAGAATTTTATCTTCGTTTATATGTGCAGAGATGTTTGAAAAGTGAGGAGCTAAAGACATCTGAGCGGCAAACTGCAGAAATGGGCTGTGGCTGGGAGAAGTCATGAACAACTAGATTCTGAGAAGACATCACCTGTGAGTTACTTAATGTAAATGTTTATTCTGCCTCTAATCAGTACTGTAGTCACTGTATGATCTGCAGCGAGATGATGGGTGGTATGATTTTTTTTGTGAAACTGCAACACCCATCATATCCTTACCATTGTTCAGGCCATGCTGGCAGCTGTAGTTTTATGCCGTGCAAACCTATACAGCAGGGGTTGCACTAAATTGAGCTGTATTTGTTCTTGTGCTGTATTTATGTACTGAGCTTGGTTCTGGTGTTGTATTTATGTAGTGAGCTTGTTTCTGGTGCTGTATATATGTACTGAGCATGGTTCTGGTGCTGTATATATGTACTGAGCATGGTTCTGGTGCTTTATATATGTACTGAGGATTGTTCTGGTGCTGTATATATATGTACTGAGCTTTTTCTGGTGCTGTATATATATAATAAGCTTTGTTCTGGTGCTGTATTTATGTACTGAGCTTTGTTCTGGTGCTGTATATATGTACTGAGCTTAGTTCTGGTGCTGTATTTATGTACAGAGCTTGGTTCTGTATTTATGTACTGAGCTTGGTACTGGTGCTGTATTTATGTACTAAGCTAGGTTCTGGTGCTCTATTTATGTACTGAGCTTGGTTCAGATACTGTATTTATGTACTGGGCTTTGTTCTGGTACTGCATATATGTATGAGCTTGGTTCTGGAGCTGTAATTATATAGGATATATTTATAATAACAACATTTCAGGGCAGATGTAATCATTTTCAATTCATTGTATATTTAATGGGAACCTGTCAGGTAGTTTTAACCCCTTGAACCGCCATCATGCAGTAATACATGACCTGACAATATTTCCCAACATTCCCCTGTATGTTTTTTTCAGATGCAGCAAAATCTATAAAATCAACTTTTAAAATGGCGCACTGTATGCTAATTAGTCATTAAAGGGTCATGGCGCGAATTGGAGGAGCCTGTTAGTGAGTAGAATAGCCAGGGGGATGTCCATCAAGATCTGGAGGGCGCCATTTAAATTTTTGCCTCAGGCAGCAGAAAAGCTGGAATCGGCCCTGCTCCTACCTTAAATAAGTGCCAAAATTATGAATGACTTCACCAATTTAACTCCTCAATGCTATTATTTTGAATAAACCCCTTTCAATTAATAATTCAATTACTCAGAATGAGTGGCATGCATGTCCTAATTGTTGGGTCTGGTTTTTTTCTACTACTCTACTACACTTACAAGTAAATTATTTTCTATGTAGAAATATCACTTCTACCAAAAACATTGATTTATCAGGTTAATGATGTTGGACTGCTATTATTTTTTAACACTACTGTATATATACACACACAGTACTGCAAAAGTTTTAGGCCGTTTTGGAAAAATGCTGCAAAGTAAGAATGCTTTAAAAAAAACTGTTTTTAATCAATTGACAAAATACAAAGTGAATGAACAGAGGAGAAATCTAAATCAAATCAATATTTGGTGTGACCACCCTTTGCCTTTATAACAGCATCAATTATTCCAGGTACACTTGCACAAAGTCATCGATTTTGTAGGATTATGGTCAGGTGTATGATTAACCAATTATACCAAACAGGTGATAATGATCATCATTTTCATATGTGGGTTGAAACGCAGTCATTACCCGTAACAGAAACAGCTGTGTAGGGGACTTAAAACTGGATGAGGAACAGCCAAACTCTGCTACAAAGGTGAGGTTGTGGAAGACAGTTTCATGTCACAGGTCACCATGGCAAGACTGAGCACAGCAACAAGACACAAGGTAGTTATACTGCATCAGCAAAGTCTCTACCAGACAAAGATTTCAAAGCAGACTGGGATTTCAAGATGTGCCATTCAATTTCTTTTGAAGAAGCACAAAGAAACAGGCAATGTTGAGGCATGTAAACACAGAGATTGCAGCAGATCAAAGACACATCATGCCTACTTCCCTTCGAAATCTGAAGATGTCTAGCAGTGCCATCAGCTCAGAACTGGCAGAAATCAGTGGGACCCAGGTACACCCATCTACTGTTTTGACAGGTCCGGCCAAAAGTGGTCTTCATGGAAGAATTGCGGCTAAAAAGCCATACCTTCGACGTGGAAACAAGGCCAAGGGACTCAACTATGCACAAAAACATAAGGACTAAGGGGAAGAAAAATGGCAACAGGTGCTCTGGACTGATGAGTAAAACATTTTGGCTCTAACGGAAGGCAGTTTGTTTGCTGAAGGGCTGGAGAGCGGTACAATAATGAGTTTCTGCAGGCAACAGTTAAGCATGGTGGAGGTTCCTTGAAAATTTGGGGCTGCATTTCAGCAAATGAAGTTGGGGATTTGGTCGGGATGGTGTCATCTCCTCAATGCTGAGTAATACAGGCAGATACTTATCCATCATGCAATACCATCAGGGAGGCGTCTGAATCGCTCCAAATTTATTCTGCAGCAGGACAATGACCCCAAACATAAAGCCGATGTAATTTAGAATGATCTTCAACATAAAGAAGAACAAGGACGCCTGGAAGTAATGACATGGCCCACACAGTGATGATATGGCGCCTCTAGGTCGCAGATACAATTAAATGGAACAGCTGCAGCAGACCTGGTCAGAAGAGACCAGGCCTCTGTTGCTAAAGGACGTTGCGGGACCAGGATAATCTAAGTATGTAAAGCTTATTTTTTTCAGTGTACAGTGTGAGTGCCTCTATCTACAGGATCTCTATCTACTGGGGGCCCTATGGAAGCACTTTATGCAGGGGACTCTATAGGGGCCGTATCTACAGGAGGCTCTATGGGGGTACTATCTACAGGGGCTGTATGTGGGGCACTATCTACAGGGGGGCTCTATGTGAACACTATCCACAGGGGGCTCTATTGGGGCACTATCTACAGGGGCTCTATGAGCGTCACTATATACAGGTGCCTCTATGAGGGGCACTATCTACAGGAGGCTCTACGAGGTGCACTATTTTCAGGGGGCTCAATGGGGGGCACTATCTACAGGGGGATCTATGGGGGCACTATCTATAGTGGGCAGTGTGTGTGTGTGTGTGTGTGTGTGTGTGTGTGTGTGTGGTGCTTTACTTTACAGTGTGAGACACCATTGTATGGTACTATTATATTCGGGGACACAGCGTATGTGCTATTATATTTAAGGCCGTAGTGCGTGGCACCATGAGAATCATATCTTTGCTTATACGTGCGGGAATGTTTGAAAAGTGGGAGACTGAAGACATCTGACATGAGTTGTGGCCAGGAGAAGTCATCATAGAGGTCTGGTCCGAATGGAGAAGAAAAGAGAAAAAGAACGATTAGAATGTGAATCAGAAGACGTCACCTGTGTGTTACTTAATGTAAATGTTTATTCTGCCTCTAACTAGTCATTATTGTAGTCACTGTATGATCTAAAGCATGATGATAGGTGGTATAATTATTTTTTTTGTGATACAGCAACTCTCAACATACTCTCACCATTGTTCGGGCCACGCTGGAATCAGAAGTTAACCCCTTAGTGACCGGCCCATCGTGTTTCTACGTCGGTCACTAACGGGCCTTATTCCGATGCCATAGACTTTTTACGTCGCGGCATCGGAATAAGTTAACAGAGCAGGGAGCTGTCAAATCTCCCTGCTCTCAGCTGCTAGAGGAAGCTGAGGGCTGGGAGCGTCCCTGCTCTGCCGGGTGAGATCAATATAAGTATCGATCTCACCCGTTTAACCCCTCAGATGCGGTGCTCAATAGCGAGCACCGCATCTGAGTGGTTTTGGAGAGAGGGAGGGAGCTGAGTGTCTGTGTCTCCAATGGCAACCGGGGGTCTAATAAAGGCCCCCAGGTCTGCCTGGAGTGAATGCCTGCTAGATCATGCCGCAGGCATGACCTAGCAGATGCCTGTCCGTGTTAAACGGACAGGCAGTAATACATTGCAATACAAAAGTAATGCAGTGTATTATAAATGCGATCGCAGAATCGCATATTATAGTCCCCTAGTGGGACTAGTAAAAAAGTGAAAAAAAAGTTTAATAAAGTTAATTTAAAAAAAAATGTGAAAAAAAATGAAAAACCCAGCTTTTCCCCTTACAAAATGCTTTACTATTAAAAAAACAAAATAAAGTTAAAAAGTTACACATATTTGGTATTGCCGCGTCCGTAACGACCCCGACTATAAATCTATTACGTTATTTAACCCGCACGGTGAACGCCGTAAAAAATGTAATAAAAAACTATGGAAAAATTGCTGTTTTCTGTGAATACTGACTTTAAAAAAATGTGATAAAAAATGATCAAAAAGTCGCATCTACTCCAAAATGGTACCAATAAAAACTACAAGTCTTCCCGCAAAAAAAAAGCCCTCATATAACTGCATCGGCAAAAAAATAAAAACTTTACGGCTCTTCAAACATGGAGACACAAAAACAAATAATTTTGAAAAAAAAGCGTTTTTACTGTGTAAAAGTAGTAAAACATACAAAAACTATACAAATTTGGTATCGTTGCAATCGTAACAACCCGTTGAATAAAGTTATTGTGTTATTTATATCACACGGTAAACGGCGTAGATTTAAGATGCGAAAAAGAGTGGCGAAATTTCAGGGTTTTTTTCTATTTCCCCCCAATTAATAAAAGTTAATCAATAAATAATATGTCCCCCAAAATGGTGCTATTAAAAAATACAACTTGTCCCGCAAAAAACAAGACCTTATACAGCTATGTCGACGCAAAAATAAAAAGGTTATAGCTCTTGGAATGCGACGATGGAAAAACGTAAAAAATGGCCTTGTCATTAAGGTCTAAAATAGGCTGGTCATTAAGGGGTTGAACTGAATTTCAAAATGATCTCTATACTGAGCTGTATTTGTGCTGGGACTGTATATATGTATTGAGCTTTGTTCTGGTGCTCTATATATGTACTGAGCTTGGTTCTGGTACTGTATATAGGTACTGAGCTTGGTTCTAATGCTGCATATATGTACTGAGTTTGGTTCTAGGGCTGTATTTATGTATTTAGCTTTGTTCCGGTGCTGTATATATATTTACTATGTTTTGTTCTGGTGCTGTATATATGTACTGAGCTTTGAACTGGTGCTGTATTTATGTACTGAGCTTGGTTCTGGTACCATATTTATTACTATACTTCTTCCAGTGCACATAGTGAATATCCATGCTTATAATGTTGAATGTGCACCAATAGGTCTATATTGAATTAGTGTAATATAGTGAGTGCATGTAGATAGTTATGTAATTTATCTGCATGTATGCACTGCAGATTTTATGCAGCCTATAATCAGGATTTGTATAAATCGTATATACTTTTATTAAACAAATTTCCATAACATGTGAACATAACAATTATATAGTTTTTTTCTTAGCTATCTGTCCTCTTTCACCATATAGGGCATGTGGTGGCGCCGATTCACTGTTCGCCTCAGGTAGCAGAATGGCTAGATGCCCCCCTGTGCGCAGGGATCAGCTATACAATGCAAGCATCAGTGACCCGTCGCGGTAATGCTGCCTTTGTCCTCTCCTGTTCTGTTGTCGTCCTCCTACCCAGGCAAGACTCATCTACACTGCAGCTTCAGCCTGAGAAAATATATGTCACTGGTAGGTTGTCCCTAGTTTCGGCGCGTTCCTATCAGCAGCACCTCTCTTGCCTATGGGTATGTGCACACGATAGATGGCTTTTACGTCTGAAATTACAGACTGTTTTCAGGAGAAAACAGCTCCGTCGTTTCAGACGTAAATGCTCCCCCTCGCATTTTGCGAGGCGTCATTGACGCCCGTAAGTTTGAGCTGTTCTTCATTGAATTCAATGAAAAACGGCTCAAATTACGTTCAAAGAAGTGTCCTGCACTTCTTTGACGAGGCAGTCATTTTACGCGTCATCGTTTGACAGCTGTGAAACGACGATGCGTAAATTACGGGTCGTCGGCACAGTACGTCGGCAAACCCATTCAAATGAATGGGCAGATGTTTGCCAACGTATTGGAGCCGTATTTTCAGACGTAAAACGAGGCATAATACGCCTCGTTTACGTCTGAAAATAGGTCGTGTGAACCCAGCCTATGAGCTATGTATGTGATTTTATTCTATCTTTTATACACAGGTGCTTGCTCTGCTCTTTGTATTAATGTTGTAAACATTATTTGATTTTGGATTTTTGTAGTTCGTCCTGTTGGCCAAATTCCCTAGAAATTGCCCTGTCTAAACATCAAAACATCATTGAGACTGTCTGGGATTGCATGAAGAGACAGAAGTATTTGAGGAAGCTTACAGCCACAGAAGATCTGTGGTTAGTTCTTCAAGATGTTTGGAACAACCTCCCTGCTGAATTTCTTCAAAACGATGTGATTTTGAAGGCAAAAGGTGGTCACACCAAATATTGATTTGATTTATATTTCTCTTCTGTTCATTCACTTTGTATTTTGTTAATTGACACTTTTATTTTTGAAAGCCTTCTTACTTTGCAACATTTTTCCACAACTGCCTAACACTTTTGCACAGTACTTATTAGGCCAGGATCACAAAGTTTTTGGGCCACAGCCAGAAGTGGATCCAAAAGGAAGGAAAGGTATAATGAAATGTACAGTACTTTCTTTTGTGTCCACTTCTGTATTTAGCTTAAAAAAACTGAGACTAAAATTGCATCAAAACTGTGTGTGTGATCCTGGCCTTACAAATTAACTGCAATAATAAATTAAACAAAAAATGTAAACAAAAAACTAAATTAACCCCTTAATGACCAGGCCATTTTGCGCGTTAATGACCAAGGATTATTTTTTGTTTCTTCACGGTCGCATTCCAAGAGTCGTAACTTTTTTTTTATTCCGTCGACATAGCCGTATAAGGGCTTGTTTTTTGCGGGACGAGTTGTATTTTGTAATTGTATTTTAGATGCTTATAATATATCGATTAACTTTTATTAACTTTATTTTAGGAGAGAATTGAAAATAAGCAGCTATTCCAGTATTGATTTTCACGTTATAAATTTACGCCGTTTACTATGCAGCGTAAATAACATGTTAGCTTTATTCTATGGGTCAGCACGATTATGGGGATATCAAATATGTATAGTTTTATATGTTTTCCTACGTTTGCACAATAAAAACCCTTTAAGAAAAAAATTACTTGTTTTTGCATCGCCGCATTCCAAGAGACGTAATTTTTTTATTTTTCCGTCAATGTGGCCGTATGTGGGCTTGATTTTTGCGGGCCAATGTGTAGTTTTCATTACTACTATTTTGGGGTACATAGGACTTATAGATGAACTTTTATTTAATTTTTTATGGGGGGAATGGGAGAAAAGAGAGAATTTTGACGTGGTTTTTTGCGGTTTTTTTTACGCCGTTCATCCGGCAGTTTAATTAATGTGTTCATTTTATTGTTCAAGTTGTTACAATCGTGGGGATACCATAAATGTGTATATGTTATTTGTTTTGCCACTTTTACTAAATAAAACCACTTTTTGGGCAAAAAAAGGTAGTTTTATTTGATTTTGACTGTACACCGCGTTCCAAATTATTATGCAAATGTTATTTTTCGCTGATTTTCCTAAATAGTCGATGCAAATGACAGTCAGTATAATCTTCAAGACATCAACCGTTGGAGTATAATGCGAATTGTATTGAACAAATCTCCTAATGATAACAGATTTTTTTTTAGAAGTAAAAAACTCAAAGTGCACTGTTTCAAATTATTATGCACAACAGAAATCAAAACATTTTAAAGGTTGTAAAGAGAACTAAAATGGTCATTTGTTGAATTTGCAGCATCAGGAGGTCATATTTACAGAAATCAAAAGCTCTTTCAAGCAAAAAAAAACTTAACAGGCCAAGTTACATGTTAACATAGGACCCCTTCTTTGATATCACCTTCACAATTCTTGCATCCATTGAATTTGTGAGTATTTGGACAGTTTCTGCTTGAATATCTTTGCAGGATGTCAGAATAGCCTCCCAGAGCTTCTGTTTTGATGTGAACGGCCTCCCACCCTTATAGATATTTTGCTTGAGGATGCTCCAAAGGTTCTCAATAAGGTTGAGGTCAGGGGAACATGGGGGCCACAACATGAGTTTCTCTCCTTTTATGCCCATAGCAGCCAATGACACAGAGGTATTCGTTGCAGCATGAGATGGTGCATTGTCATGCATAAAGATAATTTTGCTACGGAAGGCATGGTTCTTCTTTTTGTACTACGGAAGAAAGTGGTCAGTCATAAACTCTACGTACTTTGCAGAGGTCATTTTCACACCATCAGGGACCCTAAAGGGGCCTACCAGCTCGCTCCCCATGATTCCAGCCCAAAACATGACTCTGTCACCTCCTTGCTGACGTCGCAGCCTTGTTGGGACATGGTGGCCATTCACCAACCATCCGCTACTCCATCCATCTGGACCATCCAGGGTTGCACGGCACTCATCAGTAAACAACACGGTTTGAAAATTAGTCTTCATGTATTTCTGAGCCCACTGCAACCGTTTCTGCTTGTGAGAATTGTTTAGGAGTGGCCGAATAATAGCTTTATGCACACTTGCAAACCTTTGGAGGATCCTACACCTTGACGTTCGCGGGACTCCAGAGGCACCAGCGGCTTCAAATACCAGTTTGCTGCTTTGCAATGGCATTTTAGCAGCTGCTCTCCTAATCCTATTAATTTGTCTGGCAGAAACCTTCCTCATTATGCCTTTATCTGAACGAACCCGTCTGTGCTCTGAATCTGCCACAAATCTTTTCACAGTACGATGATCACGCTTAAGTTTTCTTGAAATATCCAATGTTTTCATACCTTGGTATTGCACTATTTCACGCTTTTCGGCAGCAGAGAGATACTTTTTCTTTCCCATATTGCTTGAAACCTGTGGCCGGCTTAATAATGTGGAACGTCCTTCTTAAGTCATTTTCCTTTGATTGGGCACACCTGGCAAACTAATTATCACAGGTGTCTGAGATTGATTACAATGATCCAAAGAGCCCTAAGACACAACACCATCCATGAGTTTAATTGAAAAACTAATAATTCAATGTTTATGACACTTAAATCCAATGTGCATAATAATTTGGAACACGGTGTAAATGATAATTTTTTTTCTCACAAGCTTTATTTAACTGCTTTACATTTTTTTTTTTTTAGTCCCACCAGGGATCACTATGCGATCTGCTAATCGCATATATAATGCTTTGGTATACTTAGTATACCAAAGCATTATTGCCTGTCAGTGTAAAACTGACAGGCATTTGCTGAAGACAGACCTGGGGGTCTTTGTTAGGCCCCCGGCTGCCATGGAAACCCGACGGCGACCCGCGATTTCTTTGCGGGGGCACGGATGGGGTGACAGAGAGAGCTCCCTCCCTCTGTCAAACACATTAGATGTCGCTGTCACTATTGACAGCGGCATTTAATGGGTTAAACTGCAGGAATCGGAGCGCCATGTACGGAGGCCTCTGTGGAGCAGCCTCCGGCCGGTCCTGCGAGTCTTCCTGTCGGTGTGACTGTCACGTCACAATGACAGTTAGAACACATTACACTACGTTGGTAGTGTAATGTACTCTAGCAGCGATCAAAGCTGCAAGTCTAAATGTCCCATAGTGGGACAAGTAAAAAAAGTAATAAATGTTTTTTAAAAAGTGTAAAAATAAAAGTTATAAGTTATATAAACAAAAAATACTTTTTTTCCTATAATAAGACTTTCATTATAGGAAAAAAATTAACACATTAAAAAAAGTACACATATTTGGTATCACCGCGTTCATAACGACCCCCAAAAAAATCAATAAAATACTACACCAGAATCGCTATTTTGTGGTCACCATCCCTCCCAAAATAGAGAATAAAAAGTGATCAAAAAGTCGCATGTACCCGAAAATAGTACCGATAAAAACTACAACCCATCCTGCAAAAAACAAGCTCTTACACAACTTTTTTGACTAAAAAATAAAAAAGTTGTGGCTCTCAGAATATGGTGACACAGAAAATAAATTATTTTATAAAAAAGTGATTTTATTGCGCAAACGCTGCAAAACATAAAAAACCTATATACATATGGTATCGCCGTAATTGTACCGACACAGTGAAAGCAGCAAAAAAAATAAACTAAAAAACATTGTCAGAATTGCTTATTTTTGGTCACCTGGCTTGCAAAAAAATGTAATAAAAAGTGATCAAAAAAATCGCATGTACCCCAAAATGGTACCAATGAAAACTACAGATTGTTCCGCAACAAATAAGCCCTCACACAGCTCCGGTGGTGAAAAAAGAAAAAGGTTCTGGCTCTCAGAATATGGCGATGCAAAATGTGCAGAGTGTTCCAAAATCGGATAAGATCGGGCGCCATTTATCAGTGCGACACCGGCCACACATCTATGAATTATTATTTATTTACTGCATTATTATACCCTCTTATTATGCCCTGATGTACTCCGAACAGCCTACATATACCCTGATGTACCCCGCACAGATTACATATGCCCCCACATTATAAACTGAAATACCAGCAAAACCCCAAACAGAACTACTATCAAGCAAAATCTGCACTCCAAAAGCAAAATGGCACTCCCTCCCTTCTGAGCCCTGCAGCATGCCAAAACAGCAGTTTGCGCCCACATATATGGCATCGCCATACCTCGAAGAACCCAATTAACGTTTTATGAGGTATTTGTCTTCAGTGGCACAATCTGGGCACGACATATTATGCACTAAAATGGCATACCAGTGGAAAATTGCAATGTTCACACCATCCGCTGTGCATTAACCCCTTTGCGCTCTATGAATTAATAGCACGTCATGGTGCGGGGGTTGATGTATGGAGTGGGCTCACGTATTAAGCCCGCTCCATACGCTGCGGGTGTCAGCCGTGTATTACAGCTGACACCCAGGACTAATGGACAGGAACAGCGATCGTGCGGTTACGAAGCCTGTAAAAATAACAATATACTGCAAAACATTAGTGACCAATGATCGCTGGTTCAAGTCCCCTAAGAGGACTAATAAAATGTGTAGAAGAATTAAAGTTATTAGTAGTGAGAAGAAATGTAGATGTAAAAAAATAAACAAAATTGGTATCGCTGTGTCCGTAAAAGGCCAAACTATTACAATATACCGTTATTTAACTCGCATGGTGAACACCGTAAAAAACGTAAATAATTGAAACCGCCAAAATCGCTGTCTTTTTTTGTCACTTTAGCTCTAAAAAAAATGAAATACAACTTTTGGATCACTTTTTATGTACCAAAAAATTGTACCAATAAAAACTACAGCTCGTCCCGCAAAAAATAAGACCTCCCAATGCTCAATCAACCGAAAAATAAAAAAGTTACGGCTCTCAGAATGTGGTGAAACAAAACAATTTTTATTTTAACAATTAGATTTTTCTTTATAAAAGTAGTATAATATAAAAAAAAAACAATATCAATTTGGTATCATCGTAATTGCATTGAGCCAAAGAACAAAGTAAAGTTTTCATTTTTACCACACGGCGAAAGCTGTAAAAACAGATTTTCTTCCTATATCAGCCCGCAAATAATTTGTTTTTTAGTTTCCCAGCACATTTTATGGCACTTTAAATGGTGTCAATAGAAACTACAGCTCCTCCCGCAAGAAATAAGCCCTCACACCACTCTATTGACGGAAAAAGAAAAAAGTTATGGCTCCAAGAACGTGGAGAGTGAAAAACGAAAATAAGAAAGCAAAAAAAATGGATCAGTCCTGAAAGGGTTAATTCTTTTCTAATGAAAAAAATGTATGACCCCAAGTGGGGTATTTCCGTACTCGGGAGAAATTGCTTTACAAAAATTGTTGGTTTTTTTTCTCCCTTATCCCTTGTGAAAATTCAACATTTTAGTGGAAAAAAATTGTGATATTCATTTTGGCGGCCTAATTCTAATAAATTCTGCAAAAGACCCGTGGGGTCTAAATGCTCACTATACCCCTAGAAAAATTCCTTGAGGGGTGTTTCCAAAATGGGGTAACTTTGGCGGCTTCCACTGTTTTGGTCCCTCCAGGGCGTTGCAAACGCGACATGGCACTGAAAACCATTCCAGCAAAATCTGTCCTCCAAAATCCAAATGGCGTTCCTTCCCTTCTGAGCCCTGCTGTGGGTCCAATCAGCAGTTTATTACCACATATGGGGTATTGCTGTAATCGGGAGACATTGCTTTACAAATTTTGGGGTGAATTTTCTTCGTTATTCCTTGTAAATATTAACAATTTCTATGTTTTTTCAGAAAAATAGTAGATTTTCATTTTTACAGACTAATTCCAATATATTTAGCGAAAAACCTGTGTGGTCAAAATGCGAACTATACCCCTAGATAAATTCCTTGAGAGGTGTAGTTTCCAAAATAGGGTCACTTTTGGGGTGTTTCCCCTGTTTTGATCCCTCCAGGGCGTTGCAAACGCGACATGGCACCGAAAACCAATCCAGCAAAATGTAAAAAAAAGGAGGCCCAAAATCCACTGGGTGCTCCTTTTGATTCTGAGGCTTGTGTTTCAGTCCATTAGCGCACTAGAGCCACATGTGGGATATTTCTAAAAACTGCAGAATCCGGGCAATAAATATTGAGTTGCATTTCTTGGGAAAACCTTCTGTGTTCCAAATTTTTTTTATTAGAAATGAATTTTGGCAAAAAAAATAAAATTTATAAATTTCACCTCTACATTTCTTTAATTCCTGTGAAACGCCTAAAGGGTTAAAACACTTTGTGAATGCTGATTCGAATACCTTGAGGAGTGTAGTTTTCAAAATAGGGTGACTTCTGGGGATTTTCTAAAATATAAGGCACTCAAAGGCACTTCAGAACTGAACTGGTCCCTGAAAAAATGGCCTTTTGAAATTATCTTTAAAATATGAGAAATTGCTGCTAAAGTTCTAAGCCTTGTAACGTGCTAGAAAAAAAAAAGAATGTTCAAAAAAACAATGCAAACATAAAGAAGACATATGGGAAATGTTAACTAGTAACTATTTTGCGTGGTTTTACTATCTATTTTACAAGCAGATACGTTTAAATTTAGAAAAATGCTAATTTTTTGCAAATTTTTTCTACGTTTTGGTGTTTTTCAAAAATAAATACCGAAATTATCGACCAAATTTTTACGCTAACATAAAGTACAACATGTCTCAAGAAAACATTCTAGGATAGGTAAAAGCATTCCGATGTTATTACCACATAAATTAACACATGTCCGATTTGAAAATATCGGCTATGTCCTCAAGGCCAAAACAGGCTGGGTCCTGAAGGGGGTTAAAAACCTAAAATTGGGCTGTGTTTACACGTTGTGGTTACATTATGGTTTCTCCTGTGGTGACACAAAAGTTTCACAAATTGTGGCGAAAAAAACCACTGTATACCGTGTGAACATTACAATCCGGTGCACCAGATCAGGTGCAAATGGTTAGAACAAAATTAGAGCAGATTTTGGAGGAACTGTATTGTTTAAGGCCTGGGCTACATGGAGACCTTTTGTAGTACAACAGATTGATTTTTAACTATCAAGCTACAGCTTCAGTCCAAAGGAATACACTGAAATGTGCACAATCTTGTGGACTGCAGCTGTGACTCAAATAGTCTCCATGTAGCTAAGGCCTGAACCTCAGACATTTAGTTAAGTTGCTCTTTCTTTCCATTCTTTTATTGTTTAGTGTGTTATCTTATTCTTTCTTTATTTGTATTTATACTTAAAGAGGCTCTGTCACCACATTATAAGTGCCCTATTTCCTACATAAGGAGATGGGCGCTGTAATGTAGGTGACAGCAGTGCTTTTTATTTAGAAAAATTATCTGTTTTTACCATGTTAGGAGCGATTTTAGCTTTATGCTAACTAGTTTCTTAATGCCCAACTGGGCGTGTTTTTACTTTAGACCAAGTGGGTATTGTACAGAGGAGTGTATGACGCTGACCAATCAGTGACCAATCAGCGTCATGCACTTCTCTCCATTCATTTACTCAGCGCATAGTGACACTGCGTTGTTCGCTATGTGCTGTCTTATACTGACACATTAACGTTACTGAAGTGTTTAGACAGTGAATAGACATTCCTTCCAGCTAGGACGGGATGTCTATTCACAATCCCGACACTTCGTTAATGTTTCTGCGGTACTTACAAGGACAAGGTAAACATAATATATGTGAACTACAGTAGAGTTATGTGGGCACACTACCATAAGATATGTTTGCCAATAATCCCTAAACAGCATTTCACCAGAAGAGCCTGATGCCAACTGTAAAGCATGGTGGTGGAACCCTAAACCAGGTAGAGTCCCTACTAATGAACCCTAACCTGTTGTCTGTACAGACGACACTTCACCAGACTGTGGCTGCGTGTTTTCCATTGGGAAGTCACCACCACAGATCACAATTGGCCCACATGCAGGAGAAATCAGGTGGTAAGGATTGGCAGGGAGCGGTGGCACTGGAATACAATGAGGCACGTCTACTAATACTGGCGTACCAGCAAACGGTTCTTCCTGACATTGTTTTGCACTGTTTTTTTTTGCAAAGAAAAGCTGTTATAAATCTTTTAGGCCCCATGCACACGACTGTATATCTCATCCGTAATTACGGACCCTTTCATTTCTATTGGCCACGGACATCTTTCAGTATTTTTACGGATGGGTGTCTGTGCTGAAAAAATGATAGAACCTGTCCTATACTATGGGCGCTTCCGTAAATACGGATGGCTACAGATGTGATTCTGTAAACTGTCCATATTTACATCCCTTTTTTCCAAAGACGTGGCTTTAATATTCATTTTGTATTTTGATAATGCCTGTGTGTTGAAAATATGTAGTGAGTATAAGAATATTAATGAGCAACCATGCACCATACAAGTGTGCGTTGGCATGCTGAGGAATGTCCTTGCAGCCGCAAGGAGGGTGTTGTTCATTAATATACATATATCCACTGAATGGTCCTTCTTTTGGTAACCCCTCAAGACAGAGCTGGAAGGGGCTTGCTTCATACAATTTACACAGCTATTATTAAGTTCAATGGGAGCAGCAGAAGTACGTATGCTGTGGCGGCTGCATGCAGCCCGAATTTTATTATTTATCTCTCTGGCTTTTTGAAGGGAAATGGGATTGGCAGTTTAAGAAAAATAAAGCTCCAACCTCTTCAAAGATTATTACATTGATCAGCATCTATGTAGGTAGTTACATTTACACTAACTCCCTTACTGCCCTAGACCACCACAAATAATACTATTGACCCTACACCATCCTTACTAGCAATTTACACTTTAAGGTACATTTATTAATGCAACTTTACAATTTTTCAGGGTCCATCACATGCATTCTACAGTTAAGAAAATAATTCTACAGATTTAATAGTTACTTTTAATCTTACCTTAAAATGTCAGTCCAGTTATACTCTCCCGCCCAAACATCGGGCGTGGACAGACGCTCCTACACACTGGGCGGTAATCTTGCTGTGACAACTCTATGTCGCCTGGAGAGTATTGTGCACAGGTCCAATTAATTAGAATTGGAACCATGCATGATACTCTATGGGCGTTGTACAGTTGCCGCGGAAACAGTACCGCCCAGCGCGTAGGAGCGTCTTTCTACACCCGATGTTAGTTCGGGTGGGAGAGTATAACTGCATGGACACTTTAACCTTTGCAAGCCATAAAGAAATTTAGTGTATCTGTGTTTGTGCAGAGGTGGGGGAGTGGGTCCTGCTGCTTCCCCAGTATAGGAATGAAGGCTCAAACTGCCCCAATTTCAAAGGCATAGTATGAATCTTTTATATATTTTGAACTTATTTCACAGTAATGGAGGAAGAGTAGTGCAAGGTCCTTGTCCATTGTAAAGCCTGTCACTTTGCAGATAACTGACTGGGTTGAGCAACCTACATGTCCAAATATTGTATTACTCATGACCAATGCATCATAAGTACTGCATAAGTAGCGTCTTTGATATCCGTAATGATGCATGTAAAGTGATGTTGCTATGATATGATGTACTGTAGTACATAACACTAACATTGAAAATGGATTCATGATAATAAAGTTTGAACTTTATGGCTAGCAGATATCATAGTTGGGTATTTTAAGTAACAGAATAGTCTATGTAATAATGTCTGTGGCCACACTTTTACATTCAATGTAGTTGCTGATTATCACATATATCACTGATAGGGGACAACAGTACAAAGATACAGTTACTATCCCTAATAAGTAGAAGAGGTTGTGAGCAGGATAAAAGGTGATATCACTGTCTATGCGTTTTGGCTTTTGGAATCTGTAATTAGCAGCATCTAGAATCCAATCCCTGTCCTCCCCCCACAAGTGCAGCAACGTCCAATCACGATGGCACCAATTTTATCGCCAGTGCATAGTGAATATATTTTTGTTAGCCAATAAAATTTATCATATCTGCAAAACTGCTACTTTATTTCTCTTACTGAAAGCAATAATACCTTATTCTATATTGTAATATGTAAAGTTTTCTTTACATGCAGTTTTTTTTAAATATGCTATTAAGATGTCAATACGTGTGCATAAGGCCTTATTTTGATGAACTATGTTTGCTATACTGTGGTTAATAGTGAATATCAGATGATTTATTAGGGATGTTCACAACATTTTCAGCAATTTTATATTGGTGTGTCAATTATTTGAAAATTTCCACATTTTATTCACAGAGCTTTTTTGGCAATATCACTGTTTGTGAAAACTTTGGTAACAGTGAGGGTATGTTCACACGATGAGAGGCATTTACGTGTGAAAAGACAGACTGTTAACAGCTGCCTCGTTTCACACGTAAATGCTCCTCCTCGTAATTTACGAGTCGTCTGAGACGCTCTGAGACGCTCGTAAATCTTGAGCTGTGCTTCATTGAGTTCAATGAAGAACAGCTCAAATTACGTGGCAAAGAAGTGCCCTGCACTTCTTTGCCGAGGCAGTCCATTTATGCGTCGTCGTTTGACAGCTGTCAAACGACGGTGCGTAAATTACAGGTTGTCTGCACAGTACGTCGGCAAACCCATTCAAATGAATGGGCAGATGTTTGCCGACGTATTGCAGCCCTATTTTCAGACGTAAAACGAGGCATAATACGCCTCGTTTACGTCTGAAAATAGGTCGTGTGAACCCAGCCTGACCACAATAAAATTTTATTTTTCCTGTACTGTAGAAAACAAACACAGGTTGGGACCGCAAAAGCACTTAATTTTAAGAAGGTCAATTTCCCCAGCATGAGGGCTGCACATAGACTGGGAACAACAAATGTCAAATAACGGTACAAATATTAAATGGGAGAGCTTAAAATTGGCTTTAGGTAATTATACTGCAAAATGTATTCCAATAGGTAGCAAGTATAAACTACTAAACCCCACATGGCTTACACCTTCTGTAAAAAGGGCAATAAATGACAAAAGAAATCATTTCAAAAATATAAATCTGAGGGTTGAGATTTAGCCTTTGAAAATTACAAAGAACTAAAATCCGCAAAAATACAACATGAAAGGCAGGTGGACAAAGATAGTAAAATAAATCCAGAAAAATTATCTCAGTATATAAATGCAAAAAAACCAAGGTCAGAACATGTATTACTGGGGAAAATAGTGGTAATGATCATGGGGATCAAGCGAAGGCAGATCTACTAAATGGGTTATTTAGCTCTGTATATACAACAGAAGAAACAGTAGCTGATTTAAGCGGTGCCAGTGCTGTTAAAAAATATGGTCAAAGCTAAGTTAAATAAAATAAATGTTAACAAGGTGCCGGGACCAGATGGGTTACACCCAAGAGTTCTTAAAGAACGTAGTTCAGTTATTTCTTTCCTTCTGTACATAATATTTAGAGATTCTATAGAGACTAGTAAAGTGCCAAGTGACTAGCGCAAAACAAACGTGGTGCCTATTTTAAAAAGGGCTCTTGGTCTTCACCAGGTAATTACAGACTAGTAAGCTTAACATTCATCATAAGAAAAATGTTTGAGGTGCTCTTAAGAGATTATATACAAAAGTATGTGACAGAAAATGGTATTATAAGGCCTTATTTACACGAACGTGTGCGTTTTGCTCGCGCAAAAAACGCTGCATTTTTTGAGCGTTGCAGTTCCGTGTGTCATCAGTGTTTGGTGCGTGGCTGCATGATTTTCGCGCATATGACATCCTTATGACACGCGGTTTTGAGGTTTAGAAAATGAAATGAAGGCGGTGGTTTTATTTTTCCATTCATTTCTTGAACAACTGCTGCGCGAATCACGCGATGCACACGGAAGTGCGTCCATGTGCTGCGCATGATTTTCACGCACCCATTGGCTTCAATGGGTGCGTGATGCGCAAAAATGTTCAAGTATAGGACATGCAGTGAGTTTCACGCAGCGGACACATGCTGCGTGAAAAACACGGAATGTCTGAATGGCCCCATTGACTTACATAGGTCCGTGCGACGCACGTGATTTTTTGACCGACGTCTCAGGGAACGACAACTTGAACGTTTTTGTGTTTTCCCCTCTGACTACCCCATGATGCCTCCCGAGGTCCCGTTGCTTCGCTCCTCCACGGAAGACTCGAAGGTACCTATGCAACTCGGGGCCTCCGTGTCCCCCCGACAACGTAGAGAGTTCCGCAGGAAGAATGGTCTCTGCTTCTATTGTGGGGATGACAAGCATCAAGTGAACACCTGTCCTAGGCGTAAAAATAAGCAGCCGGAAAACTTCCGCGCCTAAGTGATCATCGGGGAGGTCACTTGGGCGCACAGGTATTTCCCGTAAATATGAAACGTAATAAAATCTTGCTTGCCTTTCAGGTCTCTTTTGGTGGTAGGTCTGCTACCGGCAGTGCCTTCGTGGATTCAGGGTCTTCTGCTAATATCATGTCTGTGGAATTTGCTATGTCTCTAGCTATGCCTTTGATTGATTTGCCTAAACCTGTCCCGGTAGTGGTTATCGACTCCACTCCGCTTGCTAATGGTTATTTTACACAGCATACCCCTGTTTTTGAACTCCTTGTTGGCTCCATGCATTTGGAGCAGTGCTCTGTACTGTTGATGCAGGAATTATCGTCCGATTTGGTTTTAGGCCTTCCCTGGTTGCAGTTGCATAATCCCACGTTTGATTGGAATACTGGGGAGCTTACCAAATGGGGTAATGAATGCTTGACGTCATGTTTTTCTGTTAATTCTATTTCTCCCCCTGAGGAGGTGAACACGATACCCGAGTTTGTTCAGGACTTCGCTGATGTTTTCTCTAAGGAGGCCTCCGAAGTGTTACCTCCTCATAGAGAATACGATTGCGCTATCGAATTGGTACCAGGAGCTAAGCTCCCTAAGGGTAGGATATTTAATCTTTCTTGTCCCGAACGTGAAGCCATGAGAGAGTATATCCAGGAATGCCTGGCCAAGGGTTACATTCGCCCCTCTACTTCTCCGGTAGGTGCTGGCTTCTTCTTCGTAGGGAAGAAGGATGGTGGTCTTAGGCCATGCATTGACTACCGTAACTTGAATAAGGTCACTGTAAGGAACCAGTATCCCCTTCCTTTGATTCCTGATCTCTTTAATCAGGTTCAGGGGGCCCAATGGTTCTCTAAGTTTGATCTACGGGGGGCGTATAACCTTATCCGCATCAAAGAGGGGGATGAGTGGAAGACTGCGTTTAACACGCCCGAAGGTCATTTCGAATACCTTGTCATGCCCTTTGGGTTGTGTAATGCTCCTGCGGTCTTCCAGAATTTCATAAATGAGATTTTAAGAGATTACCTGGGGGTATTTCTTGTAGTGTACCTTGATGACATACTGGTTTTTTCCAAGGACTTGTCCTCCCACATTGACCATGTCAGGAAGGTGCTCCAGGTCCTTCGGGAAAACAAACTGTTCGCGAAAACCGAGAAATGTGTGTTTGGGGGTGCAGGAGATACCATTTTTGGGTCAAATCCTCACTCCTCATGAATACCGCATGGACCCCACCAAGGTCCAGGCTGTGGCAGAATGGGTCCAACCTGCCTCCCTGAAGGCGTTACAGTGTTTCTTGGGGTTCGCTAATTATTACAGGAGATTTATTGCTAACTTCTCGGTCATCGCTAAGCCTCTTACGGACCTCACTCGCAAAGGTGCTGATCTCCTCCACTGGCCTCCTGAGGCTGTCCAGGCTTTTGAGGTCCTTAAGAAGTGCTTTATCTCGGCCCCGGTGCTGGTTCAGCCCAACCAAATGGAGCCATTTATCGTGGAAGTTGACGCATCTGAGGTGGGAGTGGGGGCTGTCTTGTCCCAGGGTACCAGGTCCCTCACCCATCTCCGTCCCTGTGCCTACTTCTCCAGGAAGTTTTCGCCCACTGAGAGTAACTATGATGTTTGCAACCGCGAACTCTTAGCCATTAAATGGGCATTTGAAGAGTGGCGCCACTTCCTGGAGGGGGCTTGGCACCAGATAACGGTCCTTACCGACCACAAGAATCTGGTTTTCCTAGAATCTGCCCGGAGGCTAAACCCGAGGCAAGCTCGATGGGCGCTATTTTTTACCAGATTCAACTTTTTGGTTACCTATAGGGCTGGGTCTAAAAATATTAAGGCCGATGCACTGACGCGTAGCTTCATGGCCAGCCCTCCTTCGGAGGAAGATCCTGCTTGTATTTTTCCTCCTGGCATAATCATTTCTTCTATTGATTCTGATTTAGTCTCTGAAGTTGCGGCTGATCAAGGTTCAGCTCCCGGGAACCTTCCTGAGGACAAGCTGTTTGTTCCCCTGCAATTCCGGCTAAGGGTACTTAGGGAAAATCATGACTCCGCACTATCTGGCCATCCAGGCGTCCTGGGTACCAAACACCTCATTGCCAGAAACTATTGGTGGCCTGGGTTGCCTAAAGACGTTAAGGCCTACGTCGCCGCTTGTGAGGTTTGTGCTAGGTCCAAGACTCCCAGGTCCCGACCAGTGGGCTTACTACGTTCTTTGCCCATTCCCCAGAGACCTTGGACCCATATCTCCATGGATTTTATCACCGATTTGCCTCCATCTCAAGGCAAGTCGGTGGTGTGGGTTGTAGTAGACCGCTTCAGTAAGATGTGCCACTTTGTGCCCCTCAAGAAACTACCCAATGCCAAGACGTTAGCTACCTTGTTTGTCAAACACATCCTGCGTCTCCATGGGGTCCCTGTCAATATTGTTTCGGACAGAGGGGTACAGTTTGTTTCATTGTTTTGGAGAGCCTTCTGTAAAAAGTTGGAGATTGATCTGTCCTTCTCCTCTGCCTTCCATCCTGAAACTAATGGCCAAACGGAGAGGACTAATCAATCTCTAGAACAATATTTAAGGTGTTTTATCTCTGACTGTCAATATGATTGGGTCTCATTCATCCCCCTCGCCGAATTTTCCCTTAATAACCGGGTCAGTAACTCGTCAGGGGTCTCCCCCTTTTTCTGTAATTTTGGGTTTAATCCACGGTTCTCCTCCGTTTCACCTGGTAGTTCCAACAATCCCGAGGTAGAGGTCGTTCATCGGGAACTGTGCACAGTCTGGGCCCAGGTTCAGAAGAACCTAGAGGCGTCCCAGAGCGTACAAAAAACTCAGGCTGATAGAAGACGTTCTGCTACCATGCCTCCCTCCTTAAACGCTGCTCCCCGTCCTTGGCTCCCTCGAGGAAACCTCCTGTTCCCGTTCTCACCCCTGAGGGGGTGGAATTCGAGGTGGCCAAGATTGTGGACAGCAAGATGGTCCAAGGCTCCCTCCAGTACCTGGTCCATTGGAGAGGATACGGGCCTGAGGAGAGGACTTGGGTACTCGCCCGGGATGTTCACGCTGGGGTATTGGTCAGGAAGTTCCACCTTCGTTTCCCCAATAAACCAGGTCCACTTAGAAAGGGTCCGGTGGCCCCTCATAAAAGGGGGGGGTACTGTAATGGATCTGCCAGGCACAACTTCTGTGTATACGCCCATAGGTAATCAGTCTGCACCTGAGTCTATGTCTCTGAGACTGACTCCATCTTCCACCACTCAGGATGGCAGGCTTAGGAGTGGGAGAGCCTATCGCAGCCTGGCCAGACGGAGCTAGCTCCCGCCCTCTGTCTATTTATACCTGCCTTTCCTGTTCCTCCTTTGCTTGTGATTCTTCTCGTGTGGTTTCCTGGCCCAGCTACAGCTTCTAACTATTTGATCCTGCTCCATACTGACCCTGGCTTACTGACTACTCTCCTGCTCTGCGTTTGGTACCTCGTTCACTCCTGGTTTGACTCGGCTCGTTCACCACTCTTGTTGCTCACAGTGTTGCCGTGGGCAACTGCCCCATTTCCCTTAGCTTTGTGTACCCTTGTCTGTTTGTCTCGTGCACTTACTGAGCGTAGGGACCACCGCCCAGTTGTACCCCGTCGCCTAGGGCGGGTCGTTGCAAGTAGGCAGGGACAGAGTGGCGGGTAGATTAGGGCTCACTTGTCCGTTTCCCTACCCCCATCATTACACACATTGTCAAAATTTTATATATGTATTTGCATTGTGCACAGAGAAATAAGTATTTGATCCCTTTGGCAAACAAGACTTAATACTTGGTGGCAAAACCCTTCTTGGCAAGCACAGCAGTCAGACGTTTTTTGTAGTTGATGATGAGGTTTGCACACATGTTAGATGGAATTTTGGCCCACTCCTCTTTGCAGATCATCTGTAAATCATTAAGATTTCGAGGCTGTCGCTTGGCAACTCGGATCTTCAGCTCCCTCCATAAGTTTTCGATGGGATTAAGGTCTGGAGACTGGCTAGGCCACTCCATGACCTTAATGTGCTTCTTTTTGAGCCACTCCTTTGTTGCCTTGGCTGTATGTTTCGGGTCATTGTCGTGCTGGAATACCCAGCCACGAGCCATTTTTAATGTCCTGGTGGAGGGAAGGAGGTTGTCACTCAGGATTTGACGGTACATGGCTCCATCCAGTCTCCCATTGATGCGGTGAAGTAGTCCTGTGCCCTTAGCAGAGAAAAACCCCCAAAACATAATGTTTCCACCTCCATGCTTGACAGTGGGGACAGTGTTCTTTGGGCCATAGGCAGCATTTCTCTACCTCCAAACACGGCGAGTTGAGTTAATGCCAAAGAGCTAAATTTTAGACTCATCTGACCACAGCACCTTCTCGCAATCACTCTCAGTATCATCCAGATGTTCATTTGCAAACTTCAGACGGGCCTGTACATGTGCCTTCTTGAGCAGAGGGACCTTGCGGGCACTGCAGGATTTTAATCCATTACGGCGTAATGTGTTCCCAATGGTTTTCTTGGTGACTGTGGTCCCAGCTGCCTTGAGATCATTAACAAGTTCCCCCCGTGTAGTTTTCGGCTGAGCTCTCACCTTCCTCAGGATCAAGGATACCCCACGAGGTGAGATTTTGCATGGAGCCCCAGATCGATGTCGATTGACAGTCATTTTGTATGTCTTCCATTTTCTTACTATTGCACCAACAGTTGCCTCCTTCTCACCCAGCGTCTTACTTATGGTTTTGTAGCCCATTCCAGACTTGTGCAGGTCTATGATCTTGTCCCTGACATCCTTAGAAAGCTCTTTGGCCTTGCCCATGTTGTAGAGGTTAGAGTCAGACTAATTCATTGAGTCTGGGGACACGAGTCTTTTATACAGGTGACCATTTAAGACAGCTGTCTTTAATGCAGGCACCAAGTTGATTTGGAGCGTGTAACTGGTCTGGAGGAGGCTGAACTCTTAATGGTTGGTAGCGGATCAAATACTTATTTCTCTGTGCGCAATGCAAATAAATATATATAATTTTGACTATGTGATTTTCTGTTTTTTTTTTAATATAATCTATCTCTCACTGGTAAAATTAACCTAGCCTAAAAATTCTAGACTGTTCATGTCTTTGACAGTGGGCAAACTTACAAAATCAGCAAGGGATCAAATACTTATTTCCTTCACTATAGTTGTTTTTGACTTTGCAAAAGCATTTGAAACTGTCCCTAATGGGTACATTAAAGTCTTTACAGTAGGTTTAGAAAGTATAGTTTGTAATTAGATTGAAAATTGCCTCAAGGACCTTATCCAGAGACCTTATCAAATACTTATTTCCTTCACTATAGTTGTTTTTGACTTTGCAAAAGCATTTGAAACTGTCCCTAATGGGTACATTAAAGTCTTTACAGTAGGTTTAGAAAGTATAGTTTGTAATTAGATTGAAAATTGCCTTAAGGACCTTATCCAGAGAGTTGTGGTCAATGATTCCTACTCTAAATGGCCCTTAGTTATAAGTGATGCACTCGAAGGTTCAGTGCTGGGACAGATATTATTCAAATTATTTATTAAAGATATAGAGGATGGGATTAATAGCACTGTTTGTTTGTTTTTTCAAATACCAAGCTATGTAGTATAGATCAGTCTATGAAAGATGTTCATAGATTACAAGCCGACTTGAATACATTGAGTGTTTGGACATCCACTTGACATATGAGGTTCAATATTAATAAATGTGAAGTTATACAACTAGGTACTAATAATCTCCATGCACCATATTTTAGAGGGAGTAAAACTGGGAAAGCCTCTTGTTGAGAAGGATCTGGGTGTACTCTTAGATCATAAACTAAATA
Source organism: Rhinoderma darwinii (assembly GCF_050947455.1). Lineage (NCBI taxonomy): Eukaryota > Metazoa > Chordata > Amphibia > Anura > Rhinodermatidae > Rhinoderma > Rhinoderma darwinii. The sequence goes on along the minus strand of NC_134688.1, from coordinate 162,856,146 downwards.
ACAGCATGCAGTGTCAATCAGCTGCTTCTAAGACCAGCAAGATATTGTGGTGTATTAAAAAAGACATGGACTCGCGGGACAGGGACATAACATTACCAATTTACAAAGCATTAGTACGGTCTCATCTGGAATATTCAGCTCAGTTCTGGGCACCAATTCATAGAAAGGCTCTGGAGTTGGAGAAAATACAAAGAAAAACAACTAAACTTATAAGAGGCATGGAGATAAGATGAAAATAATTACATTTATTTTGTCTTGAAAAGAAACGTCTAAGGGGAGAGACATGATTAACTTGTATATTTATGACCCGTACAAAACATTTGGTGAAAAGCAGTTCTAAGTAAAATCCCCTCCGTCTGACTGGAGAAAAAAAGGTTAATTCTCCAGAGGCGACAAGCCTTCTTTACCATAAGAACTGTGAATCTGTGGAATAGCCTACCGCAAGAGCTGGTCACAGCAGGAACAGTAGATGGCTTCAAAAATGCTTACATAATTTCTTAGAACAAAAAATATCAGCGCCTATTTCAATGTATAGAATTCTTGTTTAAATCTTAATCCCGTTTGATCGCCACTAGGGATCAGGAGGAGAATGTTTCCTTTTGGGGCAGTTTAAAGGTTCGTGCCTTATAGGCTTTTTTTTTTTTTTACCTTCCCCTGTATTCATAGGGATAGAACAAAGTTCTAAAGTTTCCCCATATCCCTTCCCTTTCACCCATCCCTTGGTTGAACTCGGTATGTAACTACAGTTAGGTCCAGAATTATTTGGACAGTGACACAAGTTTTGGCATTTTAGCTGTTTACCAAAACATATTAAATATACAGTTATATAATCACTTTGGACTTAAAGTGCAGACTCTCAGCTTTAATTTGAGGGTATTCACATCCTAATTTGAGAAAGGGTTTAAGAATTACAGCTCTTTAATATGTAGCTGCCTCTTTTTCAAGGGACCAAAGGTAATTGGACAATTACCTCAAAAGCTATTTAATGGGCTGCGTGGGCTATTCCCTTGTTAATCCATCATCAATTAAGCAGGTAAAAGGTCTGGAGTTGATTCCAGGTGTGGCATTTTCATTTGGAAGCTGTTGCTGTGAACCCACAACATGAGGTCAAAGGAGCTCTCAATGCAAGTGAAACATACCATCGCAAGGCTGAAAAAAATGAAGAAATCCATCAGAAAGATAGTACAAATTGTAGCGTCCACGGTCGCAGACCGCAGATTCCTATCATCCTGCAGACGTCTACCTCGCCAGAGATGCCAGCACATGCGGCATGCAGTGACCACTAGGATGCACACTCGAGCTCATTCCTGTTCTTAATGGGCCAGAGCACACACATGTTTTAGATTGACTGATTGCTCCCAGATAACCCTGGACTATAAGAGGGGCCCTGCCCCTTCATTCATTGCCTGATATTTGTTGTGTTTACCCGTGTTAGTCTTTGCAAATGGTCCCTTAGTATTTTCCAGTTCCCAGTGTTCCCGTTCCTGCTACCTGTATCCTGTGCTACCTTGTTCCTGTGCCGTAGAGAGTTGGAATCGTGTTGTGTCGTATACTACGCCTGCTGTATTTCACCGTGCCTGTTGTCTGCCTGCTGCCAAGGTCCCATCCGAGCCTGCCATCGCTACTGTCTGTATTGCCGCAGGTACCCTTATTCAAACTATTGACTTTGCCTTGGTATCCTATTTGGCCAGCTGCTATCCCAGTACGGCCAAGTGGGTCCACACACACATCATGACACAAATATTAGGAGTGGCCAAATCAACAGTTTGGTACATTCTTGAAAAAAAGAGTGCACTGGTGATCTTGTGAACTCCAAAAGGCCTGGACGTCCATGGAAGACAACAGTGGTGGATGATCTCAGAATTCTTTCCATGGTGATGAAAAACCCCTTCACAACATCTACCAAAGTGAATAACACTCTCCTGGAAGTAGATGTATCAGCATCTAAGTCTACCATAAAGAGAAGACTTAAATACAGAGGGTTCACCACAAGGTGCAAACCATTAATCATCTTAAAAAATAGAAAGGCCAGATTAGACTTTGCCAAACAACATGTAAAGAAGCCAGCCCAGTTCTGGAACAGCATTCTTTGGACAGATGAAAGTAAGGATCAACCTGTACCAGAATGATGGGAGGAAGAAAGTATGGAGAAGGCCTGGAACGGCTCATGATCCAAAGCACATCACATTCTCTGTAAAACATGGTGGAGGCAGTGTGATGGCATGGGCATGCATGGCTGCCGAAGGCACTGGGTCACTAGCGTTTATTGATGATGTGACTGAAGACAGAAGCAGCCGGATGAATTCTGATGTGTTCAGGGATATACTTTCTGCTCAGATTCAACCAAATGCAGCAAGGTTGATTGGACGTCGCTTCACAGTACAGATGGACAATGACCCAAAACATACTGCAAAAGCAACTCAGGAGTTTTTTAAGGCAAAGAAGTGGAATATTCTGCAATGGCCAAGTCAATCACTAGATCTCAACCCGATCAAGCAACAACTGAAGACAGCTGCAGTAAAGGCCTGGCAAAGCATCAGAAAGGAGGAAACCCAGCGTTTGGTGATGTCCATGGGTTCCAGACTTCAGGCAGTCACTGCAAAGGATTCTCTACAAAATATAAAAAAAAACACATTTTATTTATGGTAATGTTAATTTGTCCAATTACTTTTGAGCCCCTGAAATGAGGAGGCTGTGTAGAAAAACAGTTGCAATTCCCTTGAATAAAACCTGAAAGTCTACACTCAATTGCATTTCAGTTGTTTCCTTTTCAAATCCAATGTGGTGGCATGCGGAGCCCAAATTATAAAGATTGTGTCACTGACCAAATAATTCTGGACCTAACTGTATGTCAGTAAATATATAATAATATAAGTAAATAATCGTACAAATATTATTAAAATAGGGGGTTCCACCTCGCTCACAGACGGACAGGGGTGAAATGAACCATATGTATCCATTTAATCTGGATAAGAAAATCAATGGAGCTGATAACTGTAGCTTTTAGACAAAATAAGTGTTCCTCTAGTAGGACATATTCAAGACATGGGATATCCACCTACAATATCTACCTTCCAATTCTGAATCACCCTTCCAAAGGAGAAGGAGCCTGCCAAAGTTGACAAAAAAAGAAGGACCCTATAAAAGGTTGATATGAGTTTTGGTAAGGGGACAGGCATTTTCTCATTGTTATAGTCGTCTTACCTATCTGTTTCTGCACCACGTGTCACAATTAAATTGTGGCAGAGAGAAAGATACCCAGTGAATACTAAAAAACAAAAAAGTTCCCTTTGAAAAAGTTAGGTAAGGTATTTTTAGCCTTGTGCGACCAAAACGCGAACTGGTTAAGGAGACGTTCATTCGTCCACAAAGGAATGTATGTTGACCAACATGCCCCATTCTCCTCTCCTTCATAAGGATGAATGTGTGCATCACAGGCCTCAATAACTATTTGTATGGTCACTGTCATGTCTGATGAACCGCACCCCTGGTACACCTGCTTGGTTAGGTCCTCAAGGTAGCCAACCAGCACTGCTTCAAAGAGCACTGCATTATTGTCGGGGAAAGCCCTGATCCACCAAGCAGCATATAAAAGCTGCACTTCTGCATAATACTTTTAAAGGTAGGGAAACTTTATCCAAACCCTCTCTACAGGTGCGGACATACTATATGTACCACCTGTGCACCTGCACTGGGACCCCAGTTGGTAAGAGGGCCCACTGCCTCCTTAAAAATATTTTCCATCTGTCAAATTTTGTGTAAGGGACATAACTAATGAATTTTATAGCTCACAATTACTGGTTAGAGAGATACGGGGTGTGCTCTATGATTAGCTGTCAGAGATCAAGGGGCCCACATATTGTTATTGCACAAGGGCCCTCTGCTTTTTGTATCTGCCCCTGCCTGTCTGTTACCAGAGGAATTTTCACAGGGGCAGCTCTTCATATGTATGTCAGCTTGGGTAACAGGATAAGAAAAACATAGCTGTTTCCTACCAAAAACAGTGCCTTATCTGTCGATAGTTTGTGTGTGGTCTTCATAGAAACTAAGCTGCAATGCCGCACACTACCTGTGGACAGGTGTTGCGCTGTTTTTGGAAGAAAGCAGCCATGTTTTTCTAAGCCTGTAAATAGCAAGAATTAAATTACATTGCACTTGATTTTTATCATGCTGGCATATATCCTACAAAGGTATCTTAAGATCAAATAAAGTGTTACCCCCTCGAGCAATTCAAGTCTTCTGATTATACAGTGTACACAGCTGATGTTATACACTGAACTGCCAACAGCCACTGTAAACAGGTTACTTTTATCAGCGTTTCTATGACATATGGCTGTTGCACACAGATTTGATTGCAGTGTTCTCCATCCTCATCTTCCTTCGCACAGTAGTTAATCAACCCCTGGACTGTGCCCTCCAGCCAGTGCCTGGTAAGAGGAGGAGCTCCGTATGACGCCCTTCTATTTAAAACAAAACAGAGTAGGAGAGCGGCTGCTGTACCATTGTAATGAGTACCTAATGCTGGTCCACAGCCAATTGCAGGGACTTTAAAAGAAAGGACTCCAACAGGACATCCTTCCCTGTCTCCAAAGGATACATCAACAATCAGTCACCAGGCACCATGGGTATGTAGCTACTTACCTCAATGCACGTACCTGTAATGTCATTAATAATGTTCATTATCACATCATTATAATTGACAGTTGTGTATATTTAATTGCACGGTACTAACCCAGAAATGTAATGTAACTTCTAGTATTTGAGCAATTCATTTTGTTTTAGCTTTTTACTTTGTTTGCTGTCATAAACATATCGTTCACCACTAGAGTTGCAAGATAAAGTGGAATCACGTGGATTTCTGAATTGATTACTAATGTAATGTGATCTGATTGTTATCTAAGTCACAATGATAGACAAACACAATCTACCTAAACTAATAACACATAAACAGTTTGTACTGTTCATTTATTTCATTGTACACATTAAGTAACCATTGACAGTGCAGGGAGAAAAAAATAAGTGAACCTCTGTGTTAATGACTTCCCCAATTGACAAGAGGTGTTTAAAGTAAGAAGATGAGATTGGAAGTGTGGGTTTCACAGGTGCTTTGCCCATTAAATAAAGTCACACAAAGCCTGGTTACTAACTAATCAGTTCTTCTCAAGAAAGATTGTTTAGTGTGAACCATGCTTCAAGGCAAACAACTTGCAGAAAACCTCAGAAGACGTGTTATAGAGACACATGGAGCTGGACTGAAAATCAGGACTGTTGCCACTCTCCCTAAGGGTATGTGCACACGATGAGAGGCTTTTACGTCTGAAAAGACAGACTGTTTTCAGTAGAAAACAACTGCCTCGTTTCAGACGTAAAAGCTCCTCCTCGTAATATGCGAGGCGTCTTTGACGTTTGTAATCTTGAGCTGCTCTTCATTGACTTCAATGAAGAATGGCTCAAATTACTTTGCAAAGAAGTGTCCTGCACCTCTTTGCCGAGGCAGTCATTTTACGCGTCGTCGTTTGACAGCTGTCAAACGACGACGCGTAAATGACAGGTCGTCTGCACAGTACGTTGGCAAACCCATTCAAATGAATGGGCAGATGTTTGCCGACGTATTGTAGCCCTATTTTCAGACGTAAAACGAGGCATAATTCGCCTCGTTTACGTCTGAAAATAGGTAGTGTGAACCCAGCCTAAGAGTGGACATCCTGTTAAGATCACTCCAAGAACACAATGGGCAATCCTGAAAGAGGTGAGAAAAAAGGGTAACAGCAAAATACCTACTAGGGAACTACAAAAACCGGTCCACTATTAGAAAAACACTGAACAAGAATGGTGTTCAAGGAAGGACACTATGAAGGAAGCCACTGCTGGCCAAAAAAAACATTGCGACTTATCTCAAGTTTGCCAACACCACCTGGATCTTCCACCATACTTCTGGGAAAATGTTCTATGAATAGATGAGAGAAAAGTGGAATTTTTAGCACAAATGCTCAACGCTGTTTGGAGGAAAAAAAACACTGCACACCAATAACTCAACCTCATCCCAACTGTGAAGCTTGGTGGATGGAGCCATCAGGGTTTGTGGCTGTTTTGCTGCCTTAGCACCTGAACACCTTGCGATCATTGGGGGAACAATTAATTCAAAGGTGTACCAAAACATTTTACTGGAGAATGTAAGGGCAGCAGATCATGACCCCAAGCTGAAGATATACAACAAGACAGTGACGCAAAGCACACAGGTAAATAAACTGAAGAATGGTTGAAAAAGAAGAAGATTTGTGTTTTGGAATGGCCAAGTCAGAGTGTCCAAACCTTAATCCATCGAGATGCTGTGGCATGACCTGAAGGGGGCTGTGAACGCAAGGCATCCCAGAAATATTGATGAACTGAAACACATTGGCAGGTGGAAAAATTCCACCTCAGCATTGTGCAAATCTTATTTGCAGCTACAGGAAATGTTTGGTGGAGGTTAATATTTATAGGTAATTAAATTCATGGGTTCACTTTCTTTTTCTCCTTGCACTGCGGATGTTTAGGGCTCATTCAGACGAATGTGAATAACGTCCGTGTGCTGCGCAGGGAAATCACGCGCAGCACACGGACCCATTGATTTCAATGGGGCCGTTCACACATGCAGGAGTTTTCACGCAGCGTGTGTCTGTTGCGTAAAATTCACTGCATGTCCTATATTGGTGCGTTTTTCTCGCACCTATTGCCTATTGAAGTCAATGGGTGCGTGAAAAACGCACCAATATAGGACATGCAGTGCGTTTTACGCAACGGACACATTCTGGGTGAAAATGTCTATAATTGTCACTTCAATAACAATCACACAATATTTTATTAGTAATCAATGCAGAAATCCAGGTAATTCCAAAGGGTTCACTTACTTTTTCATGCAACTATACCATTAATCGCAGGAGCTTACAATCACATTTGATAATTGTTTGCATATCAGTATGCAGAATTTGATGCTTTTTGATTGGACTTTTGTGATCCAAATACAGACTTTATAACCATTTAAGATTATGTTTTTAGGATATCTGTTTTAAAATTGCACAAGTACATAAATATATCTGCTAGAACACAAATTACATTTAACACCTAAAATTATAAAAATAAATGCACATGTGTGACCAATACATAGTGAAGTTTCTCTCTGCATCTTGATAAATACCTATAAAATTTATTTAGTAGAGCAGTTCTGTGTATATATAGTGAAAATACTGAGGCCCATTATGAAAAGGCCACGGTTTTTCAAAACGGCAGAATTTTTGCTGCTGTTTGGCTTAGGCTCTGTTTACATCTTGTTTTTGCTATTCATTGGAGGCTCGCTGACGGAAGGCTACTACGTATGACACTGTAAAGTCATACAGTGGCATACATCCAGTGGCGGATTAAGTAGACCATGGGCCGTGGGCTGTTCCACAAGCTTGGGCCCCCCTTCCCCACCGCCGCTCCGCCGTGTTTATAGTGAACACCAACTTTCTGTGCGAGCATTGACAAATGGGTGTTACGATTCCACTCGTCAAAGGGCTGTGTCCCTACATACTGACAGTCTCCAACCATCGCTGACAGTATAACACTGTGTAGGGACACATCCTCCTGACAATGGGAATGGTAACACGCATTTGTCTATTAGTCCTGGGTACACAAAGACTTTATGTGGAATACAAGGATTTCCTACAACAGACATGTAAGGAGAGGGGACAGATACCCCATAGATCCAGTGACTCACAAGTGATGTCTTATATGATGGGAGTCGTTCTCTTTTCTTTTCCATCTGACCCCGACCAGTATGGCGACTTCTCCTGATGAGACATATTTTCTCCTTGCTTCTGCAGCCATTTCCAGCCTCTATAGAAACACAAGATTTAAGACACCAAGGCCCAGGACCATGCATTAAAGGGGTTGTCCAGGCATGGACCGGTTTTTCATACTGGTGACCTATCCATGTGCCCGGACAACCCCTTTTACTAAGACTAATAAATTCGGACCCCAGACCAGATCCTAGAATACATACAGACCCCATACCTTCTAAACTATTGTAGTCCCCAGATCAGACCCCCTAAATAAATACAGATCCCAGATCAAGCACCCTGAATAAATACAGACCCCAGAACAAACACCCTAAATACAGACCTCGGACCAGACCCCTAAATACAGACCCCAGACTTGACCCCCTAAACTAATAATGACACTAGACCTGACTTCCTAAACTAATACAGACCCCAGAACAGACCCCCTAAACTAATAGACCCCTGACCCCCTACATACAGACCCTTAAACTAATACAGACCCCAGACCAGACCCCTAAATACAGACCCAGACCATACGCCTTAAGTACAGACTCCAGACCCCTTAAACTAATACAGACCCCAGACCAAACCCCTAAATATACAGATCCTAGACCAGACCCCCTAAATATACAGACCCCAGACCAGACTTCTAAGTACCCGACCCCGGATCCCTTAAACTAATATAGACCCCAGACCAGACCCCCTAAATACAGACCCCTTATATACAGACCCCAGACCAGACCCACTAAATACAGACACCAGACCCCTTAAACTAATACAGACCCCAGACCAGACCCCCTAAATACAGACTCATTAAACCAATCCATCCCCTTATTCTTACCTAGCAGCTCACCTCACAGTCTTCTCTATGGAATCTTGCTGCTGTTGTAGGACCTGCGGTCATGTGACCAGCAGGTCTCTAAACAGTAACAAGAAGGTCACAAGACCTTATGTCTGCAGATAATTTAGCAGGATATACACAATGCAGCTTTGTGGCGGTTTTTGCCATTCGTGGCAAAATCGCTGCACAAACTAGACAAATCTGCAGTGTACTTTGGGCGGCCATGGGCCCTCCCTGCAGCAGCAGGCCCTGGGCGGCCACCCAAAATGCCATGATGATCCGCCATTGCATACGTCACCCATTGACTCCCACACTGTGTTATACCAAGTGCAGACCCAGTGGGGGTGGTGCATGCAATATAGACTCAATAATACACTAAGGAGAGAATCCCTGTGTCATGCACCACCCCCTCAGACCCTGCACTAGGCAAAGCTCAGTGCATCAGTTTTACCCAGAGGGTTCTTTTAAGGGAAATAACAAGACCACCATATGACACCAATTCAAACTGAATGAACTACAAGTCAATGGTGGATATGTGCTGTGTTATTGTTGAAAATAATAAAGACATCTTACAGGGAGATCAATTCTGTCAGCAAGAGAGGTAAGTATTATTCCGCACTTTAAAGCCGGCCTTCAATTAAAGCATTATCTAGTCACCAGGAGTGCAACCAGAAAGTGCTGGGACCCATAGAAAGCTTTTAAATACTTCACCCCCCCCCCCCCTCTCCCTGAGTATTTACCAGTTCCATGTAAAAGTGAGGGCACACATGCTGGCCAAGTCGCGGGTGAAACTCCCAACATAACCTGACAAATGATCAGAGCATGCTGGGACCAGGTACCATACACACTGTCAGTCACATAAGTAGAAAATGCAGGATGGGGAAAACCACAGATCTCAAAATATATACATACCCCAGATCAGATCCCTAAATTAATTCAGACCCTAGACTCCTACATTAATTAATATCTTAGAAGCCTAAATTAATTCAGAACCCAGTTCCCTAAATTAATTTGCACCCCAAAATTTATTGATTCCAAAATCCAAGACCTGACGCTAGACCCTTAACTTAATCAGACCCCAGTCCAGATGATAGACCCCTAAATTAATTCAGACCCCAGACCAGAGCCCAGTATAAACTCAGACCCCATATCAGACGAAAACAAATAAATTCAGATACCAAACCGGACTCCAAAATAAATTCTGAAGCCAGATCAGATAAAAAAATAAAAAATAACTGAGACCCATGTCTCAGTTTATAAATTAAGTATCCAGCTTATTAGAGAATTGGAGTGCAGAGACAAGATGCTAAGAAGGTTTTAAACCATACTACCATATTAGCCATATTTGGGTTAAATAAAATGGTGGAGAACCTCTTTAGGATGCAAAAAAATACGCACACGATAACTCAATTGGATAATATCCGATGAATGTATAATATTCACTTTGGAAAACAGACATACAGAAGACTCCTAATCTAGAACCTATTTTATGTCATAACTGTTCCATGAAGATGTGGAATGTTTGGGTTTACTTGCTGTATTGCTGTTTAGTTTATGCAAAACCTTTGATTCGTCTTGTCAAGAAAACAAGGTAGACGGTGGTTGTTGAAATAAGAAATTTGTAGAAAAGAATTAAGATCCAAAGTACACACAAGTGTAAGGCTGGGTTCACACACCCTATTTACGTAATTCGGGCGTTTTAACCTAGAATTACGTCCGAAAATACGGCTCCAAAGCGCCGGCAAACATCTGCTCATTCATTTGAATGGGCTTTACCATGTTCTGTGCCGACAGTCATTTTTTTTACATGCCGCGGTCAAATGACGCCTGTCACTTCTTGGGACGTAATTGGAGCCGTTTTCCATTGACTCCATAGCAAAACAGCTCCAATTACGACCGTAATGGACGCTGCGAAAAACGCCTGCACTTGCCATTACGTCTGAAATTCAGGAGCTGTTTTCTCCTGAAAACAGCTCCGTAATTTCAGGCGTATCGAACGTGTACGTGTGAACATACCCTTAGGCTGGGTTCACACGACCTATTTTCAGACGTATAGGAGGCGTTTTACGCCCTGAATTACGTCTGAAAAAACGCCTCCAATACGTCGGCAAACATCTGCCCATTACTTTCAATGGGTCTTACGATGTACTGTGCCGACGACCTGTCATTTTTCGCGTCGCTGTCAAAAGACGGCTCGTAACATTACAGCCTCGTCAAAAGAAGTGCAGGACACTTCTTGGGACGTTTTTGGAGCCGTTTTCTCATAGACTCCAATGAAAACAGCTCCAAAAACGACCATAAAAAACGCAGCGAAAAACGCGAGTTGGGGTATGTTCACACGATGAGAGGCATTTACGTGTGAAAAGACAGACTGTTAACAGCTGCCTCGTTTCACACGTAAATGCTCCTCCTCGCATTTTGCGAGCCGTCTGAGACGCTCGTAAATCTTGAGCTGTGCTTCATTGAGTTCAATGAAGAACAGCTCAAATTATGTGGCAAAGAAGTGTCCTGCACTTCTTTGCCGAGGCAGTCCATTTACGCGTCGTCGTTTGACAGGCATAATACGCCTCGTTTACGTCTGAAAATAGGTTGTGTGAACCCAGCCTTGCTCAAAAAACGTCTGAAAATCAGGCGCTGTTTTCCCTTGAAAACAGCTCCGTATTTTGAGACGTTTTTGACTCTATGTGTAAACATACCCTTATAGAGAAAACCTTAATGATGAATGTTCTGTCCCCATTAGGGTATGTTCACACGCAGTCAAAAACGTCTCAAAATACGGAGCTGTTTTCAAGGGAAAACAGCCCCTGATTTTCAGACGTTTTTTGAGCAACTCTCGTAATTCGCGGCGTTTTTACGGCTGTTTTTGGGGCTGTTTTCAATAGAGTCTATGAGAAAACAGCTCCAAAAACGTCCCAAGAAGTGTCCTGCACTTCTTTTGACGAGGCTGTAATTTTACGCGCCGTCTTTTGACAGCGACGAGTAAAATGACAGATTCGAGGCGTGAAAAGCCTCCATTAAGTCTGTGAACCCAGGTCGTGTGAACCCAGCCTTACAGTTGTCTAAAGTTTAGGTTCTGTTTACACCTGCGTTATTTCTATTCTGTCAGGTTTCTGTTGAGTTTTAAATACTAGCTCGCAAGGCTAGAATAGATGTCTAAAATACAGATCCTAATAAATCTTAACTAATCTGTCATTTCTGTTTTAGATACATTAAAATGTGAACGCCATGGCGCCAGTGTAAACAGTGTCTTATTTTTCTAAGTATATTTAGATGCCTATCTAAAAAGAGAGCAGGCTCTATATCCCTACTACTCAATTAATAAGAGATTGGCAGCATTGATAGGTTATATCTTCAAATAATATCCATCTGAATGCATAAATTCATTCACTGAGGGCCAGAAACCAGCAAAATAAAATCATCACATGACTAACGTTTATGCTTATATTGGCTCTAGGAAGCCGAAATAAGGAAGCCATAATCTAAAGAGCTGTAGATCAAAAAATAGGAAAACAAGAGCAGCATGCGCAGTGATTCGTAAAAAGGAGACACATGCATCCAACTATCTCTATGATCTGTCAACACGTACATACTCAAATGGTGCAAAATGAAGCATATTATATTTGCCAATTTTAGACTCATATTTTATTGCCATAAATTACAGAACAAAGATTCTAGCCGTTACGCAATTTGCTATGAACTTTAAAAATGTTTACTGTGCGTACTTGAAACTCAAAGTGCATGTGATTGCTCCTCTAAGAGATAACACTTTGGTAATTCCAACCAAGGCAATTTCCATGGATTGTGAAATTGATCAGGGAACATATTTGTAAATTGATTTGTATCCTTATTAAGCCCCCTGCACGCGATTTGTTGGAAATTTTCCATCCGGATGTGCGGGTGTAAAATCCGCAGCTGAAGACTGTTGCAGGTAATTGGATGAGATTTAAAAAATCTCATCCACATACTGTTGAACATTTTCTACATCGAAATCAAAGCATGGTTTGGATTATCAAATTCACAGCATACTCACTCTGTTCTGGATGTTTACTGCAGATTTCACCCATTTTCAATGTAGAAGGGGTGAAATCTAGATTTCACAGGGAATTCCGGCAGAAAGTTAATCGCCAATTCCCAGGAGGCCGGCTATACAGAAACAAGCTGGGGCACTAGGGACGATTCACTATGGGAATCTCTGAAAAAAATCCAGTGCAGAGGTATAGTATGGCTCATACATTTGTCGTGGCCAAAGTCGCGTGTAGCCCTAGCTATACCCATTTTATTTTATCTTTTGTATAAATCATATTCAGTGATTAGGAGTAGGATGAGGATAGCAGCTGTATTTATAACTCTAGATAAATACATGTTCTTTTTACAAATGGGTGCCATGTATTTCATTATGTCTTTTACCAGTTTAGGGCTTCATTCACATCTGTGTCAGGACTCCGTTCGTGGGTTCCGTCGGAGCTTTCCGTCAGGGGAACCCATGAACGGAATCCAAACTGAAACAAATGGTAACCATAGATTTCCGTTTGCATCACCATTGATTTCAATGGTGACGGATCCGGTGCAAATGGTTTCCGTTTGTCACCGTTGTGTAAGGGTTTCGGCGTTTTGACAGAATCATGATGGTAGTCGACTGCGCTATTCATTCCGTCAAAACGACGGAACCCTTACATGACGGTGACAAACAGAAACTATTTGCACCGGATCTGTCACCATTAAAATCAATGGTGATGCAAACGAAAACCTATGGTTTCCGTTTGTTTCAGTTTGGATTCCGTTCATGGACTCCCCTGAAGGAAAGCTCATACAGAACCCATGAACGGAGTCCTGACACAGATGTGCACAAAGCCTAATTTTTGAAGGTGTTAATTTAATATTATATGGATATGCAAATATAAATATTTGTCTTTTTTTTTTCTTAACAGGGAGGGGCGAAAAATCAGTAGTAAGTTTATTTAAAGCAATATACTTATTTTATTTACTCTAATAAGCGTGGATATATTTTAAGTTTTCTTACATCAATTTGAAATAATCTTTAATTATATTTTTTGTCATTTTTTGAATAGAACTATATAAAATAAGACAATTTTTTTTCTTTTTCACCTGTCAACTTGATTATTCTTTTCATTTACGGACTATAATTGCGGATCAAAATAGTGTTCCATTTATTTCTATGGCCCACGGACATCTTCCTGTATATTTATGGGAAGGTGTCTGGGCCGTAGAAAGCATCCATATAAAATAGGACATGTCCTATTTTTTTATTTTACGGACCGTGCTCCTATACTTTATAATGGGAGCACGGCCCGCAAATGCGGATGACTGTCCGCAGCCGGCCGTGCCCGTAATCGCGGACCGTGATTACAGGCACGGTCGTGAGCATGAGGCCTCAGTCTTCACCCCTTTATGGTATATTCCCCTCTATATTTACTGTGCCTATTTACAAATCACTGAATATCAGTGGGAGTACAACTAAATCAATCATAAATCTATGAATATAGAGCAACTGTAAATATATCTATAGCATCCTTCCTCATAAAATGAATGACCTGTTAGGATGGACATTGAGAGACCTATGACAACCGTGACGGTGTTAAAAGCTTAAAACATGTTGCATTATTTTGCAAACTTTCATAAGCCCAGGTCACACAGGGTTTGTTGGAGCTGATTTTGACCCTTAGCCCCCATCGGAATTAGCACCAACAAACGGCCGAAAACCGCCTTCCGTTGATTTCAGTGGGAGGCGGAGGCTAAAAGCGGAAAAGAAAAGTGGCATGTCCTTTCTTGCTGCAGTTCCGCCTCTGACCGCCCATTTAAATCAATGGAAAGACAGAAAAAACTTTATTTGCAGTGTTTTCTGCCCGTGGCACTCAATGCCAATAAATGCCAATAAATGCCACGAGAACATCCCTGAAGGAATTTTGGGGCAGATTTTTTCTGCCTGCAAAAAATACTCCCTGTTAACAGGGACATATGGAACACTCTGAAATCAAGTGGAAAAGGGTTATATCGTCTGAGGTCACTAAAACGGAACTTTTTGGTGAAGAAATTCTGTATAACCTAAACCAAACACTGAACACTACACACACACACAAACGCCACACCCCATCTCCACCGTAAACCATTGTGTTATGGGGTGCTTTTCTGCAGTAGGACTTGAGAGGTTTAAGAAATGAAACAGTAAAATCAAGTCAGCAAAATACAGGGAAATCCTGGAGGAAAACCTGCTGCTGTATGCAACAGAACTGTGACAAGGAAGATATTTTGAAGGAAGACATCCACCTCAAACTTCAAAAATAAGCTGTGTGGCAAGCGTAAAATAAATTGTAGTGCAAAGCTGATTGAAACCTATCCACACAAACTCAAGGCTTGGTGCCAAAGGGTTCTCTTTGGTCAAAAAGGGGGGAGAAAGGAACGTATACCCATACTTCTATATCAATATACTTAAGCACGTACAAACATATGCAGGTTGACAAATATGAAGGCTAGACTACTCTAAGAATATATCCTTTGAAAAGGGAATCATCTGTGTTTGATGAAATTACACTTTTTACAAACTCTCGTAATTATGGTGAATATGTCTAACCAAAATTTTTAATATCATCCCAATTCCACCAATTGCGCGTCAGATCTCCCTATTCACCACATTCTTTCCACCAGAACTTAGTGTAGTTTGGTACAAACTCCGCCAATCTGGCAGGGGAATGATGCCATCTTAATTGTATTTGCTTAGAGAGCTCAGTTTGATTAATATAATAGATGTATTGTTCAGTGCATTTTACAGCTCTCTTCCATTCCTCCAATGAGAATTCATGGCTGGCATGTCATTTCGATTTTTTTTTTCCATATATGTTCATTTAGTCTTGATCGACATGCATATTACCTCTTTATACAGTTGCAGGAAAAAGTAAGGATCCCCTTTAAATGACCGCAGGATAGGCCATCAATTTTTAGTGGCTGGAAAACCCCTTTAACTTGTTAGTGTGCCATAGGTTATTAGGAAGAATTTGGCACTCTTGCTTGTTAATATTATATGACCACACTCCTGAATAACTACTAATAATTTGCTCTATATGAGAAATAAAGCCTTGTGGATCCGAACAGGAGATGTTATTATCATTTGCATATAAATTTGTTATATACGACTTTTAATCCATAGCTATAGGTATACCTACAATATTCTATGTTACCTGCACTGCTAATACCAAAGGGTATACAGCACCTTGTACCATAGTGTCTTATAAAGGGTTTTCATCTAAGCCATTCCCTAATAATCACCATATTAAAAATCGAAGGAAACACTGGGTAGCCTTACCTGGTGGATTTATAAATAGGGAATGGCTTAGATGAAAACCCTTTATAACACACTATGGTACGAGGTGCTGTATATAAGGACAATACAGCCTTCAGCATCAACCCTTGGAAAACCAAACTTTTCAAGAGTCATATGCCCTGTCAAACGCCTTCTCTGCATCCAATTACAGGAATACACTGGTTCAAGCGACCTCAATCACCTGTCTAGTGGCATCTCTAGCCTGTCTCCCTGGCACAAATCCTCCCTGATCGGTTAAAACCATGCATCCAAGTGTCTGCTTTAAGGGGAAGCTGTGACTAGGTCTGGGGCCACTAAACTACCAACATATGGTAATGCAGCTGGGGTTTAGTGTTCCGAACCTGCCCATGTCAAAACCGGCTGTTCGACATTAGGTAGTAAAAGAACACGGAGATGAACCCAGCAGCATCGGGGGCATGTGCATTGCGCAGTGAAGCAAGGTATGCTGTCCTTGGCTTCATCTGCGCAATGTGCATTCGCCCGAAAGCTATGACATGTGCAGGGACCCTATCTGATGGCAGAGTTCTCTTCTCCATATGCAATCATATGGTGCCTCTATACGGAACCATATTACAGAGGTATTCTTTCGTACGAGCAAAGCCTCAAGAAAAGAATGTATCTATAATACAGCATTGGAAGGAATGTGGCATAATTTGAATGAATCAGAGAGAAAAAAGTTCCATATGAAATTAAAAGCATTTGGAGTTATAATATGCCCCATAGACCTGGAACTTGAATGGAGCCGACATAAAGCCATATACGTGAGATCTTACGCTGATTTTTTTTTTATTACCTTTAACAGCCGGGATGCTTTGGCTACCCTATAAGCATCTTCTTTATCGTCATCAATGAGTTTTGTGAAAGATTCTCCTACTATGGAATGCGAGGTAAAGTATAACATTTAAGTACATTTTTCTTCTAGTATAAATTCTGTAAAAGGCCAAAATCAAGGCAATATGACAGCTACGGTCACTTGGCAATGGCAAATGTCAATGGACTACCGTACTTAATACAACAATTATCCAAAACGTAATGTTTAATTAGAGCTAATCTAAGAAATATCTGGTCTCCTTATCTTCTCTTTGTAGCGGTGTTGGTTTTGTACTTTAAATACTTTCTACATTGGGATGACAACCTCTCCACTGTGATTTATCACACCTTTGTTGCCATATGCTACCTGACTCCAATCCTTGGGGCTATCATTGCTGACTCTTGGCTGGGAAAATTCAAGTAAGTAATTTTGTAAACTCGGCACTTACAAAATAAGACCCATTTATGAAACATTATTGTACAGGGCCTATGAAATTACAAGACGCTTGTTCATGGTATAACTCAGGGCTCAACCAATAAAATATTATATATGCTCTGAGTACAATTCAATTCAATGTCTTGGTCTACACCATATGGTATAAGTATTGGGACATCTACACATTACACCTACAGGAGCTTTTATGACATCCCATTCTAAATCCATAAGCATCAATATGGAGTTCATCCCCTCTTTGCAGCTAAAATAGCTTCCACTCTTCTGGGAAGGCTTTCTACAAGATATTTGAGTGTCCCTAGGAATTTTTCCCTATTCATGCAGAAGATCATTTGTAAGGTCAGACATTGATGTTGGACTCACAATCTCCATTCTAGTTTATCCCAAAGGTATTTGATGGGTTTGAGGTCAAGGCTCTGTGCTTTGAAGGTGTCAAGTTCTTCCACACCACCCAACCTTGCCTGTATGGACCTTGCTTTGTGCACTGGGGCACAGTCATACTGGAACAGAAAAGGGTCTACCCCAAACTATTCCCACAAAGTTGGAAACATACAATTGTCCAAAATATTTTCATATGCTGAAGCATTAAGATTTTCCTCCACTGGAACTAAGGGGTCGAGGCTAACCCCTGAAAAACAACCCCATAGCATTATCCGTCCTCCACCAAACATTATAGTTGGCACAATGCAGTCAGGTAGCTAACTTTTTCCTGGCATTTACCATACTCAGACTCATCCATCAGACTGCCAGATAGAGAAGGGTGATTCGTCACTCCACAGAACGTGATCCTACTGCTCCAGAGTCCAGTGGCGGAGTGCTTTACAAAAATCAATCCGATGCTTGGCAAAGTGCTTGGTGATGTAAGGCTGGTTCCCATACCATAATGCTCCCGGTGCGCAGTTTTTGTGCGGATGTTAATGGCAGAGGAGATTTGGAACTCTGCAGTTAAAGAGTCAGCAGAACGCTGGTGACTTTTATACACTATGCACCTCAGCACTCCTCGACCCCGCTCTGTAACTTTACGTGGTCTGCCACTTATTGGCGGAGTTGCTGTGGATCCTGAAAGCTTCTACTTTGCAATATTACAATTAACAGTTGAAGGTGGTATATCTATTACGATACGATGCTCAAATTCAGTGAACTCTTTAGAACGACCCATTCTTTCACAAATTTTTGTAAAGGCAGACTGCATGGCTAGGTGCTTTATTTTATACACCTGTGGCAATGGGACTGAATGAGACACCTAAATTCAAAATGTCTCAATACTTTTGTCCATATAGTGTACTGTATATACTGCACATAGCAGAGCTAAGTTTGCCATGTGGCATGATATGCCATACTATCACATAGAGATGTGGCTCTGTTACAACTCTAGGGTTATAATTACAGGCTACCTTTGTGGATTTTACATCACAGTATACTGTATGTTTCTTCATTAATAATTTATTCTCTTCACTGTCTACACTCACAGGACCATTATCTATCTGTCTATTGTTTATGCGGTCGGACAGATCGTTGTATCGATCAGTGCTATTCATGATCTTACTGATGGGAACAGGGATGGGACACCTGACAGTATTCCTGTCCATGTGTAAGTATAAGTAGTATAAAAAACAAAACAAGCAACAAACAAACATACTGTGTGAATGTATATATTTAAATATATATATATATATATATATATATATATATATATATATATATTATAAAAATTCATCGATGAGGCAGCACTCCAATGTCAGTAAGAAAAGCTGAGGATCTGTTTATTCACCAAACATATTGTTTCAGCCCAGCTCAATGGGGCCTTTCTCTCTGCGTTTGGTTAATAATCAGATCCTCACCTTTATTCACGAGTGTTGCCTCGTACTTGGATTTTTTGAAGTCAAAACGTAAGATACTGGTCGTGTGCCTGGCTAGGATTTGCACCCTATACTATACAGGGTGGCGCTGCTTACATATATAAATAATTGTAAGTATGAATACTTTTTTATAGGAACAATATACTGAAATCTATTCATACTATCTTTTTCTTGCAATGACCGTCCTTTCTCACAGTGCATTAACTATCATCGGCCTTGTTCTGATCGCTTTGGGGACGGGAGGAATCAAACCTTGTGTTGCAGCCTTTGGAGGAGACCAGTTTGATGAGAGCCAGGTATGTTATATTATTGATATGTCTTCCTACTCTTATCTTATAAACTTGTTGCTGCAGCGATCCATCCATGTCCGTGTTCCATCAATCAATTGAATGGCATGTTTGTTTTTGTATGTTTTTGCTGTAGGATAAACAGAGGAGCCGGTTCTTCTCCATCTTTTATCTGTCAATCAATGCTGGAAGTCTTCTGTCTACTATTATCACTCCTATTCTGAGAGGCAAGTTGGACATATTTTTAGTTGTCTAATTTGTTTTGGGAATTCCCACCAGCCAGAACATTATTCTTCTGCTCCAATCTAGCTGTATCCTTCAGGGTAGAGTTACTGCTTGAAAGCAGAACCAGAGGCAGAGTGCCGCAACCTGAAGCTCATGCAGTAGAATTTTATAGAACCTGTTGTTTCAATATAAATCAATATAATAGGCAGCATGGTGGCTCAAATGTGGGTTTGAATCTGAACAAAGCCAACATCTGCGTACTCCGAAAAACATACATGTGGCATGTCAAACCTATAGGCGAATCGATGCCTATCTAAGACAAGGTTTTTACAGGGCATTTTTTTCAGGAGACTTGTTGCATTTTTTTTATGTGCTTTTTAGGTCTTATTCATGCAGTGTAGTTTTTTTATGCAGTTTTTGAAGCCACAACCATGAGTGGATCATAAAGAGATGGGAAGTATATAGAAAAGATTCTACTTCAACTTCTATTTTTGAATTCACTCCTGGTTGTAGATTCAAAAACAGTACCAAAGAACTGCACCAAAACTGCACCATGTGAATATACCCGTAATTGCTTTGAGTAACGCCACAATTTACAGAGATATTGAAATGTGGCTTTTGGCTGTGTGGCTATTACAGGTAAAGCACATGGTTTCAATATGCTTTACCTGTGATGAAAACTGCATCTAAAAAACGTATGTACTTTTACTGCGATTTGGTGCGATTTTCACTGCGGTTGCGGTTTTTATCCTCACCTCAACTTCTATGTGTGAATATACCCTAAGAGAGGGAAATTAGATTGTGAGCTCCAGTGTGAACAGGGACTGATGTAAATGGTGAAAATCTCTGTACAGTGCTGCGGAGCATGTTGGGGCCATATGCACACGGGTAAAAAAATTTACTACAATACAAAACATATCATATTACATTTTGGCATGTTCTCACTCACATCAAATCTTTGCTTTAATACGGACACCCCCAAATGAAAATTATTTTGACTATAAGTCACATTGGATAATCAACAGTTTTAATTATGTAAAAAAAGGACTCCATGCCCGCGGCTGTAATATGGTTTCGTGCAGGAGCCCTATTTATTAAGATTCAAGGATGTGATTAGATTTGTGAGATCAGGTAAGTCTCCCCAAAGAAGACCTTATAGTGAGAAAATATGGTTCATAGTTGGCTAGAACACTCACAATCACTATGATCTATGATAGAATTTATATCTAAAAGTCATAATAATAGGTGGTATAGTTGGTATCACTGGCCTCTATAGGCTAAAATATTATCTATATAATATATGATGAATAAAACATAAATAACATTTCATGCAGATATACACAGTCGAGTTACATTATTATGACCACCTCCTACTTTCGACGTCGGCAGTGCGTAGCCCATGAAGGAAGTGATGTGTCATGGGCTGGCTTGGTGGGTATATAAGGTGTACGATAGGCTGTCTGAACACATATCACTCGTTTTTGCCATGGGTAAAAGGGGCGATTTATCAGAATTGCAAAAAGGGAGGATTATTGGCTTTCGGGCCAAGGGTGGCAGTATTTCTCAAACAGCGCAGTTTGTGAACTGTGGTGAAAGTGTATCGTGAGTGGACAAATGGCACCATTGGGAATAACCGACGTGGAAACTGCGGAGCTCCACGTGTCATTGATGTGAGAGGTAAACGTTGGCTACGAAGGTGTGCGAGGGCAGAACGACACACTGCAGTGGAGCAGCTCACCGTGAAAATCAACCAGGGGGCTACCAGACGTGTGTCTAAAACAACATTTCAGCGAACCCTACTGCCTATGGGGCTCCGAAGCAGACGAATGGTCACTGCTCCTATGCTAACAAAGGTGCATTGGAAAAAAAGGCTTCAATTTGCACAGCAGTATCGGAATTGGACCACCGATGATTGGCAGAGGGTTGCCTTCCCCGATGAGTCATATTTTCTGTTTCATTGAACGGATGGACGTTGGAGTGTCAGGCGAGAAACATCAGAGAACAAACACCCTGCAACCATTGCTGGAAGAACACAAGCTGGTGGCGGCAGCGTTAAGGTCTGAGGAATTTTTTCATGACATTCCCTGGGCCCACTTATCCATGTGGAAGGCCCTCTGAACCGATTTGGATATGAATCCATCGTTGCAGATCACGTCCACCCATACATGCTGTTTATCTTCCCTGGGGCAGATGGAATCTTCCAGCAAGACAATGCAACATGTCACACGGCCAGAATTGTCTGACAGTGGTTGGTAGAGCACGACCAAGACTTCCAAGTACTTCCCTGGCCCCCTAATTCGCCAGACTTGAACCCAATTGAGCATCTGTGGGATCGTCTTGTTTGCTCCATGATCCCCCCCCCTCCATGCACCCTCCAGCAAATGTGGGATGCACTGCAATCAGCATGGTTCCGGATACCTGAGACAACCTACCAGTACTTTATGGAGTCACTCCCAACCCGTCTAGCAGCTGTCCGTGCTGCACATGGCGGTTACCCTGAATATTAGCTGGTGGTCATAATAATGTGACTTGACTGTGTATGTTAGCACCATCCCTAATGTAGTGGAACATAGATAACATGAAGAACATGAAAAAATATTTTTTGTCATTTTCAGGCCAGGAGTGTGGTATTCACAGTAAACAGAAGTGCTATCCTTTGGCGTTTGGTGTACCTGCTGGACTCATGGTGGTAGCTTTAGGTAAGTTCTAAGCATCTTCGGCCAGTTTTAGTGTAGTCAATATCTCTCCATTATCTGTGTATTGTGATCTGTTCCACAACTACAAGAAATCAATCTTCTACGGACTGCATCATTGTGTTCCCATTTTCACCATAAAGGTGGCCACGCTTGCCTGGACTCTTCTTCATTGAAATCGATGGCAATTATCAATCTTACAACTGCTCTCAGTTGATGTCATAAAAGTGATTGACAAATCATGAAAGTCATTTGTCTGAGTTGCATTTGTCTCTGACTTTTATTATTCTTGCCATTGAAAACTAGAAATCACACATCATGAAATCATTGAGTTATGTTAAATGACCTACTGAGCTTTACTGCATTGACATACTCAGCTCTGCTACATCTGTACAACAAGCAATGTTTCTAAGCCAAGTACCCACAACTCAAATAAATTATACCAAAGTACCCCCATCGCTATAATCATACACTGTGCTGCACCTGTTAAAGGCATAGCATAGACAAAGACAGTGTAGGTACCCCCTAGAGACCTGGCGTGTACCCCATGAGGTACAAGTACCACAGGTTGAGAACCTAGGCAATAAAGTACTGGAAAATATTAGAGTTCATAAAGATGTTTGATTCCCAGGACAGAATAGTGATTGGCATTGATTATTATGTTCTGTAATGTAAATATTTTGATGGTAACTATCTCTCTTTTTTACTTTTTCCCCATTACAGTTGTTTTTATTGTTGGAAGTGGAATGTACAAAAAAGTGTCTCCCCAGGGTAACATCATAGTTCAAGTTTTCAAATGCATCTCGGTTAGTAAAGTAGTGACCTTATTGTAAATACTTCTTTGTGAAGACCCTTTCTGAATCTTGTTTTGAAAAATAAAATATCATAACCCATAGAATCACTCTTCTAATTACTATTAATGGCCAACTGTGTCGAATGTTATAACCTTTTTAATGGCTGTTTTACTTATATTTCCTTTCATGCTGACTTTGTGCAGTCTCGAAAAAATCTCAGGACTCTACCTGGAAATTCAAAAGCAGCTTATTTATGGTTTCCTGATAGCAGGAGGAGACTTGTTATAATGTGTATCTTATTACAACTTTTAGGGTATGTTCACACGTACACATCCGATACGCCTGAAATTACGGAGCTGTTTTCAGGAGAAAACAGCTCCGGAATTTCAGACATAAAGGCAAGTGCAGCCGTTTTTCGCAGCGTCCATTACGGACGTAATTGGAGCTGTTTTTCTATGGAGTCAACGGAAAACGGCTTCAATTACGTCCCAAGAAGTGACAGGCACTTCTTTGACGCGGGCGTCTTTTTTACGCGCCGTCTTTTGACAGCGGCGCGTAAAAAAAATTACCGTCGGCACAGAACATCGTAAAGCCCATTCAAATGAATGGGCAGATGTTTGCCGGCACATTGGAGCCGTATTTTCGGACGTAATTCGAGGTTAAAACGCCTGAATTACATCCGTAAATAGGGTGTGTGAACCCAGCCTAAGGGCACAAGTGTATATGCAAACTTTGTAAAAGCACATTGGCTGCACCACAAAAACGCTGAAAAACCTCACCGTGTGAATACACCCTAATGGTAGACTGTTGTCAATGATCTGCGAGTAAGATTGGCTTATATATTACCTGCATAATTACCCAATACACCCATTCGGTATTCACTGATTTTTATTTTTATATGCTGATAAGCACCATTCATTCATGTGTGAAAGAGCCAAACTGTCCTCAGTATTCATCACCCGTAATCAGAATAACGTAAAGCAATAATAACATCTCTCACCAGTACAAAAAATGAGAGGGTTCCTCCAGCTCACCTTATCACGTGTGTGGTAGTTAGCGCACAGGTCCTCGTGTCGGCACACGGATTTGCATAGACAAAGGAGGTAAAGAAATGGATCCAGTGCAGGATCCATTTCTTTACCTCCTTTGTCTATCTCTCACCAGTACCTCGCCCGGCCTACTAGTTGATGTTTTCCAGTATGTAACAGGAATTCTTTCTACAGTACACAAAGTCAAAATGAACAATAAGTGAAAACTGCCAAAAAGGCAGTGAAGACACTGGATGCTAGTGACTACACAGCCGATGTTAGTTAAGGCTTCACTTTAAACTTATACTTCTCCTTACTCCACTTACTCATTAACGTGGCTGCACTGCATTGCTGCTACCTACAATAGTTACTAGGGATATATATATATATATATATATATATATATATATATATATATATGTATGTATATATATATATATATATATATATATATATATATATATATATATATATATATATATATATATAAAACTTGATAAAACTGAAATAAACAAGCATATCCTGATCTGTGCTTCAAACATGTATTTTGTGTTATTATTTGACAGTTTGCTATCAAAAACAGATACAGAAATCGTAGTAAGTCAATTCCCAAGAGAGAGCATTGGATGGACTGGGCAAATGAAAAGTATGATGTAAGTAACAAAGTTTGTGGTTTCTGCAATAGAACATGTGTAATATTAGTTGTAAGTGTGATTAGTGTATGCCTGTACATATGTTACCCATTCCCAGACACAAATATACAGGATTGATCTAAACCACAAAAATTTCATTCAAAAAGTATTAATTTATTGAAGTACTAGCAATTAAGTGGATGGGAGCCAAGAGCAGCGGCGTATTTACCATGAAGGCATGGCAACTAACTGCTATCAGGTCTGTGGTAGGAGAATGCCGGGCACTGAACTGCTTGCCTTGCTTGCCGTGTCACTGTAATAGTGGCTTGTTTTTTTGCAGGGCGAACTTTATTTTTTATTGATACTATTTAGGAGTACATGCAACTTATTGATCACTTTTTATTCCATTTTTGGGGCGCTAAAGTGACCCAAAAACAACTATTCTGGCAGTTTTTATTTATTTTTTACAGCTTTTAACGTGCTGGTTAAATAACTGTATGTTAGAGTAGTTTAAACTTTTACGTACGCAGCGATGGCAATTATGTTAATTTTAAATTTGGGAAAACAAAGGGTTTAAAAACGTTACAATTTTTTTTTCAGATTAAAACTAACTTTATTTATCTGTTTTTTCAATTTTTTATTAGTCTCCTTAGCGATCTGTCAGCTGTTTTCATAACTCCCGACCATGTAATCAGTAAGCGACGGGAGGCAGCGTGAGCACAAAAAGCTAGAATGGGGTTTAGGGGACACCGTTCTAGAGACCCCATTCGGGACCCTGTTCCAGAGGTGGGACCCGCATCTATCTGACATTTATGACATATCCTGTGGAAATGTCATAAATGTCTCTGATGGGAAAACCCCTTTAATTCTTAATTGAATTATGTTTTAATTCTTTGTGTAGTGATCTGCATTACATTATTAATGCATATATTTTAAATGATGAACCCCCTATTCTTTATACTTCACTTATTATAATGACTGTAATGTATTTGTTTATCTGTGCACAATATGGTACGATATAACTTTAAATCATATGAGGTAAACTTTTTATATTTTATTTTCATTAGGAACTTCTTATTGCCCAAGTTAAGATGGTTCTAAAGGTCCTGTTTCTTTACATTCCATTGCCAATGTTCTGGGCACTTTTTGATCAACAGGTAATTTTTAGAAGTGAATACCATAAATTTTTGATATATCTTGTGTGGAGTATACAGTGAAGGAAATAAGTATTTGATCCCTTGCTGATTTTGTAAGTTTGCCCACTGTCAAAGACATGAACAGTCTAGAATTTTTAGGCTAGGTTAATTTTACCAGTGAGAGATAGATTATATAAAAAAAAAAAAAAGAAAATCACATTGTCAAAATTATATATATTTATTTGCATTGTGCACAGAGAAATAAGTATTTGATCCCTTTGGCAAACAAGACTTAATACTTGGGGGCAAAACCCTTGTTGGCAAGCACAGCAGTCAGAAGTTTTTTGTAGTTGATGATGAGGTTTGCACACGTTAGATGGAATTTTGGCCCACTCCTCTTTGCAGATCATCTGTAAATCATTAAGATTTCGAGGCTGTCGCTTGGTAACTCGGATCTTCAGCTCCCTCCATAAGTTTTCGATGGGATTAAGGTCTGGAGACATTAAGGTCTGGAGACTGGCTAGGCCACTCCATGACCTTAATGTGCTTCTTTTTGAGCCACTCCTTTGTTGCCTTGGCTGTATGTTTCGGGTCATTGTCGTGCTGGAAGACCCAGCCACGAGCCATTTTTAATGTCCTGGTGGAGGGAAGGAGGTTGTCACTCAGGATTTTACGGTACATGGCTCCATCCATTCTCCCATTGATGCGGTGAAGTAGTTCTGTGCCCTTAGCAGAGAAACACCCCCAAAACATAATGTTTCCACCTCCATGCTTGACAGTGGGGACGGTGTTCTTTGGGTCATAGGCAGCATTTCTCTTCCTCCAAACACGGCGAGCTGAGTTAATGCCAAAGAGCTCAATTTTAGTCTCTTCTGACCACAGCACCTTGTCCCAATCACTCTCAGAATCATCCAGATGTTCATTTGCAAACTTCAGACGGGCCTGTACATGTGCCTTCTTGAGCAGGGGGACCTTGCGGGCACTGCAGGATTTGAATCCATTACGGCGTAATGTGTTACCAATGGTTTTCTGGTGACTGTGGTCCCAGCTGCCTTGAGATCATTAACAAGTTCCCCCCGTGTAGTTTTCGGCTGAGCTCTCACCTTCCTCAGGATCAAGGATACCCCACGAGGGGCTTTTGTGCTGGAGCACATATCGGACCACTACTGCTATTCAATATGGGTAAGCCTTGTCTTATGCACTCTCTCTCCAAATCACTATTTTAGCTTGATGCTAGGACTGTGTAGGCTTGACTACGCCTTAGAAAAGGGATACACCTAAATACATTTGAGAGATTTTGCCTCTTTGACAATATAGCTAACCCAATCTGCATATTGATATTACCGATACCTGCTCCCTGAAACTTTCTCCTAGAGTCTTGTCCTTCTAATATATTGTATCATATACATATATTTTTTATATAATTGTATTCCTGTATATGTTACTAATAAATTTTGTATGTTTAATATATTCTTCTGGCTACAAGCTCTCTCTTTTCTGTGTTCTTGATATACTTTAATAGAGTTGCCTATTTTGTCTATACATGGGAGGTCGGTTTCTGACTTGGACCTAGCCCTTAGTACTAATGCGTTTTGGAGTGCATAAATTGATTAGTCATTTTGTATGTCTTCCATTTTCTTACTATTGCACCAACAGTTGTCTCCTTCTCACCCAGCGTCTTACTTATGGTTTTGTAGCCCATTCCAGCCTTGTGCAGGTCTATGATCTTGTTCCTGACATCCTTAGAAAGCTCTTTGGTCTTACCCATGTTGTAGAGGTTAGAGTCAGACTGATTAATTGAGTCTGTGGACAGGAGTCTTTTATACAGGTTACCATGTAAGACAGCTGTCTTTAATGCAGGCACCAAGTTGATTTGGAGCGTGTAACTGGTCTGGACGAGGCTGAACTCTTAATGGTTGGTAGGGGATCAAATACTTATTTCTCTGTGCACAATGCAAATAAATATATATAATTTTGATTTTCTTTTTTTTTTTTATATATATATAATCTATCTCTCACTGGTAAAATTAACTTAGCCTAAAAATTCTAGACTGTTCATGTCTTTGACAGTGGGCAAACTTACAAAATCAGCAAGGGATCAAATACTTATTTCCTTCACTGTAACTGTAAAAAAAATAAACAAGTTGTGGTTTCCAGGTGTACGGTATACTGTCCTAATTCAGTCTTAAGAGGTTGTATGATAGAAAAGTCAGGAGCAGGGCCACTTTTGTCAATAGGTTATATCTGGTATTGCAGCTAATTCGCTTTTACTTGAATGGGGCTGAGCTGCAATATCTGTCACAGCCCATGTAGAAGAGTGGCGTTATTTCTGGTAGTAGACCTTTTATTCTAATCTTGTATAACTCCTGTAAATTGTACAGGTGCGTCAGTGTACTGGAAGGTATAATACACACATATTTCTATTTAATGTATCACATTTTTATTTAAGGGTTCAAGATGGACTTTGCAAGCTACCATTATGGATGGAAATTTTGTAAGTAACATAGAAGACACTGATAATCTAAGTATGTATGTATGGCCTTCAGAAAAATAGCAATAGATATGTCATGTTAAACCAACAGAAAACCTAACTTGGAGTATAATTAAAGGCTATGTACACTTTTGAAATTGTATAGATATACTAGCATATATATATATATATATATATATATACACATACACACACACACACACACACACACACACACACACACACACACACACAATTGTGCATCAGTGTGATTGGTTCATCTTCCTAAATGCATTTTTATTAAAAATAATTTTTACTTTTTGAGATACGGCTGCTTTGTATGCTGTAATCAGAGCATATGTATCTTGCACTGAAACCTGTATCTGCCAGGTCCACTGGACTGACGGGTTCACTGTTAGCGGGTCCTGCGTCTCTCTGACACGCAGGATCGAGCTGTTACCGATCACATCTAAGTTCCTAACTTAGACGTGATCAGTTACAGGTGGACCTGTTGTCACTCAACCCGTCAGCCCCGCGACCTGATGGATTCAGGCCTTAGCAAACGATACGGTTTCTCTGTATACAGAATACAAAGCAGCTGTATCTCAAAAAGTAAAAATAATCTTTAAAAAAATGTATTTAGGACGTTACACCAATCACACTGTTGTGCAATTTTATATATATATATATATATATATATATATATATATATATATATATATATATATATATATATGCATGTATAGGACGATGTCAAAGGTGTACATAGCCTTTATAACAACTATCATCCTTAAAATCTCAGGCAAGGTGATACATAATCCCAGTTTCACACTATGAAGTAACTCTGACTACTGTTGAAGGTGTACTGGAACATATCAGACTGCATATATGTTGACTCCTGATTTAATATTAACGCAAAAAAAAAAGAAAACATCCTCAACAAATTCTATAGCACCACATTAATGCCAACCTTCTAGATGCTCTACGTAGTGATCTCTATATTATGCCTTTTTAAAAGGACTCTCTTCTCTTCGGAGTCTTGGAGACAGAAAATACAGTTTTAAGTTGGCTATACAAATAAGAAAATATATTGTTCTAGGAATAAAAAATACATATATTTTTGCAAATTGAAAATAGTAACAGTATCCTTGTATAATATTATTTTTTTCTTTCAGGGAGCTATGCAGATTCAACCAGATCAGATGCAGGTAAATAAACATTTTATTTTTGATTTCAAATAAATAGTAATTTTATTTTCAAATTCCTAATATTCACCTTTTTATTGTAGACCGTGAATCCAATATTAATTATTGTTCTTGTACCAGTGGTTGACCTTATAATATATCCCCTCATTAAGAAGTGCAAACTAAATTTTACGTAAGTATGGAAAACTGGCAACTACAAATGCTATATTACATTAGAGGCTATTTACAATTTTATATTTTTTGTAAAAACTATTTGCACAGTTGCCTAATTTTTTTTAATTTGAAATGCATTTGAGCAATAAAAAAATTATATAACCAATGAACAGTGGCGGATTAAGTAGACCATGGGCGCTGGGCTGTTACCCAAACTCGGGCCCCCTTCCGCACCGCCGCCCTGCCGCGCCGTAACTATTTTTAACACTACCTTTTTGGGCAACCATTAACAAATGGTTGTTACGATTCCCCTTGTCACAGGGCTGTGTCCCTACATGCTGACAGTATCACACTGTGCAGGGACACGTCCTCCTGACAAGGGGAATTGTCTATCAGTCCTGGACTGCAGAAAGACTTTTTGTGAAATACAAGGATTTCCTATAATAAACATGTCAGGAGAGGTGACAGATTCTCTATAAATCTAGTGACTCACAGGTGACGACGTCTCAGATTCTAGTAGTTTTTTTCCTCTTTTCTTCTCCATCCGGTCCAGAGACTTCTCCTGGCCATGACTCATTTCTGCACAATTGGCTCCTCACTTTTCCAACATTTCCACACCTATAAACGAAAATAAAGTTATCATGGTGCCACATACTGTGCCCCTAAATATAATAGCACCAAACACTGCGCGCCTGAATATAATAATACCACACACGGTAAAACACCACATACTCACAGCCCCTTGTACATAGTGCCACACACAGCCCCCTGTACATAGTGCCACACACAGCCCCTGTAGATATTACACACCCCCATAGATAGCGCCACACACAGCCCCCTGTAGATATCACACATCCCCCCGTAGAGAGTGTTACACACAGCCCCTGTAGATAGTGCCATACAGCCCCCTGTAGAGAGCGCCACACAGCCCTCCCCATCTTATAAATAGCGCCAAAAAGCCCCCCTATAAAGAGCGCCACACACATACTGCTGTGGATAGCGCTACACAACCCCCCCTTGTATATAGTACTACACAGCCCTCCCCCTTTGTACATAGTGTCACAAAGCGCTCCCCCCTTGTATATAGTGTCACACAACGCTCCCCCTTGTATATAGCGTCACACAGCGCTCCCCCTTTGTAGATAGTGTCACACAGTGCCCCCCCTTGCATATAGGGCCACATAGCACCCCCCTTGTATATAGTGACACAGAGCACTCCCCCCTTTGTATACAGGCCCACACAGCGCTACCCTCCCCCTTGTATATTTGTATATAGGGCCATCCAGCACTCCCCATTGTATATAGTGTAACGGAGCAATCCCCCCACCTCCTTGAGTATATACACAGCGATAGTCCCCACCTAAAAAAATATATACAGTTTACTTACCTTACCCCGTGGCGGCCGCTCCAGCTGGATGCGTGTGAATCCTCCGGACTAGACGGATTCGCAGACCGGCATGATGCAGTACCTCATCACGCCGGCCTGCGCAGGGAGTCTTCCCAGCTCCATATAGGCTGCAAGCCAAATGTGACCTGCTGCAGCCTGTAGTATTCATTTGTATCGAAGTCCTGAGGACTCAGATACAAATGAATGTGGCTGCTGCTAGCACCGGGGCCCCCTCCGGTGCTAGCGACGCCACTGGGCATGAGGGGGCCCGTGCAATCATGTGCAGTTCGGCCGGCCATGGGCCCCCGAACCGCCCTAATGATAATCCGCCACTGCCAATGAAGTCTTCTATTATGTGCCACATTTAGCATGGTTTTAAACACAGGTTAGAATAAATGTGTTAGCACATCATGTTAATATATTATTTTACGTGTCTCAGCCACTCCGGCCCTGTGTAGACTCATCAGTCCCCAGGTTTTCCTGGACTCAATGACTGTAGTGACAGGTCCTATGAGAGCCATGCTAACACCTGGGTAAAATAAAGGCATCTTTAGTGTAGACTGCTCTCTTAAATGTTTATATTGCATCTGCAGACCACTGAAGAGGATGACCGTGGGTATGTTCTTGGCTGCCATGGCATTTGTTGTTGCTGCTATTATACAGATACAAATTGATGTAAGTAATAACAGTTCTTGAGAAATTTAAATATCTGACAAACATAGAATTGATAACAGGATAGAAATCCAGAATATAAAAGAAAACATCACGTACTGTATAAATCCCAGAACTGGGTCCTAGGAAAAATCCTGCCCAGCTGATATGTGCACGTAAAAATACTTTATGAATTGTGGGAGAAGTACTCCAGTTTATATAAAATTATTATGGTAATATATTTTAGTTTCAGATTTATCCTTCTTTTTTTTTTTAAACTAAACAAATGGCTTTTTGAAAAGTATTATATGCCAACCATTCAAATTGTTATACACGGATGGCTGGGTCTGCCAGAATGAGAGATGCTCTTTGTCAGTGGCTCTCCGCTCTGGTTAATAGGGAGGGCCCCTCTAGGCTCTTATAGGGCATATGGAAAGGTGTTGTCTTAGTAGAAAAATCTCTTTAAATATATAGTAATCTATAGCTACTACTCAGTAATCCGCTTTTAATAGTTTAAACATTGATTTTTTTATTTACTTTTTAACATTGGTTATTGTACATTCCCCCTCTGTAGGTAATGTACCTAATACTGTAAAAACTGCAGCAATAATACTAGCATGGCTCTGTTCACATCTGCGTTTCTTTTTCCGTCATTCTGCTCTGTCATAGAAGCAGAACAACAAAAATAATGGCAGTGACAGATCCGTCGAACAGCGGACAGCAACGGTGCCCCAATGGAACCCTTTGCCTTTAATGGGTTCCGTTGGGCTTCCTTCACGGTGTCCATGGTTTTAGTCTCAAAAGGTCTTTATTGGTTTATAAGCAAACAGATAACAAGTATATGCAATAAATTGAGCCCCATGGGGGGGCTCTAAATCCGATAAAGATCAACAATAGCGTAACAGTGAAGAAACAAAGGAAAAGGAAAGGAACAGAACTAAGGTAGTAAAAATCTCCACAATGGCAATTACATAATCATCAGCACTAGTTCACATCAACATCAAATTATTATAAACATGGCACTGTAGGCACAATAGTGAGACACAAATGACAAAAAAAAAGAGTATCATCTCAAATGGAAACATAGTAATGTATTTTTGAGTGGGAGGAGGACAATCAAGGCTGCCATACTTTATTGTAGAGGTCTACCGTGTCAGATCGTATAGCTTCCATTTTCTCATAGATAGCGATTTTAGTTATTCTGGCCTTGACTTTGTGCAATGAGAGATCGAGCAACTTTTATTTAAAAGCTATATATGTATACGGGCAGCTAATAAAATGAATTGCACTCGATTAAATTCAGCAAACATCATCCTCGGAGGCTTATCCCCCAATAAACATATTTATGGCATTTGGCATGGGACATCCAGAATTTCTGCAAAAAGTGAGCATATGGAACTCCAGAAAGAGCTAACTGTGCAGCAAGACCACCAGATATAGTGCATGGTACCTATGGTTCCACCACCCCTGAAACAGAGTGTGGAGACTGAAGAATATACGGTGTGGAGACACAAATGGACCATATAGGTCCTGTGCAAAACCTTTTAGGCCTTATTCAGACGAACGCATTTTACGTCTGTTTGTTGTCTTTTGAAATAACTGACAGCACATGGACCCATGCTATTCACACGTGTAATTTTTCGTGCCGTGTTTGTCTGTTATGTGAAACTCACTGCATGTCCTATTTTAGTCTGTTTTTGCAGACCACATCGCCCATTGAAGTCTATGGGTGCATGAAAAACACGGACAGCACATGTACGACATCCGTGTGCTGTCTGTGTTTCACGCACTAGTTGCTAAAGAAATGCTAAGAAAAAACCGGACACGCTGGTCTGAGCCTAAGGACGTTTCATCCAGGTGGACCTGCCAACTACCTTTACTAATAAATTCACAGTAATGTCACTATATTTAGAGACATAATTGACACCCGAAGTCCTCTTCCCACTTTACCATGAAAGGTAGCTGAACACCTTCTTGGGGATTGTATGGTGGTTTTACCTAACGGAGCCTCCATTGCAGATGTGAACATAGCCTAACCTAGTTTTGTTTGTCCTGGCAGGGTGTATCTTATCCAGACCATATCCATTTCACAATGCCTTACGGTTGCTTACAAAGTGGTGAACTAGAATTACAGCTATGTGCCACAATGATACTCCACCATCCAGCATAAATAAACATGCACTGGATCATGCCATGTTTCCAAATGGACCATAATGGTTCCGTCAGATCTCTCATGGATTCTGTAAAAACGGAACCCTTTATGCCAGTGTGAACAGAGCCTTAGTTGATAACTTCTGTGAATCCATTGTTATTATTTATATTAATTAATGATCAATATTAACACTTGATCTATTTCCATATGTTCAATTTTATTTACAGGACACTCTGCCAAGTTTTCCAAACAGTGATCAGATACAAGTTAAAGTCATAAACTTTGATGCAACCAACCTTGATGTTTCATTTAAAGAAAATTTGCCTATGCGTGCTGAATTAACATCCTTATCATTGTCTCCTTTCCAGGTAATACAAGGATTCTACTCATTTCTTATTTTAAAAGGTGTCTAGCGATTCATTATTTTGAGACAATTATTATAAAGTTTGTAGGTTCTTCTCTCCGTAGCTTGGCTCTGTACTTTTAAAGAGTTGGACAGGTTCTAGTAAATAAAGTTTTATAGGCAACAATCATAAAGATCAGTGTTCTCCAGCTGTTGCAAAACTACAACTGTCATCATGCCCGGACATCGACAGTCTGTCAAGATATGTTTGGAGTTGTAGTTTTGTAACAGCAAAGTACTACTGGGTAGGTTTCTCTAGGCTAGAGGATCTTCTTGGTGCTCCAGATCTCTCAAAGGTCCTCACCCAATTGTACACCTTCATGACAACCCTGGGTGCTAGACCCTTTGATAAGGCTTATCTGCAATGGAGGGGTGATATCCCCAACTTGTGGGAGGTGGAATCCCCTTTTTTTGATTTGGTGGTAAGTGCACAGGACTTTGGGGGCATTGGCTTAGGATAGTTGTTTTCACTGCCAGTCGGAGGTCGGTACCTATCTACATTGTGTGTGGATGTGTCCCAGAGTTGTACCCCTTTTGGTCGGAGGAAGTGGAATTTCTTCATACCCATTATGAGTTACAGCGACTTCTTACCCCTCAGATGTGCATCTTGGGCATTATGGATGAAGTTACACAAAACCACTATGATAAGATATTCTTTCGCTTTGTTCTCTTTTGTGCCCGGAAGATTGTAATTATGGCTTGGAAGAATACAGAAAGTCCGATTTTACTAAACTGGCAGCAACTGGTATATACCTATGTATAAAAAGCTACACCTGAGCAGAAAATGTCCAGATAAATTCGGGAAAATTTGGTCTAGGTGGTTAAAGACTCTAGAAACTGCGGTTTAGTGGTCGCTTGAGAGTGTCGGAGCTGTGGGTGGGGGGGGGGGTAGAGCACAAGGATGACTGTGAGTGAATGTTAGTTTGATTCAGTCAGACTTTCGGAGATGGTAATTTTGCACATCCTGTCAATGTCATACAATGCATCTGCTCCGGGTTGACATTTCTATACGGTACTAATGCCTTTCAGAATGTCTTTGTTTTGTATTGTTTGTATATTGGTACGTGTTTTGTACAACAAAAGTTTTGAAAATAAAGCCTTTTAAAAAAACAAAGTACTAATGTATAGTGGGGGAGTTATCAAAATGGCCACGAGTTTGCAAAAATTTAGTCAAAACCGGCACACGTGAAGGAGACCTTATAATATAATATGAACTCCATTGAAAAATGCTTACTAAGCAAAGGTTGTATAGGCTTCTTATATATTGTCTTGGCTAGTTTAACATCATATTTTGTGTCTATGTCTGGCATATACATTGGAAACTTATGCAACATATACGCGTAATGTGAACATAGGCTTTCATCAGCCAGACGTATGTCAATAGGGTGTCCTTTTACCTTAAATTTGGCTGGTATAAGTCATTATACCTTTTCCAAAATTGTATTGAAAGTAGACATGTGGAAACACCCTCACTAACTGGTTTTGGTTTTAGTTGTAATCTACCACCCAGTTTTGCTTCAGGTTCTAATTTTGTGGGCAGAGGCCGTGAGTTCAGTTGAGAGGTGAGAAGGAAATCTGTTTAGCAGCACAATGTGTTTGCTAAGCAGGTCTTCATTTTGAGAATATAAAATGAGTGCTAGTGGAAAATTCAAGTATTTGGAACTTGTTATGTACTCCTCATATACTTGTTACGTACTTCTCTAAAACTTGTTATGTACTCCTTATAGTCTTGTGATGTAATCCTCATATACTTGTTATGTACTCCTCATAGTCTTGTTATGTACTCATATTCTTGTTATTTACTCCTCATAGTCTTGTTATGTACTCCTCATATTCTTGTTGTGTACTCCTCATAGTCTTGTTATGTACTCCTCATAGTCTTGTTATGTACTCCTCATAGTCTTGTTATGTACTCCTCATAGTCTTGTTATGTACTCCTCATATACTTGTTATGTACTCCTCATATTCTTGTTATGTACTCCTCATATACCTGTTATGTACTCCTCATATTCTTGTCATAAATTCCTCATTGACTTGTAATGTACTCCTCATAGTCTAGTTATGTACTCCTCATAGTCTTGTTATGTACTCCTCATATACTTGTTATGTATTTCTCATATTCTTGTTATGTACTCCTCATGGTCTTGTTATGTACTCCACATATTCTTGTTACGTACTTCTCATAGTCTTGTGATGTACTCCTCATAGTCTTGTGATGTACACCTCATATACTTGTTATTTACTCTGCATATACAAGTTATGTACTTCTTATATACTTGTTACGCACTCCTCATATTCTTGTTATGTAATCCTCATAGTCTTGTTATGTATTTCTCATATTCTTGTTATGTACTCCTCATAGTCTTGTTATGTACTCCTCATATTCTTGTTGTGTACTCCTCATATACTTCTTATGTACTCCTCATAGTCTTGTTATGTATTCCTCATAGTCTTGTTATGTACGCCTCATAGTCTTGTTATGTATTCCTCATAGTCTTGTTATGTACTACTCATAGTCTTGTTATGTACACCTCATATACTTGTTATGTACTCCTCATAGTCTTGTTATGTACTCCTCATATTCTTGTTATGTACTCCTCATAGTCTTGTTATGTACTCCTCGTATTCTTGTTGTGTACTCCTCATATACTTCTTATGTACTCCTCATAGTCTTGTTATGTATTCCTCATAGTCTTGTTATGTACTCCTCATAGTCTTGTTATGTATTCCTCATATACTTGTTATGTACTCCTCATAGTCTTGTTATGTACTACTCATAGTCTTGTTATGTACTCCTCATAGTCTTGTTATGTACTCCTGATATACTTGCTATTTACTCTGCATACACATGTTATGTACTTCTTATATACTTGTTATGCCCTCCTCATATTCTTGTTATGTAATCCTCATAGTCTTGTTATGTACTTCTCATATATTTGTTATGTACTCCTCCATATACGTGTTATTTATGTTGCATATGCTTGTTATTTACTCTGCATATACATGTTATGTACTTCTCATATTCTTGTTATGTACTCCTCATATTCTTGTTATGTAATCCTCATATTCTTGTTATGTACTTCTCATAATCTTGTTATGTACTCCTCATATTCTTGTTATGTACTCCTCATATACGTGTTATTTATGTTGCATATACTTGTTATTTACTCTGCATATACATGTTATGTACTTCTTATATTTTTGTTATGTACTCCTCATATTCTTGTTATGTACTCCTCATATTCTTGTTATGTACTCCTCATATTCTTATGTACTCCTCATATTCTTGTTATGTACTCCTCATAATCTTGTTATGTACTCCTCATAGTCTTTTTATGTATTTCTTATAGTCTAGTTATGTACTCCCCATATATGTGTTATTTATGTTGCATATACTTATTATTTACTCTGCATATACATGTTATGTACTTCTTATATTCTTGTTATGTGCTCCTCATGGTCTTGTTATGTAATCCTCATAGTCTTGTGATGTACTCCGCATATACTTTCTATTTACTCTGCATACACATGTTATGTACTTCTTATATACTTGTTATGCACTCCTCATATTCTTGTTATGTAATCCTCATAGTCTTGTTATGTACTTCTCATATATTTGTTATGTACTCCTCATATACGTGTTATTTATGTTGCATATACTTGTTATTTACTCTGCATATACATGTTATGTACTTCTTATATTCTTGTTATGTGCTCCTCATGGTCTTGTTATGTACTCCTCATATACTTGTGATGTACTCCTCATAGTCTTGTGATGTACTCCTCATATACTTGCTATTTACTCTGCATATACATGTTATGTACTTCTTATATACTTGTTATGCACTCCTCATATTCTTGTTATGTAATCCTCATAGTCTTGTTATGTACTTCTCATATAGTTGTTATGTACTCCTCATATACGTGTTATTTATGTTGCATATACTTGGTATTTACTCTGCATATACATGTTATGTACTTCTCATATTCTTGTTATGTACTCCTCATATTCTTGTTATGTACTCCTCATATTCTTGTTATGTACTTCTCATAATCTTGTTATGTACTCCTCATATACTTGCTATTTACTCTGCATATACATGTTATGTACTTCTTATATACTTGTTATGCACTCCTCATATTCTTGTTATGTAATCCTCATAGTCTATGTTATGTACTTCTCATATACTTGTTATGTACTCCTCATATACGTGTTATTTATGTTGCATATACTTGTTACTTACTCTGCATATACTTGTTATGTACTCCTCATATACTTGTTATCTACTTCTCATATTGTTATGTACTCCTTATAGTCTTGTTATGTACTCCACATATTCTTGTTATGTACTCCTCATAGTCCTGTGATGTACTCCTCATAGTCTTGTGATGTACTCCTCATATACTTGCTATTTACTCTGCATACACATGTTATGTACTTCTTATATACTTGTTATGCACGCCTCATATTCTTGTTATTTAATCCTC
Source organism: Rhinoderma darwinii (assembly GCF_050947455.1). Lineage (NCBI taxonomy): Eukaryota > Metazoa > Chordata > Amphibia > Anura > Rhinodermatidae > Rhinoderma > Rhinoderma darwinii. The sequence goes on along the minus strand of NC_134688.1, from coordinate 162,817,343 downwards.
ATAGTCTTGTTATGTACTCCCCATATACATGTTATTTATGTTGCATATACTTATTATTTACTCTGCATATACATGTTATGTACTTCTTATATTCTTGTTATGTGCTCCTCATGGTCTTGTTATGTACTCCTCATATACTTGTGATGTACTCCTCATATACTTGCTATTTACTCTGCATATACATGTTATGTACTTCTTATATTCTTGTTATGTGCTCCTCATGGTCTTGTTATGTACTCCTCATATACTTGTGATGTACTCCTCATAGTCTTGTGATGTACTCCTCATATACTTGCTATTTACTCTGCATATACATGTTATGTACTTCTTATATACTTGTTTTGCACTCCTCATATTCTTGTTATGTAATCCTCATAGTCTTGTTATGTACTTCTCATATACTTGTTATGTACTACTCATATACGTGTTATTTATGTTGCATATACTTGTTATTTACTCTGCATATACATGTTATGTACTCCTCATATTCTTGTTATGTACTTCTCATATACTTGTTATGTACTTCTCATATTCTTGTTATGTACTCCTCATAGTCTTGTTATGTACTCCACATATTTTTGTTATGTACTCCTCATAGTCTTGTTATGTATTCCTCATATTCTTGTCATGAATTCCTCATAGTCTTGTGATGTACTCCTCATAGTCTTGTGATGTACTCCTCATAGTCTTGTTATGTACTTCTCATATAGTTGTTATGTACTCCTCATATACGTGTTATTTATGTTGCATATACTTGTTATTTACTCTGCATATACATGTTATGTACTTCTCATATTCTTGTTATGTACTCATATTCTTGTTATGTACTCCTCATATTCTTGTTATGTACTTCTCATAATCTTGTTATGTACTCCTCATATACTTGCTATTTACTCTGCATATACATGTTATGTACTTCTTATATACTTCTTATGCACTCCTCATATTCTTGTTATGTAATCCTCATAGTCTTGTTATGTATTTCTCATATACTTGTTATGTACTCCTCATATACGTGTTATTTATGTTGCATATACTTGTTACTTACTCTGCATATACTTGTTATGTACTCCTCATATACTTGTTATCTACTTCTCATATTGTTATGTACTCCTTATAGTCTTGTTATGTACTCCTCATATTTTTGTTATGTACTCCTCATATTCTTGTTATGTACTCCCCATATACATGTTATTTATGTTGCATATACTTATTATTTACTCTGCATATACATGTTATGTACTTCTTATATTCTTGTTATGTGCTCCTCATGGTCTTGTTATGTACTCCTCATATACTTGTGATGTACTCCTCATATACTTGCTATTTACTCTGCATATACATGTTATGTACTTCTTATATTCTTGTTATGTGCTCCTCATGGTCTTGTTATGTACTCCTCATATACTTGTGATGTACTCCTCATATACTTGCTATTTACTCTGCATATACATGTTATGTACTTCTTATATTCTTGTTATGTGCTCCTCATGGTCTTGTTATGTACTCCTCATATACTTGTGATGTACTCCTCATATACTTGCTATTTACTCTGCATATACATTTTATGTACTTCTTATATTCTTGTTATGTGCTCCTCATGGTCTTGTTATGTACTCCTCATATACTTGTGATGTACTCCTCATAGTCTTGTGATGTACTCCTCATATACTTGCTATTTACTCTGCATATACATGTTATGTACTTCTTATATACTTGTTATGCACTCCTCATATTCTTGTTATGTAATCTTCATAGTCTTGTTATGTACTTCTCATATACTTGTTATGTACTACTCATATACGTGTTATTTATGTTGCATATACTTGTTACTTACTCTGCATATACTTGTTATGTACTCCTCATATACTTGTTATCTACTTCTCATATTGTTATGTACTCCTTATAGTCTTGTTATGTACTCCACATATTCTTGTTATGTACTCCTCATAGTCCTGTGATGTACTCCTCATAGTCTTGTGATGTACTCCTCATATACTTGCTATTTACTCTGCATACACATGTTATGTACTTCTTATATACTTGTTATGCACGCCTCATATTCTTGTTATGTAATCCTCATAGTCTTGTTATGTACTCCTCATATACATGTTATTTATGTTGCATATACTTGTTATTTACTCTGCATATACATGTTATGTACTCCTCATATTCTTGTTATGTGCTCCTCATATTCTTGTTATGTACTCCTCATATTCTTGTTATTTATGTTGCATATACTTGTTATTTACTCTGCATATACATGTTATGTACTCCTCATATTCTTGTTATGTACTTTTCATATACTTGTTATGTACTCCTCATATACTTGTTATCTAATTCTCGTATTCTTGTTGTGTACTCCTCATAGTCTTGTTATGTACTCCACATATTTTTGTTATGTACTCCTCATAGTCTTGTTATGTATTCCTCATATTCTTGTCATGAATTCCTCATAGTCTTGTGATGTACTCCTCATAGTCTTGTGATGTACTCCTCATAGTCTTGTTATGTACTTCTCATATAGTTGTTATGTACTCCTCATATACGTGTTATTTATGTTGCATATACTTGTTATTTACTCTGCATATACATGTTATGTACTTCTCATATTCTTGTTATGTACTCATATTCTTGTTATGTACTCCTCATATTCTTGTTATGTACTTCTCATAATCTTGTTATGTACTCCTCATATACTTGCTATTTACTCTGCATATACATGTTATGTACTTCTTATATACTTCTTATGCACTCCTCATATTCTTGTTATGTAATCCTCATAGTCTTGTTATGTATTTCTCATATACTTGTTATGTACTCCTCATATACGTGTTATTTATGTTGCATATACTTGTTACTTACTCTGCATATACTTGTTATGTACTCCTCATATACTTGTTATCTACTTCTCATATTGTTATGTACTCCTTATAGTCTTGTTATGTACTCCACATATTCTTGTTATGTACTCCTCATAGTCCTGTGATGTACTCCTCATAGTCTTGTGATGTACTCCTCATATACTTGCTATTTACTCTGCATACACATGTTATGTACTTCTTATATACTTGTTATGCACGCCTCATATTCTTGTTATGTAATCCTCATAGTCTTGTTATGTACTTCTCATATATTTGTTATGTACTCCTCATATACATGTTATTTATGTTGCATATACTTGTTATTTACTCTGCATATACATGTTATGTACTCCTCATATTCTTGTTATGTGCTCCTCATATTCTTGTTATGTACTCCTCATATTCTTGTTATTTATGTTGCATATACTTGTTATTTACTCTGCATATACATGTTATGTACTCCTCATATTCTTGTTATGTACTTTTCATATACTTGTTATGTACTCCTCATATACTTGCTATCTAATTCTCATATTCTTGTTGTGTACTCCTCATAGTCTTGTTATGTACTCCACATATTCTTGTTATGTACTCCTCATAGTCTTGTTATGTATTCCTCATATTCTTGTCATGAATTCCTCATAGTCTTGTGATGTACTCCTCATAGCCTTGTGATTTACTCCTCATATACTTGCTATTTACTCTGCATACACATGTTATGTACTTCTTATATACTTGTTATGCACTCCTCATATTCTTGTTATGTAATCCTCATAGTCTTGTTTTGTGCTTCTCATATACTTGTTATGTACTCCCCATATACATGTTATTTATGTTGCATATACTTATTATTTACTCTGCATATACATGTTATGTACTTCTTATATTCTTGTTATGTGCTCCTCATGGTCTTGTTATGTACTCCTCATATACTTGTGATGTACTCCTCATATACTTGTGATGTACTCCTCATAGTCTTGTGATGTACTCCTCATAGTCTTGTGATGTACTCCTCATATACTTGCTATTTACTCTGCATATACATGTTATGTACTTCTTATATACTTGTTATGCACTCCTCATATTCTTGTTATGTAATCCTCATAGTCTTGTTATGTACTCCTCATATGCGTGTTATTTATGTTGCATATATGTAATGACAGGGATAGGGAAACAGACAAGTGAGCCCTCATCTAACCGCCACTCAGTCCCTGCCTACTTGCAACGACCCACCCTAGGTGACGGGGTACAACTTGGCGACGGTCCCTACACTCAGTAAGTGCACGACAGACAACCAGACAAGGAAACACAGAACAAAGGGAAACGGGGCAGTTGCCCACGGCAACACCGTGAGCAACAAGAGTAGTAAACGAGCCGAGTCAAACCAGGAGTGTACGAGGTACCAAACGCAGAGCAGAAGAGTAGTCAGTAAGCCAGGGTCAATACGAAGCAGGGACAAGTAGTTCAAGAAGCTGCAGCAGGGCCAGGAAACCAACAGAGAAGAACACAAGCAAGGAGGAACAGAAAAGGCAGGTATAAATAGACAGAGGGCGGGAGCTAGCTTCGTCTGGCCAGGCTGCGATAGGCTCTCCCACTCCTAAGCCTGCCATCCTGAGTGGTGGAAGATGGAGTCAGTCTCACAGACATAGAAGCAGGTGCAGACTGATTACCTATGGGCGTGGATACAGAAGCTGTGCCTGGCAGATCCTTAACAATATACTTATTTACTCTGCATATACATGTTATGTACTTCTTATATTCTTGTTATGTACTCCTCATATTGTTATGTACTCCTCATATTCTTGTTATGTACTCCTCATAGTCTTTATTATGTATTTCTCATAGTCTTGTTATGTACTCCTAATAGTCTTGTTATGTACTCCTAATAGTCTTGTTATGTACTCCTCATAGTCTTGTTATGTACTCCTCATAGTCTTGTTATGTACTCCTCATAGTCTTGTTATGTACTCCTCATATTCTTGTTATGTACTCCCCATATACGTGTTATTTATGTTGGTATATACTTATTATTTACTCTGCATATACATGTTATGTACTTCTTATATTCTTATTATGTGCTCCTCGTGGTCTTGTTATGTACTCCTCATATACTTATGTACTCCTCATGTTCTTGTTTTGTACTCCTCATATACTTTTTATGTACTCCTCATATACTTGTTATTTACTCTGCATATACATGTTATGTACTTCTTATATACTTGTTATGTACTCCTCATATTCTTGTTATATATTCCTCACCAACTTGTTATGTACTCCATATATTTTTGTTATGTCTCCACCACATGACCATGGATACAATTTTACTGGAAGTAAACAATGAACATTCCTACTGAATAACAACAACAAGCAGAGATCTTAAAAACCAAGAGGACTTAATACAAAAAGTATATTGGAAAATTGTCTTACTTTTCATTATACAAAAAATAACATTAATTTGATGAAACAGACAACCCCTTTAAGTTCCGCTCCGGCCCCAAAGGAGGAAGAGTTCGGAGTCTAGCTCCTGCTCCTCCCAGTCCTGTTATGTCACGACTCACCAAAACAACAAAGGAGGAGTTGTGTCCATTAATTACTGTTCATGCTAAAAGATATTTTCTAAAGATTGGCGGTAATTATTATTGCTGTGAAAAATACTGGCACCAGCCTCCAGGAGGCAATACCAGCTGAACTGGTGATCTAAAGGCCAGGTGATAACCCTACAGCCCGGAATCTTTGTACACCTAGCCCGTCAGTCACTAAATTAGGGTTTCCATCCTCTTTGAGCTGAGCAGGAAGAGATGGGCATAGGGCAACATCAGATACAGCCTCCTCTGGGCACCAAGCAGCATACTGAGGGATCTGCAGTTCAGACAAACTTCTCCAAGTTCAGAGCCTTGGCACGATCACAGATGGAAGCTCTTACTGGCCAGTGAAACAACCAATAAGCGCTTCCATCATTCTGATAAGTGAAGCACTCATTGGTTATTGTGCACCTGGGTAAGGGGACGGCTCTTACGCTACTGAACCTATGCCTGCACCTGGCGTAGTGTTCCCATAGTGTCCATTAAGCTAGGGCTGGGACAAAGACCAGCCAGCCAGTCACAGCATAGGATTTTTCTAGTGCCCTGTGCGCTATGCTCTGATTGGCTCACCAATTGCACCAGAGTAGAAAGGACACTCTGCTGTGATTCATTCCACCATAAAGTTCAATGCAAACGCCACTAACTGTCTGCATTGGGTTTTACAATTAAATCTGTAAGAAATGCGTAGTCAAATGCTCTTTTTAAGTATGATTGCATGCAAAAAAACAACAACAAAGTGTATACCGTGCAGTTTAAAGATTTTTCCTTGCCTTATTTGCAGCAGCGCCGCTCATCCATTCAGTGGAACTGCTAGTAAAAGATGTGTAAAAAGACTTCTATTTACCGGAGTAATATATTATTTTATGTGGCACATATTAAAGGGTTATTCCCATCTTAGGCATTTACGGCATATCAACAGGATATGCCATAAATATATGATAGATGCGGGTCCTAGCTCCTGACCCACGCCTATCTCGAGATCTTATGTCCCCCCGGACCCACCTGTCTGCCGCATCCAGGTGGACACTTAGTAGAGTGGTGACGGGATTACTGAAACCACCGGGCCTGCTGTGCTAAGCTGTTTCCATAACTCCTATAGAAGAGGAACGGCACAATGCATAGTTCTAATAAAAGCTGCTTCAAAATTGTTATTTTATGGAGAATACAGGTATTTACTAAGACAGACATGTTAGGAAAGTTGCCAGGTCCCCTTTAGTCAGGTGCTTCTAGATAATAGGGTCCCCACACCATTCTGTTGTTGCTGGACAGCAAGAGGGTGTGTTCCCGTATCATGTGGCTCCATAGTGATGTCAGCAATTAGAAAGGACGTTTTTTTTTAGGAAGTTGCATGCATCGTAGATATAAAGTAACTAACTATAATAAAATTATAGTGGTATCACATTTTGTATCGAAACCCACTGGTTTTTTTTAATGTTTTTCATTGGTATTTAGGCAAGTGAATACCGCAAACTCCAGATGAACAGTGCCATTAATTTTGCCTATGGAAATAAATCACAAAATTTTTCATTTGATAGCTTTTCTGGCCAATCTCGTTACACATATATTGTTAGAGAAGGAAACCCTGTGGAGGCAATATGGGTGAGTAACCTAAAAAGATGTATTAATGGAAAAAACTGACAGTCTTTTGTACAAATATCTATAAAAAAAATATATAAATTACTCTATCACTTTCACAATGATGTCATTGATCAATAGGGGGATATTTTAATAAAATAGATACAATGCTGTATAGCAAATGATATCTTTCAAATAAAAAAAAAAAAGGATGAAATACGGTATGTTTGTGTCTGTTAATACTTAGCTGTACCAGAATCGACAATTAACACCTATCCTGTGGAATTGTCTGATCTCTGAGGGACCCCACCGATAAAAGATAGTAGGTACCCTATTCCTCCACACTGCTCAACCGCAGGAATACAATGAATGGAAGCAGTCAAGCATCCACGCTGCTGCTCCATTCAAAGTCTATAGGAATGACGGAAACAGTCGAGTACATTGCTCGGCTGTTTCCGCCAGGCCCATAGACATTGAATCGAGCGATGGGCATATGCTTGACCGCCGCCACATTCAAGCTGCTCCTCACTGCAGGGGCTGCAGTGATGAGAAATGGGGGGTTTGGGACCTTTACTTTTGCGATCGGTAGGGGTCCCATCAGTTGGGCCCCCGGACAATCAGACTATTTTCACCTATCCTGTGTATAGATGATAATTGTTGATTCTGAGACAACACTTTTAATGGATATAGCTAGTATGCATCTGTAAAAGATAACTTACAAAGTCTGTGTACCAATTTTTTGCATTTACAATGCACCGAGTACAACATGGTGCATGCTACAATTTGTCATATTAAACAGACGTTATGGTTAATTTATGATGAAAAGATCACACATTCAACTATATACAATATAATTCTTTTATGTCAGGGGTAGTTCTAAAATATTAGGCTGAGTTCACAATTGTGTTGGAGGCTCGGTTCAGAGCCCCTATTGGCAATTCTGTTAGATTTGACAGCAAGAGAATAGCGCTACATGCACATCAATGGGATCTTTGGGCGTAGTTGGGGTCGTCATACAATGAATTGGGCAGATGGAAAAAGAGCTTTATTGAGTAAGAATTAGTGCCCTTTATGCGTAATTTGATTCCATTATAATATGGTTATTAAAACATGAAAAAAGTGAATAACTGCACTATTTTTTTCTCTAGGATAAAGACATAAGCAATAAACCCGAACAAGGCAGCAATGCCATTAAGTAAGTTTTTGAATATCATCTTACTTCATTGCGGCTTCTGGACTAGTATTAATCACCAAATTATACAATCTAGTGTCTTTACATGGATGATGGAGTACGGATGCCATCTACAGACTGTTTTGGGTGGTGGCCAATTTCAAATTATATTAAATAGAATAATGATGATTAATATTATATGAGGGTGAAAACATACGTGCATGTGTGTATATAAAGAGACTAATGCATAAATATTTCATCTAAAACCTGTCGTTTTAGGTTTATCAATGGTCTACAAGAAAGTATAACTGTAAAGGTGAATGGAAAAAGCGTTGGTGACATTCTGCCGTTCAGCTTTTCAAATTACACCATGTTAAGCCTAGGAGTGTAAGTGTTTATCTTATTTTATCTTAATTTGCAAATATGCTTGGTAGGTTAATGGTGAGGGTTATACCTCAGGGTATAGCGACCCAGTGGTACAGTCTGCTCACCTATTAGAGTAGTATCCATAACTATTGACACCGGGTTTTGTTTTTCTTGATCCCTAATAATCATTCTTGATGTGCCTTAGTTTTAGTCTCCATTTCAAGTGACTTACTGATTTAGTGGCACTTTTTGGTGACATAGGGGACATTTGCCTGATTTCACGCTAATAATTTAAATTTCAGTAGTTATTACAAATCGGTAAGATCCATTTTAAATGCAGTAGTGGTCATAGAAAGGATATTCCCATCCCTTAATGCGTATGAAGAAAAATCCATGGCACTCATCCCAATCGGACACACTTTATTAAATTTAGTTCATTCAAATAATTAATGAACACTTGCCGTACTTGTTTTCACAAGGGATGTTTCGGTCCTCCCAGACCTTGTTCATCAGTAATCCAGAGTATGTATACAGATGAAACTCTGAGGTTACTTTATGGAGAAACGTTACGCTGTAGTAACAGCTGGTGTTTCAACTGTACACATTCTCTGTGATACTGGTGAACAAGGTCAGGGAGGACCAAAACTTTTTTCACAAGGGACATTTTGCAAATATTCATCAATTAGCTTATTACAAGCAGATTACATTTCTTTACTCTGACTACGCAGATCTCTGCAAAGACAGACAAATTGATGCAGGAGAGGGAGAAACAGCAGATTTCAGACAACAACCTATAAATGCTCCAACCCAATGATTTACCGAGGGGGACACAGTGGGCCCCTGTGTAAAAACAACATGTAGGCCCCTTTCCGCCAGCATACCCATCTCAAAATGTGAGATGAAAACAAGATATCAGAATGGACTGGTCCCCTCCTCCCCCTTGGCCTACGTTCCCTTGAACAGGCTTCACAGGATATATATCTACCCCATGACTTAACAATGGAACGCAGCTGCTTTTTGGCACTAAACCTGGCATCCAAGGCATCCGTGGGCCTATGCCCATAAGCCACCTCCCTATAGAGTACTGACCATAGAGTTACAAGTAGTGGTAACTTTACAAAGGCTTATGTGTTATAACAGCCCTGCTTTGGGCCGGACTTGGTTCCAATGTAATACATGTGCTTGGATCCAAATGTACTATATGTGATTACTTCACACTACTTCCCAAAGTGCATAGAAGCATATAGCAACATATAAATGGAGAAAATAGTGTGTCCTCTTGTTTCCAAGTCTCCAAGATCTATCCTGGTATTTCACCAGGGCACAATGACTTATTACTATGCCTATACTGACAATATAAATACCCCATACACATTTCTATCTTTTTGTCTGCTCTTCTACAGAAAGAAAATAGAAGGTTTTACTGAAACTGGTCAGAATTGTTCTCTGGATTCAATCAAGTTTGGTTTTGGAAGCTCTTTTACCATAATCATTAGGGAGGTTAGTAGTAGTAGTATTAGTAGAGCATGTTTCAGCTTCATCGCCTCCTCTCCAAACACACTGACAATTCCGAACCTAAATTTGAAAAATATTGGTGCTCCTTTAAAAGTCCTTTACATGGGCCAATGTAAACTGAATGGGGATGAACGATTGTTAATATGATCATTCTGTCACCATGCAGTTTGCGTATTGTCGGCAGCACATTCCCTGGGAGACAATGATTTTTAGGGCTGCAGAAAAGATCAAATCAGCCGACGAACAAGCGTTTGCAATGATTGTGAATCAGCGATGGTACGAATGCTTGTTCGCCCGGTCATAGGCCCGTGTAAATGCGCCTTTACACCTTTAACATCCCTTTTCACTATTATTATTTTGTGTATTGCTACACTTCCACATTTTCTGTTGTATTGTCATGTTTCCTGGGATGGTCTGAATCTAAAACCTATTAAATTTGCTTAGGAAATACTGGAACTGTTCTAGACAGTGACATTTCAAGCATAAAATATATGAGCTATTGCTTAGCCAAAATATAAGTAATTTTTCTTTCCTCTTGATTTCACACAGTGTTCAACATTAATGTCCATTGACTACATCCAGGATATTCAAGCCAACACAGTACACATGGCTCTTCAGATTCCTCAGTATTTCCTTCTTACTGCCGGGGAGGTTGTGTTCTCCGTTACAGGGTTGGAATTCTCATATTCACAGGTGGGTAATAATTAGTTAAAAAATGCCGGTCTGAATTAATCTACTGTAACCTCCTTACATACATATTTCTGAGCCCTTACGTTTCTACATGGGGATATACAACGTATATTTAGATGGTTGCCCAAACATTTAAGTATAAAAATGTATATAGTGCTTTTCATAAAGTTTAATTGGCTTATAAAAAAATGTGATTGGTTTTCTGCTGAAACAAGTTCTGATCAAAGTGTTACAGTAAAAACGGTAGCAGGATAATAAATAATAATAACTGTGCTATGAGCCCCTTCAGTGGCGTAGCTGTAGGGTTGCAGTGGTCGCACTTGCGACCGGGCCCCTAAACCTCGGAGGTCCACAGGGCCCCCATTGCCACACAGCGCGCTAATACTAATTCTTTATGTGCCGTGACGCCGACACTTCCTGGTTACGGGCAGGGCTCCTTTAGATGTCACAGTCACATGGTACACCTAGCGTACCATGTGACCGTGACGTCACATGAGGGGCGTGGAAGAGCCGATGCGGAAGAACTTTGAAGACTCCAGGTGAGCAGCAGAGGGGACCTGTAATGTATGTGTGTTGTAATGTACTGTCTGTGTTTGCTGTGGAGAGGGGGGGGCTTTAAATTACAGGCCTCCCCCTCCACCGCAAACACAAACTGCATGATATAATATATTACAAACTGAGGGTCACGGCCCCTTGGGGGGTCATGTGAAGACTTACGGGGTCGCAAACCACTCACCAAGGCCCCGGTTCCAACTCTATTTGCGTCCTCAGGACACAGATACAGTTGAATTTAATGCTGGAGCAGGGAGCTCACGGCTCCTTCATCCAGCATTCACTGTGCCGTGAGCCATTAGCAGCTTGGTGCAGAGAGGCGCGATTTAGTGACATCATCGTACCTGTCTGCGCTGAGTCACGCATTTCACAGGGCAAAGGAGAAGGATTTCCTCTTCCACCCGTCGTGGGAACGGGGATAGGTAAGTAATTTGATTATTTTTCTATTATGCACATATGGGTGCATTATACTGTATAGGGGGAGCTGATATGATGGCAGCTATGTGGGGCATTATACTGTATTGAGGCATTTATGGGAGGCATTCTACTGTGTTGGGCAGCAATGAGGGGCATTGTACTGTATGGGGTCTGCTATGGGGGCATTATACTGTATAGGGGCATGATATGGTGCCAGATATGGGGGCGTTACACTGTGGGGCGACAGGTATAGGGGCATTATACTGTATGGGGGATGATATGGTGGCAGCCATGGGGGCATTACACTGTGGGGAGACAACTATGGGGGCATTACACTGTGGGGAGACAGCTATGGGGGCATTATGCTGTGTGGGGGCAGCTAAGGGGGGCATTATACTGTGTGGAGGCAGGTACAAGGGGCATTATACTGTATGGGGCTGCTAGGGGCATTATACTGTATGGCTGCATTTATGTGGGGCATTATACTGTGTTGGACAGCTATGAGGAGCATTATACTGTATGGGGCTGCTATGGGGGTATTATACTGTGTGGAGACATTATACTGTGTTGGGCAGCTATGAGGAGCATTATACCGTATGGGGCAACTAATGGGTCATTACACTGTGGGGGCAGCTATGGGGGCATTACACTGTGGGGGGCAGCTTAGTGGTGCATTATACTGTGTGGGGGCAGCTATGAGGGGCATTATACTGTATGGGGCTGCTATGGGGCATTATACTGTATGGGGGCATTTATGGGGGGCATTATACTGTGTTGGGCAGCTGAGGGTCATTAGACTGTATGGGGTCTGCTATGGGGACATTATGTTGTATGGGGCTGCTATGGGGGCATTATACTCTATGGGGCTGCTATGGGGGCATTATACTGTGTTGTGCAGCTGGAGGGGCATTATACTGTATGAGGTCTGCTATGTGGGCATTATTCTGTATGGGGCAGCTATGGGGGCATTATACTGTGTGGGGGCAGCTATGGGAGAATTATACTATATGGGGGCAGCTACGGGGAGCATTATAATGTATGGGGACAGCAACAGCGAGCATTATACTGTGTGGGGCGGCAATGGGGGCATTATACTGTGGGGGCATCCATGGGGCTGTTGGGCAAGACAGCTGGGCATAGGCGCGGCAGGGGTGTTGGGGAGGGGTAGGGGGACCCAAGCTGAATACTTGCACCAGGGCCCATGTGCCTTTAGCTATGCCCCTAGGCCTCTTCAAACATAACAGGACAGCGTAATAAGAGGGCAATGTGGGGCATGATGGTTAATTGGCCAAAAAAGTAATTCTCCTACATGTAGCTTTCCTAGTGTGAAAATAAATACTTAAGTGCATTGTATATATATCACATACAACATCTCATCATATTCTGAAACATGTGACGTGAACAGCAAATAAGTGATGGTCACACAAGAAAGTGTTTTGCATCGGCCCAGGATAGATTTTAATTAACATATATAGTATGTACACGATAATAATACTGCTCACAGTTGACCGTATCTAGGAGGGAAGAAATTTCATGAACTGACTTGTTGCAGCTGTGGTATCCTATTACAGGACCACGCTCGAATTCAGTGAGCTGTTTAGAATGACCCATTCTTTCACAAACGTTTAGTCAGTGCAGCGGTTTACGTAGTGACACATGAGGCCTTAGTCCTGATAGTAGGCGTGCAGCATTGGTAAGACGTCTTTCTGTTTTTGTGCATTTTGGTTGTGTTTCACAAATGTTTGTAAAGGCGACTGCATAGCTAGGTGCTTGATTTTATACACCTCTGGCAATCGAGCTGAATGAAGCATCTGAATTTAATGATTAACCCCTTAATGACCAGCCTATTTTAGACCCTAATGACCAAGCTATTTTTTAAGTTTTTCCATTGTCGCATTCCAAGCGCTTCAATTTTTTTATTTTTGCGCCGACATAGCTGTATAAGGTCTTGTTTTTTGCGGGACAAGTTGTATTTTTTAATAGCACCATTTTGGGGTACGTATAAATTTATTGATTAACTTTTATTAACTTTTTTGGGGGGGGGGATGGAAAAAAAACCTTAAATTTCGCCACTCTTTTTTGCGTCTTAGATTTACACCGTTTACTCTGTGGTATAAATAACATAATAACTTTATTCAGTGGGTCATTACGATTGTGGCGATACCAAATTTATATACATTTTGTATGTTTTACTACTTTTACATAGTAAAAACACTTTTTTTTTCAAAATTATTTGTTTTTGTGTCGCTATGTTTTAAGAGCCGTAATTGTTTTATTTTTATGCCGATGTAGCTGAATCAGTGGGGACGACTTTTAGTTTTTATTGATACTATTTTTGAGTACAAGCGACTTTTTAATCACATTGTATCAAATTTTATTGAAGGTAGGATGAACAGAACACAGCAATTCTGGCATTGTTTTTTATTTTATTTTTTACGGCGTTTACTGCGCAGGCTAAATAACATAATAGCCTTATAGGTGAGGTCGTTACGAACGCGGCGATGCTTAATATGTGTAATGGTTTAATTTATTTATTTTTCATATTAAAGTATTTTATAAGGGAAAAAGTTGGTTTTTAATTTTTTTTTATTTGGGATTTTTATTTATTTATTATTAACTTTATTAAACTTTTTATAACTTTTTTTTAGTCCCACTAGGGGACTTCACTATGCGATCTTCTGATCGCTTTTATAATACACTGCAATACTTCTGTATTGCAGCATATTATTGCATGTCAGTGTAAAACTGACAGGCACCTGCTAGGTCATGCCTCAGGCATGGCCTATTAGACATCCACTAGAGGCAGACCTGGGGGCCTTTGTTAGAAGCCATCGTCACCCTGTGATTGCAATTGCAGGGTGCCGATGGGGTGAGAGATGGCGCACCCTCCCTCCAAAACCACCTGGATGCGGCCCTCGCTATTGAGCACCGCATCTAAGGGGTTAAACGTATGAGATCGATGTTGAAATCAATCCCGCCCATTAGGGCAGGTGCCCGGCTGTCTTTAGACCGCCCTACACCCGCTTTAGCCGGTACAGGACACCCGTGCCGTGCTTATGTCACAACACCGTGAAAAGGCGGTGCTCTGGCATAAGTACCCTTAATGGCCACCATGAGATGGCGTATTGGCGGTTGTTAAGGGGTTAAGGCCCCATGCACACTGCCATGCCCGTAATCACAGCCCGTGATAGCTGGCACGGCCGGCCGCCGACGGCCGCCTGCATTTTTGGGTCGTACTCCCATACAAATAATGGGTGCACGGCCCGTAAAATGCAAAAGAACGGACATGTTCCATAATTTTTGGAACATTTCTACAGCCCGGACACCTTCCCGTAAACAAACGGGATAGTGTCCGTGCACAATAGGAGCGAATGGGTCTGTAATTGCGGCCCGCAATTATGGACGTTTTTACAGTCGTGTGCATGGGGCCTAAAAGGTGTGTCTTAATACTTTTGTCCATATAGTATTTATCTACCACATATAATGTATATCTACCACAATACAGCTAATAATATTACCATACAGTGACCATACAGTGGTCACATACCAGTTCTACACTGGCGCTCTACAGAGTATTATCATGCTGTGAATACAGTGCACTGAACAATTAAATTCAATTCAGTGATTCACAGATAACTTCTTCTATGATAGGACTCGTTCTCCTTCCTTTTCTCTCCATCGATACTGACCGCAATGATGACTTCTCCTGGCCATGATTTGTCTATGCAAAGTTTGCTGCCAAGATATCTTTAACTCTTCGCTTTTACTGAACATGCTCACATTGCACAGAAACTTTCCATCCTGCTACCACCTTTAACAGTGTCCTACTGCTGCAAAAAAAAGTGCCACACAGATAGTGCCGCAAAAAGATAGTGCCCCAAACTACAATTGGGCCCCCGTAGTGCCCCACACAGCAATAGTGCCCCCTTTATGCAATACACAGTAAGCATGCCCCCACACAGTAATAGTGCCCCTTTGTGCCCAACACACTTTTATAGTGCCCACTTTGTGTAGCACACACTATAAGTGCTCCTAGATAGTGATGATGCCCAAATATAGTAAGGATGCCCTCTTAGTGCCCCACATAGTAAGGATGCCTCATTAGTGCCAAATAGTAATGATGCCCACAGTGCACCCTTCACCATAGGGATGCCCCCTAAGTGCCACACACACACACACACACACACACACACACACACACACACACACACACAGTATTGATGCCCTTTAGTTCCCCCCACACACTGTAGTGATGCTTCCTTAGTGCCTCCTTCCCAATAATGATGTCCACAGCAGTCCCTTCACATTAGTTAACCCCTCTTAGTGCCTCACAGTACTGATGCC
Organism: Rhinoderma darwinii; assembly: GCF_050947455.1. Taxonomy (NCBI): domain Eukaryota; kingdom Metazoa; phylum Chordata; class Amphibia; order Anura; family Rhinodermatidae; genus Rhinoderma; species Rhinoderma darwinii. Next base: position 162,801,267 of record NC_134688.1, on the reverse strand, counting down.
CCATTAGTGACCTTACATAGTAGTGATGCCCTTTAGTACCACCCACACAGTTGGGGCGCCCCTTTAGTTCCCCACACGCACAGTAGATGATGCCCCTTAGAGCTTCCCCAAAGAATTAGTGTCCCTTAATATAATAAAATAAATATTCATTTAGCCCCGTTCCCACGCAGCTCATTCTTCAGGCCTCATCCGGCCTGTGCAGTCGGTGGATTGGCACAGGCAGACATCACTCCATCGTGCCAGCCTGTGTTGACGTCAGGATCTGTCAGTGAATGATGCAGCAAGGAGCTGCTCCATAATTGTGGTCAATTGTATCTGCCTCCTGAGGACGCAAATATAATTGGAAGTGGTGCTGGGTAATTCCATAGTGGCTGCTATGGAGTTACACCACTGCTTGTATCATATTGAAATACTGCATATGATATGATTATTATTTTACTTAATAGAACATAATGGTTGTTATTTACTATAAAACAAACTAGTTCAAAGGAAAAATTTACTTATTTCGTTTTCTCACCTGCACTAGAAATTTAGCAACTTGAATAGAATTGGTTACCATAAGCTTCACCCATGGCCGTCCTTAGGGGTGTGCAACCTGCTGGAGGATGCGCCTCAGTGGCATTTGTGGTATTAATTGTATACACTGTTATTAAATTACACATGGAAATGTTATTTGGTGACAGTATGTCGGTATTATTTTTGAGAATTGTATGGTGGTGTTTACTTAGGCATTGTGTGGCACTGCTGCTTAGGCACTATACAGTATATTATTTTTGCAGTGTATGGTGGTGGTGGCTGTATTATATAGCATTTTTATTTATTCAGCTATATAGAAGTATTATTTGGCCAACATATGGTAATGTAGGGTACGTCTAATTAGGCATTGTTTGGTATGAATATTTGTTTACTATATGACAAATTTCCTTATGGAGAATCCAAATATATGGTATCGCACAGGGCACCATCCAACATAAGGCTGGCACTGGCTTCAACTCAGTTTTCATTTGCACTAGTTTTAAAGTTCTGATGATATCTAATATTGGTTCATCTCTGATTCCTGACAGGCCCCATCCAACATGAAATCTGTGCTGCAGGCGGGATGGCTCCTAACAGTGGCTGTTGGTAATATTATTGTCCTTATTGTGGCCGGTGCTTCTGGTCTTGGTGAACAGGTAAAAAACATTGCTATTAGCATTTACATAATCTAAAGTTAAACAAGAGTAATGAGTTTGCTTGATCACACATAATTGAACAGTAGTACGTGGACAGCAATGTTCTAGGACAGCTAAGAAGCAAGCTGTACATCTACCATCTATATTAATATACAGTGAAGTTCTTTGATCCTGGGCAGAGAAGTTACTCGAAGCTCCTGGGCCCCAAAGCAAAATCTGTAACAGGGCCCCCAACTATGACACTTCATTTTTAGAGCCCATGTGCTACCGCAACCTCTGCACCCCCTATAGTTATGCCCCTGTCCTTGGGCTATTAATTGAACCTGGAGTAATAAAAATTACTTTTTAAGGTAGAAATCTTCTAAGACATCCATAACTATGAAAACGAATGTGTATCAAAAATAATTAAAACAAAAAATAAAGAAAAAACAGTTTTAGATATAAAATGATCAAATAAAAATATTGACTTATGCATAAATAAATGCTTGTGAAAGATTGCTGCTTAAAGTAATTTTCCTAGAATTATAAATTATCACCTCTCCCACCATTAGAACCCCCACCGATCGTGCGAAAGGGGGTACCGAATCCCTAGATCCTCCTCACTGTGGGGGTGCTGTGAGGAGGAGCTTGAATGGAGCAGCAGTCGAGCATGTTGTACTCTACAGTTTTCGTGATACCCATAGACTGAATGAAATGGCAGAGCTCATGTTCTACCCCCGCTCCATTTAATGTCATCCTCACTGTGGTCGAGCAGTAAGGAGGAACAGGGGGGTTCGGGACCCATGTTCTAATGATCATGGGGGTCCCGCTGGGACCCTCAGCGATCAGAAAATGATTACCAATCCTGTGGATAGGTGATAAATTATGACTCTGGAAAAAAACCTTTAATATGGTAGCATTGCAAAAATAAAACATAGTATCAAACTATCAGCTAGTATTGGACAACTAAACAAACTCTTCTCCATTACTAAAGAAGGACCTAATGAAATTGAAATGTTCTTATGGATGGGGCCGTCATCCATTATTTCTGATCCCCATACAGTAAAATCGTCAGGGTTCTCTGGGCTCCCTCCCACGTCTCCCAGCTTTCTAAGAAATCATCCCCAGTGTATATGTTATAATGAAATTAGATTGTGAGCTGCACTGGGATATAAGTCTGACGTAACTGCTGAGGAAAAGTGTCAAACTCACCCATAAGGATTGCTCTATGCAGCTAGTGTGCAGTTCACATATACAAAGAGTTTATGTAAAACAATGCACATGCTACCCATACAGTGCCAAGATCTTGGTGTCTGAATTTTTTAACAGACTTTCTATTGAGTCCGTACAACATTACAGCGGCTTTCCGAAAAAATCTGATCAGCTTCTGCCGCTTCGTTTTAGTGATTGGGTGGGTTCTCAGTGCTAAGACCCCCACCGATCAAAACTTCTGACATTTCACTAAGACATGTCAGAAGTTTATTGAAAGTTTAGTTACTCTTTAAGGTGGTCCAACTAGGGACCCCGACCGATAATGAAAACAAAAGGAGCCAAGGCCCTGTCAGCATTTTGTTTTGCACAGCGCCACTTCTGAGTTGATGGCATACCTGCACAGCTCTGTGCTAGGAGTTTATTCTAGCCCTACATCAACAGAACCAATCCAACCTTAGACAACACTATAGGAACAGTCATCTGTATCAGACATTTCCAGACATTGCAATGTGTATGTCTTTAACGTTCACCTAATATTCTCTTTTTTATTATTTTCACAGTGGGCAGAATATATTCTCTTTGCTGCCCTGCTAGTGGCAGTATGCATCATCTTTGCTATCATGGCATATTTTTACACCTACATTGACCCTGCGGAAATTGAGGCCCAGTATGACTCTGATGGAAAGAAAAAGAAAGAGAAGGAATTAGAGGCAATGGGCTTTGAAATTGCAGATGAACCTCATTTAAAAACCAAAATGTAACATGACTTTGTCCTTCTTATGTAAATATTGTACTTAAGCCTTCCAAGATGCGGGTAATGACCAGAGAGGCCCATGCCAGCTGAGAGGCCAGCTTTGTTGTTAAAAGGTATAACTGAACGAATTGTTGTTACTGAGCCAATACAGCAAAATACCTAAAATGTGGAGATGTAAAGTCCAACTACAAAAACACCATGTACTAAATCTATTGATCGTGTTAAGATTCCTGTAAAAAAAGACAAATAAAACTGTGTTCTGTCGTTTCTCTCGCTATAATAATATTTGGCATTTAGTGCACCATATTTCTAATCTTTTTCCTTTTAGAATACCAAACATTTCAATTACCAACCTCAAAGTTCTTATGAGGCTCCTTCAATAGTATTGGCCAAATAAGGTAAAAATAAGATGCTTGTTTTTTTACTTTTATATCAGCACAAACAGAGTAGACTGTCCCCATAATCAAGTACAGACAATAGAAAACAAAATATATAAAAATAAATTAGAACTCTCCCCATCAACTGGGAGAAACCCACCAGTGAGGCCCATCACACAGTCTGAAAAGCACTGGTTTAGATGCTTGTGCTTTATGACAATCTATATTTGCTGCAATGAACACCAACTCTCCATTCACTGACTTCCTATAGGATTCACTTGTTGAGAAGGATCTGGGTGTACTTGTAAATCATAAACTAAATAACAGCATGCAATGTCAATCAGCTGCTTCAAAGGCCAGCAGGATATTGTCGTGTATTAAAAGAGGCATGGACTCACGGGACAGGGATGTAATATTGCCACTTTACAAAGCATTAGTGAGGCCTCATCTAGAATATGCAGTTCAGTTCTGGGCTCCAGTTCATAGAAAGGATGCCCTGGAGTTGGAAAAAATACAAAGAAGAGCAACGAAGCTAATAAGGGGCATGGAGAATCTAAGTTATGAGGAAAGATTAAAAGAACTAAACCTATTTAGCCTTGAAAAAAGACGACTAAAGGGGGACATGATTAATTTATATAAATATATGAATGGCACATAAAAAAAATATGGTGAAATCCTTTTCCATGTAAAACCCCCTCAAAAAACAAGGGGACACTCCCTCCGTCTGGAGAAAAAAAGGTTCAAGCTGCAGAGGCGAAAAGGCTTCTTTACCGTGAGAACTGTGAATCTATGGAATAGCCTACCGCAGGAGCTGGTCACAGCAGGGACAGTAGATGGCTTTACAAAAGGGTTAGATAATTTCCTAGAACAAAAAAATATTAGCTCCTATGTATAGAAAGATTTACCTTCACTTTTCCCGTCCCTTGGTTGAACTTGATGGACATGTGTCTTTTTTCAGCCGTACTAACCATGTAAATAGTGTACTTGTGCTGTCAATTTCTGAGCTCCGTTCAAGAATACAGCAGAGTAAGGGTATGTTCACACGGCAGCGTCCGTAACGGCTGAAATTATGGTGCTGTTTTCAGGAGAAAACAGCACCGTAATTTCAGCCGTAATGGCATGTTGAGGCGCTATTTCGCTGCGTCCATTACGGACGTAAATGGAGCTGTTTTTCCATGGAGTCCATGGAAAACGGCTCCATTTACGTCTGAAGAAGTGACAGGCACTTCTTTGACGCGGGCGTCTTTTTACGCCCCGCCTTTTGACAGCGGGGCGTAAAAAAAATGACCGTCTGCACAGAACATCGTAAGACCCATTCTAATGAATGGGCAGATGTTTGCCAACGCTTTGGAGCCGCTATTTCGGACGTAATTAGGGGCAAAAACGCCCGAATTACATCCGTAAATAGTGTGTGTGAACATACCCTTATAACTATCCAGGGTATTCTTTGATTTCTTTCAATAAACAAATGGCACCATTTTTTTTTAAATAGGGCAGCATAGTATGATGACAGATCTGCTTTAATAGATGGTTGGGAGTGGTAAAAAAAGAGGGCTTCTCAAAAGAATGTATGTAATGTACAGTATGCATCAAAACTCTAACAAGATTGTCATGAGATAACTTAACACTCCTTTGTTTTGTGACTGGGTTGTTCTCTAGAAATACTAATGGTCAAATTTAGATGCGCTGATTTTCAACCTCAACCAGATAAACAATTGTTCCCATAATAACAAACTAATGGTGTCCCATATAATAGGGTTTCCAATGATATACCACAATTAATGTGGTACTATGTTAATAATTGCAGTGATTAAATAAGGATAATGTTTATGCCAGTCAGACAATAGTCTCATATAACAGTTCTGATCAATATATTAATTTACACATGCAAACTTCTGTTATTATACAATATTCTCAGTTTTATCAAATATTTCCTTTACTGGACATTCAGTAACCTATACCCTCATCTTAACACTACTTACCAGGTGACTGCCTTACTCTCCTCTCCCTGTCTTAGCACTAGTTAACCAACCACATTAACCCCCTACCCTACAAGACACCAGTTAACCTGCCCTATTGTTCCTCTCCCACACTAGATAAACGGAAACCTACTTAAAGAGGCTCTGTCACCAGATTCTCAAATCCCCATCTCCTATTGCATGTGATCGGCGCTGCAATGTAGATAACAGATACGTTTTTTGTTTTTTTGAAAAACGTTCATTTTTGGCCAAGTTATGAGCAATTTTATATATATGCAAATGAGCTTTGAAATGGACAACTGGGCGTGTTTTTTTTTCGTATGTCCAACTGGGCGTGTATTGTGTTTTTAACTGGGCGTGTTTACTTGTTTTACTAACTGGGCGTTGTGAATAGAAGTCTATGATGCTGACCAATCAGTGACCAATCAGCATCATGCACTCCTCTCCATTCATTTACACAGCAGCATCACGTTCTTACTAGAACGATGTGCAGCCACATACAGAAGTGTCCTGATAATGAATACACATGACCTCCAGCCTGGACGTCATGTGTATTCAGAATCCTGACACTTCTGACTCTTTTCTTTGAGATTTCCAGCAAGGGAAACTAAATCTCGTTTACCTCATAATCCCGCGAGATTACGCGTGGCTTGCTGGAATCTCACAGAAAAGATTCAGAAGTGTCAGGATTCTGAATACACATGACGTCCAGGCTGGAGGTCATGTGTATTCATTATCAGGACACTTGTGTATGTGGCTGCACATCATTCTAGTAAGAACACTATGTGCTGTGTAAATGAATGGAGAGGAGTGCATGATGCTGATTGGTCACTGATTGGTCAGCATCATACACTTCTATTCACAACGCCCAGTTAGTAAAACAAGTAAACATGCCCAGTTGCTAAAAACACAATACACGCCCAGTTGGACATACGAAAAAAACCACGCCCAGTTGTCCATTTCAAAGCTCATTTGCATAAATATAAAATAGCTCATAACTTGGCCAAAAATGAACGTTTTAAAAAAAACAAAAAACACGTTACTGTTATCTACATTGCAGCGCCGATCACATGCAATAGGAGATAGGGATTTGAGACTCTGGTGACAGAGCCTCTTTAAAGACACTATCACTAGTTTAGTAATGCCCTATCTAATCTAATAGGTACTGTCACACTGATAATTCTAGTGAAAATAGTTTCCCAAAAAGTTTATTCTTTTAGAAGTTATGAGGTTTTTTTCTAAAAATGCAAATGAGCTATACTAGACAAGTGGGCGTCAACACCAACGATTCTCCTGAGGTGGAGCTGCCTCACAGCCTTCGACGCTGTCCTATCAGCATGAAGCTGCTTCACAGTGTGAGAGACTCAGGCTGGAGGGAAGGGGGATCGCTTAAAAAAGCCATATTAAGGCTGTGGACCACCTAGAATAGTGCTTCTGGTGGCATATGAAAGAGGAGATTCTAATCTTTCATATGACACCAGGATCGCAGTTGTGAAACAACCGGAGGTATCACCAGTTGAAAAGACATTTTGCAATGGAAGCTGTATACTGTATGATCACGCTGTGTTGTTGGGCAGGGAAGAGGGAGAAGCTGTATGACGATTAGACAGCATCATACAGAAAACATTACACCACCCAGAGTGAAAAGAGTCACCTCCCATTTGGCAAGTACAGCCAAAATAGCATATTTAGAAAAATACACATAACTTTGCAAATAATAACTTAAAAAAAAAAAATAATATATACTGTAGTTATCAGCATCATAGCGTCTATTAGTTAGGAGATAGGGAGTTAATAAACTGGTGACAGATCCTCTTTAACCCTTTCCTGCACCTTGACATAACCGCACGTCCAAGTGAGCCGCAGCGGCGGTTAACTGTGCTGGTATCTGCCCTGTTCTCCCTGTTGCCGATCAGTGGCCAATCACCGCTGATTTTGGCAATTAACCCCTTAAATGCGACGATTAATTGCGATTGTCGCATTTAGGGGGTTTGTAGCACATCGGCAGCCCCCACAATGCGATTTGGGGGGCTGCAGATGGTTGGCATGCCATGTCCGGAAGCCTATGAGGACCGGCGGGTCCGGATAGGCTTCCTATTACGTCACTGTCAAACTGACAGTTAGAATACATTACACTACCTAGATAGTGTAATGTATTTAAAAAAAAAAAAAACACCGACAAAGGCCATACTTACAAATGGACACAGCCAGGCCAGAAATGCTGATGAAAGGGCGAGCAGGTGCTTTAAATAATAATAGCCACTCCCACTAGTCTTGAGGGGAGTGGTGTGTGGTGCATGGGAAGTGTACTAAGAAATAATGAATGAATAGTGTGTGTGCAAGTGTAATACTATAAGTGAAATATAGGGGGCAGTAATAAATGAAGTGCCTCAATAGAAATAAATGGATAATGGGGTGCAAGTGAGTGAAACATGGAGGGATAGTGTGTACGTCATGAGGCACAACGTGTATAGCCAGGTAGAAGCCTATTTGTTGTGACGCCTTGATAATTCATAGAGCGGGCTACCCTGCTTGCTATGCCAAACAACAACACACCATGCTCTCCCAGCATCAAAGACCCGGCTGTGTCCAAGAGAAGCGAATATACATAATAATGAAAAATACCTGGGGTATTGGTAATCATTTTGGCCAAAAGGACGCAAGCTCGCAATCCACGACAAGGATCCCCAGACTTGCGAGTCCCTAACTCCTAAACTGGAACAGAACGTTCCTGATGCACAAACAGAACCGATAAAAACACAGGGACATATACAAAAACACCGACAAAGGCCATACTTACAAATGGACACAGCCAGGCCAGAAATGCTGATGAAAGGGCGAGCAGGTGCTTTAAATAATAATAGCCACTCCCACTAGTCTTGAGGGGAGTGGTGTGTGGTGCATGGGAAGTGTACTAAGAAATAATGAATGAATAGTGTGTGTGCAAGTGTAATACTATAAGTGAAATATAGGGGGCAGTAATAAATGAAGTGCCTCAATAGAAATAAATGGATAATGGGGTGCAAGTGAGTGAAACATGGAGGGATAGTGTGTACGTCATGAGGCACAACGTGTATAGCCAGGTAGAAGCCTATTTGTGACGCCTTGATAATTCATAGAGCGGGCTACCCTGCTTGCTATGCCAAACAACAACACACCATGCTCTCCCAGCATCAAAGACCCGGCTGTGTCCAAGAGAAGCGAATATACATAATAATGAAAAATACCTGGGGTATTGGTAATCATTTTGGCCAAAAGGACGCAAGCTCGCAATCCACGACAAGGATCCCCAGACTTGCGAGTCCCTAACTCCTAAACTGGAACAGAACGTTCCTGATGCACAAACAGAACCGATAAAAACACAGGGACATATACAAAAACACCGACAAAGGCCATACTTACAAATGGACACAGCCAGGCCAGAAATGCTGATGAAAGGGCGAGCAGGTGCTTTAAATAATAATAGCCACTCCCACTAGTCTTGAGGGGAGTGGTGTGTGGTGCATGGGAAGTGTACTAAGAAATAATGAATGAATAGTGTGTGTGCAAGTGTAATACTATAAGTGAAATATAGGGGGCAGTAATAAATGAAGTGCCTCAATAGAAATAAATGGATAATGGGGTGCAAGTGAGTGAAACATGGAGGGATAGTGTGTACGTCATGAGGCACAACGTGTATAGCCAGGTAGAAGCCTATTTGTGACGCCTTGATAATTCATAGAGCGGGCTACCCTGCTTGCTATGCCAAACAACAACACACCATGCTCTCCCAGCATCAAAGACCCGGCTGTGTCCAAGAGAAGCGAATATACATAATAATGAAAAATACCTGGGGTATTGGTAATCATTTTGGCCAAAAGGACGCAAGCTCGCAATCCACGACAAGGATCCCCAGACTTGCGAGTCCCTAACTCCTAAACTGGAACAGAACGTTCCTGATGCACAAACAGAACCGATAAAAACACAGGGACATATACAAAAACACCGACAAAGGCCATACTTACAAATGGACACAGCCAGGCCAGAAATGCTGATGAAAGGGCGAGCAGGTGCTTTAAATAATAATAGCCACTCCCACTAGTCTTGAGGGGAGTGGTGTGTGGTGCATGGGAAGTGTACTAAGAAATAATGAATGAATAGTGTGTGTGCAAGTGTAATACTATAAGTGAAATATAGGGGGCAGTAATAAATGAAGTGCCTCAATAGAAATAAATGGATAATGGGGTGCAAGTGAGTGAAACATGGAGGGATAGTGTGTACGTCATGAGGCACAACGTGTATAGCCAGGTAGAAGCCTATTTGTGACGCCTTGATAATTCATAGAGCGGGCTACCCTGCTTGCTATGCCAAACAACAACACACCATGCTCTCCCAGCATCAAAGACCCGGCTGTGTCCAAGAGAAGCGAATATACATAATAATGAAAAATACCTGGGGTATTGGTAATCATTTTGGCCAAAAGGACGCAAGCTCGCAATCCACGACAAGGATCCCCAGACTTGCGAGTCCCTAACTCCTAAACTGGAACAGAACGTTCCTGATGCACAAACAGAACCGATAAAAACACAGGGACATATACAAAAACACCGACAAAGGCCATACTTACAAATGGACACAGCCAGGCCAGAAATGCTGATGAAAGGGCGAGCAGGTGCTTTAAATAATAATAGCCACTCCCACTAGTCTTGAGGGGAGTGGTGTGTGGTGCATGGGAAGTGTACTAAGAAATAATGAATGAATAGTGTGTGTGCAAGTGTAATACTATAAGTGAAATATAGGGGGCAGTAATAAATGAAGTGCCTCAATAGAAATAAATGGATAATGGGGTGCAAGTGAGTGAAACATGGAGGGATAGTGTGTACGTCATGAGGCACAACGTGTATAGCCAGGTAGAAGCCTATTTGTGACGCCTTGATAATTCATAGAGCGGGCTACCCTGCTTGCTATGCCAAACAACAACACACCATGCTCTCCCAGCATCAAAGACCCGGCTGTGTCCAAGAGAAGCGAATATACATAATAATGAAAAATACCTGGGGTATTGGTAATCATTTTGGCCAAAAGGACGCAAGCTCGCAATCCACGACAAGGATCCCCAGACTTGCGAGTCCCTAACTCCTAAACTGGAACAGAACGTTCCTGATGCACAAACAGAACCGATAAAAACACAGGGACATATACAAAAACACCGACAAAGGCCATACTTACAAATGGACACAGCCAGGCCAGAAATGCTGATGAAAGGGCGAGCAGCACCTGCTCGCCCTTTCATCAGCATTTCTGGCCTGGCTGTGTCTATTTGTAAGTATGGCCTTTGTCGGTGTTTTTGTATATGTCCCTGTGTTTTTATCGGTTCTGTAATGTATTTTAGCAGCAATCAGTGCTGCAAGTACTCAAGTCCCCTAGTGGGACAAAAGAAAAAAAGTTTCAAAAAAGTTAATAAAAATGTTTTATAAAAGTGTAAAAATAAAAGTTATGTTACAAAAACTAAAAATGCTTTTTTTTCCTTACACAGATTTTTTTTACTGAAAAATAAAAAAATTATGGCTCTCACAATATGGTGACACAAAAAAATATTTTATAAAAATGTGATTTTATTGCGCCAACGCACAAAAACCTTAAAAAAACTTTATACATATAGTATCGCCATAATCGTATCAACTCAAAGAATAAAGTAAAATTGTCATTTATAGGCCACAGTGAACACTGTAAAAAAAAAAAGAATAAAAACCATTGTCAGAGTTGATCGTTTTCGGTCACGTTGCTTGCCAAAAAATGGAATAAAAAGTGATCAAAAAATTGCATGTACCCCAAAATGGTACCGATGAAAACTACAGATTGTGCCGTAACAAATAAGCCCTCACACAGCTCTGAGCGTCATTTATCAGTGCGACACTGGCCACATATCTATGGATTATTATTTATTTACCCCACTATTATACCCTTTTATAATACCCTGATGTTCTCTGCCCAGCTTACATATGCCCCCACATTGTAACCTGAAATACCAGTAAAATCCCAAACAGAACTACTACCGAGCAAAATCTGCGCTCCTAGAGCCAAATGGCGCTCCCTCCCTTCTGAACCCTACGGTGTGCCCAAACAGCAGTTTGCGCCCACATATATGACATCTGGAGAATCCGCTTAACATTTTATGAGGTATTTGTCTTCAGTGGCACAAACTGGGCACAACATATTGTGCACTAAAATGGCATATCAGTGGAAAATTAAAATTTTCACTTTGCACCATCCGTTGTGCATTTATTTCTAATGAAAAAAACATCTGTGGGGCCAAAATGCTCACTACAGCCTTTAAAATGCCTTAAGGGGTGCAGTTTCCAAAATAGGGGCCACTACTTGGGGGTTTGTTTTACTACTTTACCTCAGAGCCCTGAAATTGTGGGCCAATGCTGTGAAAATCACCAAAAAAGACCTCAAATGTGCATGGTGCTCTTTATTTCTGAGCCTTGTCATATGTCCAAGCTAATGTTAAGTGCCTTGAGGGGTGTAGTTTCTAAAATGGGGTTACTTCTTGGGGGCTTCCACTATACTCTGGTACCTCAGCGTTTTGCAAATGCAACATGCCGCCCGAGTACCAATCCAGCAAATCTGCAAGTCAAATAGCGCTCCCGCCTTTCTGAGCCCTGCCATGTGTTCAAACAGCAGTTTATGACCACATATGGTGTATTGCTGTGCTCAGAAAAGTTCATGTTACAAATGTCGGGGTGCTTTTTTCTCCTTTATTTATTGTGAAAATGGAAAAATCTGAGCTAAAAAGACATCTTCTGAGCATTGCTGTGGGTTCAAACAGCAGTTTATTACCATATATGGGGTATTGCCGTAATCGGGAGAAATTGTTTTTCAAATGTTGGGGTGTTTTTCCTCCTTTATGCCTTGTAAATATTGACGATTTCTAAATTTTATTGGAAAAAAAATAGATTTTCATTTTTACATCCTAATTTCACTAAATTAAGCAAAAAACCTGTGGGGTTAAAATGCTCACTATACCCCTTGATAAATTCCTTGAGTGTGTAGTTTGCCAAATGGTGTCTTTTTGGTGGGTTTCCACTGTTTTGGAACCAGAAAAGCTCTTAAAACCTGCCATGGTGCCTAAAATATGTTATATTAAAATGAGGCCCCCAAATCCACTAGGTGCTCCTTTGCAGAATCTGGGCAATAAATATGAAGTTGCATTTCTCTGTTACAACCTTCTGTGTTACAGAAAAAAATTAATTAAAACAGATTTTCTGCAAAAAAATTACATTTGTAAATGTCACCTCCACTTTGCTTCAATTCCTTTGAAACACCAAAAGGGTTAAAGAGGCTCTGTCACCAGATTTTGCAACCCCTATCTGCTATTGCAGCAGATAGGCGCTGCAATGTAGATTACAGTAACGTTTTTATTTAAAAAAAACGAGCATTTTTGGCCAAGTTATGACCATTTTTGTAGTTATGCAAATGAGGCTTGCAAAAGTCCAAGTGGGTGTGTTTAAAAGTAAAAGTCCAAGTGGGTGTGTATTATGTGCGTACATCGGGGCGTTTTTAATACTTTCACTAGCTGGGCGCTCTGATGAGAAGTAACATCCTCTTCTCTTCAGAACGCCCAGCTTGTGACAGTGCAGATCTGTGACGTCACTCACAGGTCCTGCATCGTGACGGCCACATCGGCACCAGAGGCTACAGTTGATTCTGCAGCAGCATCAGCGTTTGCAGGTAAGTCGATCTTACCTGCAAACGCTGATGCTGCTGCAGAATCAACTGCAGCTTCTGGTGCCGATGTGGCCGTCACGATGCAGGACCTGTGAGTGACGTCACAGATCTGCACTGTCACAAGCTGGGCGTTCTGAAGAGAAGAGGATGTTACTTCTCTTCACAGCGCCCAGCTAGTACAAGTATTAAAAACGCCCCGATGTACGCACATAATACACGCCCACTTGGATTTTTGCAAGCCTCATTTGCATAATTACAAAAATGGTCATAACTTGGCCAAAAATGCTCGTTTTTTAAAAATAAAAACGTTACTGTAATCTACATTGCAGCGCCTATCTGCTGCAATAGCAGATAGGGGTTGCAAAATCTGGTGACAGAGCCTCTTTAAGAAACTTTCTAAATGCTGTTCCGAATACTTTGAGGGGTGCCGTTTTTAATATTGGGTGTTTTATAGGGTGGTTCTAATAAATAGGGCACTCAAAGTCACTTTAGAACTAAACTGGTCCTTGAAAAAATAGCCTTTTGAAATTTTCTTGAAAATATGAGAAATTGCTGCTAAAGTTCTAAGCCTTGTAACGTCATAGAAAAATAAAATAATGTTCAAAAAACGATGCAAACATAAAGTAGACATATGGGAAATATAAACTAGTAACTATTTTTTGTGGTATCACTATCTGTTTTACAAGTAGATACATTTAAATGTAGAAAAATGCAAATATTTGGTATTTTGGTATTTTTCACAAATAAAAACTGAATGTATCAACCAATGTTACCACTAACTTAACCCTTTCACGACCAATTACGAAAATGAATGTCATGGTAGCCTGCTAGTTTCCGCACCATGACGTTCATTTTCGTCTGTATTTCAAACTGTCACTCTGTGTAAACACAGAGTGACAGGCGCGCGCTGACAGCTGTCTTAGACAGCTGTCACATCAGTTTCGCCGGACAGCGGACCATCGCCGCTGCTTTAGGCAATTAACCCCTTAAGTGCGGCGACGGATTGCCGTCGCCGCATTTAAGTGGTTTGAAGCACATCGGCAGCCCCCACGAAGTGATCGTGGGGGCTACCGATGCTTGTCGTGACAATCGGAGTTCAGACAATGACCTCCGGGTTGCCATGTACGGAAGCCTCGGAGGAACAGCCTCCGGCCGTTCCTCCTCTGCTATCTGTCAGAGTGATAGTTAAGTCACAATGACAGTTAGAGTACATTACACTGCGTGTGTAGTGTAATGTACTCTAGCAGCGATCAAAGCTGCAAGTCTCAATGTCCTCTAGTGTGACAAGTAAAAAAAGTAAAAAAAAGTAATTAATTTTTTTTCAAAAAAGTGTAAAAATAAAAGTTATAAGTTATATAAACACAAAATGCTTTTTTTTCCTATAATAAGACTTTTATTATAGAAAAAAAATGAACACGTTAAAAAGTACACATATTTGGTATCACCGCGTTCGTAACGACCCCAACTATAAAACTGTAATGTTATTTTTCCCACACGATGAACACCCCAAAAAAAATCAATAAAAAGCTACCACAGAATCGCAATTTTTTTTGTCCCCACCGCTCCCTAAATAAAGAATAAAAAGTGATCAAAAAGTCGCATGTACCCAAAAATAGTACCAATAAAAACTTCAATCCGTCCCGCAAAAAACAAGCCCTTACACAGCTTTTTTGGCTAAAAAATAAAAAAATTATGGCTCTCAGAATATGGTGACACAGAAAATTATTTTTCTTATAAATAAGTGATTTTATTGTGCAAACGCTAAAAAAAGGACCAAACCTATATACATCTGGTATCGCCGTAATCGTACCAACCCGCAGAATAAAGTAAAAATGTCATTTATAGCGTACGGTGAGTGCCGCAAAAAGAAAACCTAAAAAACGGTGTCAGAATTCCTGTTTTTTGGTCAGGATTGCAAAAAAATGTAATAAAAAGTGATCAAAAAAAAAATTGCATGTACCCCAAAATGGTACCAATGAAAACTACAGATTGTCCCGCAACAAATAAGCCCTCACATGGCTCCGGTGGTGAAAAAATAAAAAAGTTCTGGCTCTCAGAATATGGCGATGCAAAATGTGCAGAGTTTTCCAAAAGCGGATAAGATCGGGCGCCATTTATCAGCGCGACACCGGCCACACACCTATGAATTATTATTTATTTACCCCATTATTATACCCTCTTATTATGCCCTGATGTACTCCGCACAGATTACATACGCCCCCACATTATAAACTAAAATACCAGCAAAACCCCAAACAAAACTACTACCAAGCAAAATCTGCGCTCCAAAAGCAAAATGGCGCTCCCTCCCTTCTGAGCCCTGCAGCGTGCCCAAGCAGCAGTTTGCGCCCACACATATGGCATCGCCAGACCCGAGAGAACCCGCTTAACGTTTTATGAGGTATTTGTCTTCTGTGGCACAAACTGGGCACAACATATTATGCACTAAAATGGCGTATCAGTGGAAAATTGCAATTTTCACTTTGAACCATCCGCTGTGCATTAACCCCTTTGCGCACTATGACTTAATGGCCCGTCATGGTGCGGCTGTTGATGTATGGAGCCGGCTCACGTGCTGTGCCCGCTCCATACACTGCGGGTGTTAGCTGTGTATAACGGACAGGTACAGCGATCGCTCTGTTACAGAAGCCTGTAAGAATAACAATATACTGAAATACATTAGTATTGCAGTGTGTTGTACCAGTGATCCAATGATCGCTGGATCAAGTCCCCTAAGGGGATTGATTAATAAAATGTGTAGAAGAATTATAGTTATTAGTAGTGAGAATTTTTTTTTTAAAAGTTAAAAAACAAACAAACACCTTTTCCCATTTTTCTTCTAAAGTAATGTAAAAAAAAAAAACAAAATTGGTATCGCTACGTCCGTAAAAGTCCGAACTATTACAATATACCATTATTTAATTTGCACAGTGAACACCTTAAAAAAAATTAATAATTGGAACCGCCAAAATCGCTGTTTTTTATTTTTGTCACCTTAGCTCTAAAAAAATAAATGTAATACAACTTTTTAATCACTTTTTATGTACCAAAAAATGGTACCAATAAAAACTGCAGCTCCTCCCGCAAGAAATAAGCCCTCACACCTCTCTATTGATGGAAAAATAAAAAAGTTATGGCTCTTGGAAAGCGGGGTGTGAAAATCTAAAATAAGAAAGCAAAAAATGGATCAGTCCTGAAAGGGTTAATTCATTTCTAATGAAAAAACGTATGACCACATGTGGGGTATTTCCGTACTCGGGAGAAATTGCGTTATAAAAAATGGTTGTTTTTTTCCTCCTTTATCCCTTGTGAAAATGAGAAAATGCAACATTTTAGTGGAAAAAATGTTGATATTAATTTTCACGCTCTAATTCCAATAAACTCTGGGGTCTAAATGCTCACTATACCCAGAGAGAAATTCCTTGAAGGTTTTTCCAAAATAGGGTCAATTTTGGTGGGTTTCCACTGTTTTGGTCCCTCCAGTGCATTGCAAATGCGACATGGCACCGAAAACCATTCCAGCAAAATCAGAAATCCAAATGGCGCTCCTTCCTTTCTGAGCCCTGCTGTGGGTCCAAACAGCAGTTTATTATCACATATTGGGTATTGTCGTAATCGGGAGACATTGCTTTACAAATGTTGGGGTGCATTTTCTTCGTTATTCCTTAAAAATATAAAAAATTTCTATGTTGTTTCAGAAAAAAAGTACATTTACATTTTTACAGACTAATTCCAATATATTTAGCGAAAAACCTGTGTGGTCAAAATGCTAACTATACCCCTAGATAAATACCTTAAGGGGTCTAGTTTTCGAAACAGGGTCGTTTATGGGGAGTTTCTATCGTTCTGGCAGCTCAAAGTTTTTCCAAATGTACAGTGAGGCCTAAAAAATTTTCAAGCAAAATATGAGTCCTAAAAGCCTCCGGGTGCTCCCTTCCTTTAGGGCCCTGCCGTGTGTCCAAACAACGCATTCTCATGTTCGCTTTACAAAGAAATCGGTCTTCAAACTGATACTTTTATGAAAAAAGTGAAATAATTTTTTTTTTCACCTGTTATGCATTAAATTTAGCAAATAACTGTGCCGTCAAAATACTTACTATACCCCTAAATAAATACTTTAGAGCTTATTGGGTCTAGTTTTCTAAATGGGGTCGTTTATGGGGAGTTTCTGGCAGCTCAAAGTTTCTCCAAATGTACAGTGAGGCCTAAAAAAAATTTCACGCAAAATATGAGTCCTGAAAGCCTCCGGGTGCTCCCTTCCTTTGGGGCCCTGCCGTGTGTCCAAACAACGCATTAGGGCCACAATGTGGGTATTTTTGAAAACAGGAGAAAGAGGGTGATAGATTTTGGGGTGTGTTTCTTCATTTTCATGTTCGCTTTACAAAGAAATCGGTCTTCAAACGAATACTTTTATGAAAAAAGTGAAATACATTTTTTTTTTCACCTGTTATGCATTCAATTTAGCAAAAAACTGTGGCGTCAAAATACCTACTATACCCCTAAATAAATACCTTATGGGGTCTAGTTTTCTAAATGGGGTCGTTTATGGGGAGTTTCTATCGTTCTGGCAGCTCAAAGCCTCTCCAAATGTACAGTGGGGCCTAAAACATTTTCAAGCAAAATAGGAGTCCTGAAAACTCCGGGTGCTCCCTTCCTTTTGGGCCCTGCCGTGTGTCCAGGCAGCGCATTAGGGCCACAATGTAGGTATTTTTGAAAACAGGAGAAACAGGGTGATAGACTTTGTGGTGTGTTTCTTCATTCTCATGGTCGCTTTACAAAGAAATCGGTCTTCAAACTGATACTTTTTTAAAAAAAAGTGTTTTTTTTTTATTTTTTTTACCTACTATGTTTTAAATTTAGCAAAAAAAACTGTGGGGTCAAAATACTTACTATACCCCTAGATAAATACCTTAAGGGGTCTAGTTTTCTAAATGGGGTCATTTGTGGGGGTTTCCATCACTCTGAGACCTATGAGCCTCTGAAAACCTGGCTTGGTGCAGGAAAACAAAATGTACTTCAAAATTTATAAAACTATTATTCAATTTGTAAGTCCTCTAAAGTAAAGAGTAAAGAGATGGAAATATATATTTAATTAAAACAATTGTACAGTATGTGTGTATTGCAGTTGAAAACAGGGAAACATTCTTCAATTTTTCTATTTTTTAATTAATTTCCGCAAATTGTATCAGTCTACTTTTACCACTAAAATAAAGTACAACATGTGACGAAAAAACAATGTCAAAATTACTTGGATATTCAAAACTTTCACAGAGTTATTCTCTGATAAAGTCAGACACACCAGATTTGACAAATCTGGCTTGGTCATTAAGGTACAAACAGGCCCGGTCATTAAGGGGTTAAAGTACTATGTGTCACGAGAAAACAATCTCAGAATCGCTTTAAAAAATAAAATCATTTCAAAGTTACAGTGAAGGAAATAAGTATTTGATCCCTTTCTGATTTTGCAAGTTTGCCCACTGTCAAAGACATGAACACTCTAGAATTTTTAGGCTAGGTTAATTTTACCAGCGAGAGATAGATTATATTTAAAAAAAAAAAAACAGAAAATCACATAGTCAAAATTATATATATTTATTTGCATTGTGCACAGAGAAATAAGTATTTGATCCCTTTGGCAAACAAGACTTAATACTTGGTGGCAAAACCCTTGTTGGCAAGCACAGCAGTCAGACGTTTTTTGTAGTTGATGATGAGGTTTGCACACATGTTAGATGGAATTTTGGCCCACTCCTCTTTGCAGATCATCTGTAAATCATTAAGATTTCGAGGCTGTTGCTTGGCAACTCGGATCTCCAGCTCCCTCCATAAATTTTCGATGGGATTAAGGTCTGGAGACTGGGTAGGCCACACCATGACCTTAATGTGCTTCTTTTTGAGCCACTCCTTTGTTGCCTTGGCTGTATGTTTCAGGTCATTGTCGTGCTGGAAGACCCAGCCACGAGCCATTTTTAATGTCCTGGTGGAGGGAAGGAGGTTGTCACTCAGGATTTGACGGTACATGGCTCCATCCATTCTCCCATTGATGCGGTGAAGTAGTCCTGTGTCCTTAGCAGAGAAACACCCCCAAAACATAATGTTTCCACCTCCATGCTTGACAGTGGGGACGGTGTTCTTTGGGTCATAGGCAGCATTTCTCTTCCTCCAAACACGGCGAGTTGAGTTAATGCCAAAGAGCTCAATTTTAGTCTCATCTGACCACAGCACCTTCTCCCAATCACTCTCAGAATCACCTAGATGTTCATTTGCAAACTTCAGATGGGCCTGTACATGTGCCTTCTTGAGCAGGGGGACCTTGCAGGCACTGCAGGATTTTAATCCATTACGGCGTAATGTGTTCCCAATGGTTTTCTTGGTGACTGTGGTCCCAGCTGCCTTGAGATCATTAACAAGTTCCCCCCGTGTCGTTTTCGGCTGAGCTCTCACCTTCCTCAGGATCAAGGATACCCCATGAGGTGAGATTTTGCATGGAGCCCCAGATCGATGTCGATTGACAGTCATTTTGTATGTCTTCCATTTTCTTACTATTGCACCAACAGTTGTCTCCTTCTCACCCAGCGTCTTACTTATAGTTTTGTAGCCCATTCCAGCCTTGTGCAGGTCTATGATCTTGTCCCTGACATCCTTAGAAAGCTCTTTGGTCTTGCCCATGTTGTAGAGGTTAGAGTCAGACTGATTAATTGAGTCTGTGGACAGGAGTCTTTTATACAGGTGACCATTTAAGACAGCTGTCTTTAATGCAGGTACCAAGTTGATTTGGAGCGTGTAACTGGTCTGGAGGAGGCTGAACTCTTAATGGTTGGTAGGGGATCAAATACTTATTTCTCTGTGCACAATGCAAATAAATATATATAATTTTGACTGTGATTTTCTGTTTTTTTTAAAATATAATCTATCTCTCACTGGTAAAATTAACCTAGCCTAAAAATTCTAGACTGTTCATGTCTTTGACAGTGGGCAAACTTACAAAATCAGCAAGGGATCAAATACTTATTTCCTTCACTGTATTATCACATAAAGTGACATGTCAGATTTGAAAAAAAATGGCCTGGTCGATTAGGCGAAAATAGGCTGTGTTCTTAAGGATTAAGTAAATTACAGTTGTAAACAACAAATACATAGTAAAATAAAAAGCTGAGCATGAAAAAAAGATAAAATAAAAAAACTGTTTAACTAAATAAAAAAAAACTATATGTATATAGGAATTAATGTGATTCAAATGCAATTGTTCCTTTCACAGAGGTTGCAACTCTTACTGTTTATGGCATTCTTTATTCTTGCCACTAGAGGGCAGCAAAAATATGTTGCGAGTAAGTATGCATGATATTGCAACTTGAATTTCTTTACAATCTTAGGCCCCATGCACACGACAGCAAAAAAACTCCGTTTTTGCGGACTGCAATTGCGGTCCGCAAAAACAGAGCCATTCACTTTCATTGAACACTGACACCTTTTCGTAGCACTACGGAAGGGTGTCAGTGCCGTGGAAATGTTCAGGGAATTATGGAACATGTCCGTTCTTTCGCATTTTGCGGGCCGTGCTCCCATACTTTGTATGGGAGCACGGCCCGAAAATGCGGCTGTCAGTCAGCGGCCCGCCGTGCCCGCAATCGCGGGCCGTGATTGCGGGCACGGTCGTGTGCATGGGGCCTTAGGCCCCATTCACACAAGCGTGAATCACGTCCGTGTGCTGTGCGTTGAAACAACGCACAGCACATGGACCAATTGATTTAAATGGGGCCGTTCACACGAGTGATTTTTCACGCAGCAAAAGTCCGCTGCATGAAGCTCATTGCATGTCCTATATTGGTGCGTTATCACGCACTTACGCGCCCATTGAAGTCAATGGGTGCGTGATTAGCGCATCAATTGTGTTGAAAGAGGAAAAAAGAAAAAATGTGCTTTGCGAGTCCCGATTCACAAACGTTTTTCATGTGCGTGAATCGGATACGCTCATGTGAATGAGCACTTAGAAGACAACTGCACTTAAAATATAGGTGTCTTTAGAACAAATAATATTTAGATATATGGAGGACAGTAATCCAGTAATGAATCAAGTGATTTAGTAGATCTTTTTAAAAATGGAGAAGGGTAGATCTTTTTAGGAATGTCCATTCAACTAGAGTGATCTTCAGATTGTGTAATTGTAAAATTGTTCATTTCTCACTATGTTTACCCAGGCTTGTTTTTCGTAATTGTTAGGCACTGTTCACACTGAGTTTTTTTGGCGCGTTTGACGGGGAAACCGCATGGAAAACCACGCCAAAAAATGGCCAAACAGGCCTGCCATTAATTTCATTGGGAGGCAAAGGAGTTTTTTCCAGCGAGCGGAAAAAAACGCTCACGGCAAAGAAAAGCGACATGACCTATCTTGATGCGTTTTCCACTGCAAAAATCTCTGCAAAAGACATGTAAAAAAAACGCGTCAAAAAACAATGCGGCCGTAGAAAACGTGTGGTGCAAAAAAAACTGGAGCTGATTTCTCCAGGAAGAATTTTCTGCCTGCAAAAAACTCAGTGTGAACTGGGCCTTAAGGGCACGTTCAGACGTGGCGGAATTGCTGTGGAATTCCGCTGCGGACAGTCCGCAGTGGAATTCTGCAGCGGCCATTTTTTTTCAATCTTTCTATACATTTTTAGGAAATTTAGTTCAGACGTTGCAGAAAATTACTTTGCGGAAATTAGGCTGCGGTGCAGATTTTCCCTCCGCAGCATGCACTTTCCATTGCGGATAAGAAGCGGAATTTAACTGCGTATTTCACCCTTTGCAATGCAAAAACTTAAATCTGTGTCAAGTCCGCTGTGATATCTGCAACGTCTGAATTACCTGTCAAATATGCAAATGTTGGTGCAGATTCATTGCGTAATTGCCCCAAATCTGCACCAACATTTGCAGCGGAAAAATTCCACCACATCTGAACATGACCTAAGGGTATTCAAGCATGATACTTTTTCTATTAAAGTGGTTATCCCACTATTAAGTATTAAAGTTCTCTTAGGTCATGCAAAACATAAAAATTATTTAATTCCTATCACTTTTAAAAAAATTCTCCACTGTGTAGATTATTTCTGTTAGATACTTGGCATGGCACCCATTAGTGTTCTTTTGATTCCCTCTCTGAACATCTGCTTTATCCAGTGCTGGTGGACACCCATTCAGTAGCTAATTTACACCACCTGTATCTTCTTGTATACCGATGGCGGAGTGAGTCCTGCTATTGTTCAGGCAAGCCAAATACAATTGGTGCAGCAGAAGTGGCTTCTCCTGACCAGCACTGAATACATTATGTTCTGGATGTGGATGTTCTGAGAAGAAATAAAAGAACACCAGGGGGAGCTATAACAAGTATGTAACAGGAATATCTAGACAAAGGATTAGAAAATGTTAGTTTTGCATGATCTAACAGAAAAATTTAAAATTTAACCCCTTCCCGATGCAGCCACTTTTGACCTTCATGACAGAGCCTCATTTTTCAAATCTGACGAGTCAATTTATGTGGCAATAACTTTGGAATGCTTTTACCTATCCAAGCGATTCTGAGATTAGTTTCTAGTGACACATTGTACTTTATGTCAGAGGTAAAATTTAAATCGATGCATTCATTGCTTATCTGTGAAAAACACCAAAATGTTGAGAAAATTTGCTAAAATTAGAATTTTTCTAAATTGTCTTAAATGTATCTGCTTGTAAGACAGATAGTTATACCACACAAAATATTTACTAATTAACATTTCCCATATGTCTACTTTATGTTGGCATTGTTTTTAGAACATCCTTTTGTTTTTCTAGGACGTTACAAGGCTTATATGCTTAGCAGAAATTTCTCACATGTTCAATAAAATTTCAAAAGGCTGTTATTTTAGGGACTTGTTCAGTTCTGAAGTGCCTTTGAGGGGCCCATACATTAGAAACCCACATAAATCATTTTAAAAACTAGACCCCCTCAAAGTATTTAAAGTGCAATTTACAAATAATTATTTTTTTTTGCAGAAATTCAATTTTGAAACATTTTTTTCTGTAACACAGAAGGTTTTACCAGAGAAACAAAACTCAATATTTGCCCAGATTCTGCAGTTTTTATAAATATCCCACATGTGGTCCAAATGTACTAATGGACTGAAGCACATGCCTCAGAAGCAAAGGAGGATTTTGGGTCCTTCTTATCATTGGATTATATTTTAGGCACCATGTCAGATTTTAAGAGGTTTTGTCGTGCCATAACAAAGGAAACACCTCCCCAAAAAATACCCCATTTTAGAAACTACACCCCACAAGGAATTAATTCTATATTTTATTAGAATTTGCCCGTAAAAATGAATTATTTTTTTCCAAAGATGTAGTTTTAGCTAAAAAAAATTAATTCCACGAGGAGTAAAGGAGAAAACCCCCTGTCACGAAGGGTCTGTGGACCCACTGGGCCATACCGCCTTGGCGGTAAGGCAGCTGGCCAACAGGGAGCAGGTGAGAGTCTATAGTTCTATAGGTATTTGTGGCAGCTCAGACAACAGCAGGGCAGGCTCAGCTGGGACTAGGTAGCAGGCGGACGTCAGGTGAGGTGAAGCAGGTCAGAAGTGGATGCAGCACGGCACGACTTTTGCACAGCTCAGTGCTAGACCAGGAATGTATGGAATGCTAGGAACAGGAACAGGTATAGGTACAGGGACTGGAACAGGTAACACACTAGGAGGCCATCACATAGACAAACTAGGAAACACAACAATGCTCAGGCATCGAACTAGGGGGCTGGACCCCTCTTATAGTCCAGGGTACTCACGGGTCAAAGTTCATCCACAATGTCCGGTGCGCACGTGCGGCCCCTTTAAGAGCGGCTGTCAGGGGAGTGGACGAGAGCACTGGCGTCTCCTGAGGAGGAGACTGGGGCCAGCTCTTGCCAACTCGTGGCTGCGGCTGTCAGGGGAAGGTGGGAGCTGACGGCCCGCAGCCACGGACAATACACCCCACCAACATTCTTAAAGCAATTTATTCCAAGTATGGAAATACCCCATATGTGGTGATAAACTGCTGTTTGGGTACACGGTAGAAATTAGAAAAGGAGTGCAATTTTGGAGCGCAGATTTTGCTGGATTAGTTTGACAGCACCATGTCGCATTTGCAAAGCCCCCAGTGGAAACTCCCCTAGAGTGACACAGTTTAGGAAACTACAACTTGAGGAATTAATTTAGGGATGTAGTGAGCTTTTTGACCCCAAAGGTGTTTCATGGTGTTTCATAGATTTTATTAGAATTGGGCAGTGAAAATGAAAAATATATTTTGTTTTCCAATAAGACGTAGCTTTAGCTCAGAATTGTTCATTTTCTCAACAAATAAAGGAGAAAAAGAACCCCAACATTTGTAAAGCAACTTCTCCAGAGTACAGAATTACCCCATATGCGGTAATGAATTGCTGTTTGGGCACATGACAGGGCGTAGAAGGAAAGGAGTGCCATTTGGCTTTTGGAGCGCAGATTTTGCTGGATTAGTTTCTGGGCGCCATGTTGCATTTCCAAAGCCCCTGAGGTACCAGTACAGTGGAAACCCCAGAGAAGTGACTTCATTTTGGAAACTACACCCCACAATGTACTCATCTAGGGGTATAATAAGCATTTTGACCCTACAGCTTTTATTCAATTTATTAGAACGAGGCAGTGAAAATTAGAAATGACATTGCTCTCCAATGTGATGTAGTTTAAGCTAACAATTTTTCATTTTTACAAGAAATAAAGGAGAAAAAGCACCCCAAAATTTGTAAAGACATTTTTTCAGAGTACGACAATATTCCATATGTGGTCATAAACTGCTATTTGTGCACACGGTAGGGCTCAGAATGGAAGGCGCACCATTTGGCTTTTGGAGTGCAGATTTGACTGGATTGGTTTCTTGGCGCCATATCGCATTTACAAAGACCCTGTGGACCAGAAAGTGGAAACCCTCCAGATGTGATCTTATTTTGAAAACTACACACCTCAAGGCATTCACCTAAGGGTGTAGTGAGCATGCTAACTGCACTTGTGTTTTCCAGAAATTCGTGTGCAGTGGATGTTGTAAAGTGAAAATGGCAATTTTTCCAGAGATATGACATTTCAGTGTCCAATATGTTGTGCCCAGCTTGTGCCACCACGAAAAGACAGAATAATAATTAAAGAGCTGTGTTTAAGAAACACCATACAAGTGACCCTAATCTTTTGCCTAGACATACAACAGGGCTCAGGAGTGAAAGAGTACGATGCATATTTAAGGCCTAATTTGGCGACTTACAAAGTATTGGTTCACAATTGTAGAGGCTAGATGTGAAATAATAAAAGAAATCCCTCAGAAGTGACCCCATTTTGGAAACTTCATCACTCAAGGCATCTATTAAGAGGTGTAATGATCATTTTGACCCTACAGGTGTTTTCCATAAATGAATGCGCTGAGGATGGTGCAAAGTAAAAATTGCTATTTTTCCATAGATATGACATTTTAGTGGCAAATATGTTATGCCCAGCTTGTGCCGCTGGAGACACACCCCCCAAAAAATTGTTCTCCCGGGTTTGGTGATGCCATATATTTGGAAGTGAACTGCGGTTTGGGCACAGAGTAGGGTTTAAGATGGAGAGAGCGCCATTTGGCTTTAGGAACACAGGTTTTCTTGGTAATAGTTTTGTTTGGCATTTTAGGGCACGGCCAAACGTGGCAGCGTTTTTCCGCTGCAAATGTTTGTGCAGATTCGGGGCAATTACGCAACGAATCTGCACCAACATTTGCATATTTGACAGGTAATTCAGACGTTGCTGAAAAGACAGCGGACTTGCCACAGATTTCAGTTTTTGCATTGCAAAGGCTGAAATCCGCAGTGAAATTCCGCTTCTTCTCCGCAACAGACAGTGCATGCTGCAGAGGGAAAATTCCACACCGCAGCCTATGGTCCGCAGCGGAGTTTTCCTCAACGTCTGAACTAGCTTGACTCAAAATGTATTGAAACAACTTTAAAAACCGCCGCAGGAGAATTCCACTGCGGACTGTCCACAGCAATTCCACCACGTCTGGCCGTGCCCTTACTGGTATTTCAGTTTATAATGTGGGGGCATAGATAAGCTGGGCAGCGTACATCAGGGCATAATAAGGTGGTATAATAATGGGGTAACACATTTTTTTATCCATAGATGCTTGCTACGCTTTGAAGCAAACCTTTCTGCACTGGCTAGTGACAAACTGATTAATGGTGTCCTTTCTTATCCCCCATTTGGTACGCAATTTGCAGTTTGGCGAATTCTGCTGGGAAAATCATGGTATAATAAGAAGGCATCCTCGCTTCCAGCAGATATTTTTGAGCACTCCCCTTCCTGGTTTCCAAATATTAGGGCCTTGATAATCACTTCTTTAACCGCTTCCCGACCGCCCACTGTAAATTCACATCGGCGCTTGCTGGGCTCTGTGCAGCGCCGTCGTGAATTCACGATGGGTGTTAAAAGTGCGATCCGGGTGTCTCAGAGTAGCGCTGACACCCGGATCGCGCTGTTATCCCCTGCCTCTAGTCCCGGAGACATGACCTGGACCTAATTGGTTCAGGTCCCGGTCATGTGATCGCAGGGAAAGTTTGTTGTAGCAACGAACTAGAAAGTTTGTTACTACAACAAACTGGAAAGTTTGTTGCTACAACAAACTTTTCCGGGGACCGATTGTGAGTGCTGCAGTCGGTTATAAGGCAAAACCGGAGGCCATACAACAGCCCCCGGGTCTGCCATGCACAGCAGCCTATGAGAACCAGCCGGAGGCCGGTCCTCATAAGCTTCCTGTCAGTGTGACTCCCAGCGTCACACTGACAGTTTATAATACGTTACACTACCTAGGTAGTGTAATGTATTAGAGCAGCGATCAGTGCTGCAGATCTTCAAGTAAAACAAGTAAAAAGTAAAAAAAAAAGTAATAAAAATGTTTTATAAAAGTGTAAAAACAAGTTATAAGTTACAAAAACAAAAAAAGCATTTTTTCCTATAATAGGTCTTTTATTATAGGAAAAAAATGAAAATGTTAAAAAAAGTACACATATTTGGTATCACGGCGTTCATAACGACCCAAACTATAAAACTATAATATTATTTTTCCAGCACGGTGAAAACCGCAAAAAAAATAATTAAAAAACAATGTCAGAATCACTATTTTTTTGGTCATCAACCTTCCAAAAATATAGAATAAGTGATCAAAAAGTCGCATGTACCCCAAAATAGTACCAATAAAAACTATAACCCGTCCCGCAAAAAACAAGCCCTTACACAGCTTTTTTGACCGAAAAATAAAAAAGTTATGGCTCTCAGAATATGGTGACACAAAAAATAAATAATTTTATCGAAAAGTGATTTTATTTCGCAAACGCCACAAAACATAAAAAAACTATATACATCTGGTATCGCCGTAATCGTATCGACCCACAGAATAAAGTAAAATGTCATTTATAGCGCACGGTGAACACTGTAAAAATAAAAAGACAAGAAACAGAATTTATGTTTTTTTGTCACTTTGCTTGCCAAAAAAATCTAATAAAAAGTGATAAAAAAAATCACATGTACCCTAAAATTGTACCAATGAAAACTACAGATTGTCCCGCAACAAATAAGCCCTCGCACAGCTCCGGTGAAGAAAAAATAAAAAAAGTTCTGGCTCTCAGAATATAGCGACAGAAAGCGGATAGGCGGATAAGAACGGGCACCATTTATCAGTGCAACATTGGCCACATATCTGCGGATTATTATTTATTTACCAAATTATTATACCCTCTTATTATGTCCTGATGTACTCTGCCCAATTTACACATACCCCCACATTATAAACTGAAATACCAGCAAAACCCCAAACAGAACAGTTACCAAGCAAAATCTGCGCTCCAAAAGCCAAATGGCGCTCCCTCCCTTCTGAGCCCCACAGCGTGCCCAAACACCAGCTTACGTCCACATATATGATATTTTATATCCGGGAGAACCCGCTCAACATTGTGCGAGGTATTTGTCTTCAGTGGCACAAACTGGGCACAACATATTGTGCATTAAAATGGCATATAAGTGGAAAATTTTAATTTTCAATGTGCACCATCTGCTGTGCAATAACGCCTTCGCGCACCGCAACTTAATAGCATGTCGTGGTGCGGGGGGTTATATATGGAGCGGGCTCATGCGCTGCGCCCGCTCCATATTCTGCAGGTGTCCGCTATGTATTAGAGCGGACACCCGGGACTAATGGACACGAACAGCGATCGCGCTGTTACAGGAGCCTGTAAAAATGATCTTATACTGCAATACATTAGTATTGCAGTGTATTGTACCAGTGACCTAATGATCATTCGTTCCAGTCCCCTAAAGGGACTTTTGGGAGGTTTCCACTGTTTTGGTACCTCAGGGGCTTTGCAAATGCGACATGACACCCGAAAACCATTCCAGCTAAATTTGAGCTCCAAAAGCCTAATATTGTTCCTTCCCTTCTGAGTCCTGCCGTGGGTCTAAACAGCAGTTTATTACCACATACGGCATATTGCTGTATCAGGACAAATTGCTTTACAAATTTTGGGGTGATTTTTCTCCTTTATTCATTGTAAAAATTAGCCATTTCTATGTTTTTTTTCAGAAAAAAAGTAGATTTTCATTTTCACAGCCTAATTCCACTAAATTCAGCAAAAAAACTGTGGAGTCAAAATGCTAACTATATCCCTAGAAAAATTCCTTGAGGGGTGTAGTCTTCAAAATGGGGTCACTTTTGGGGGGTTTCCACCGTTTTGCTCCCTCCAGGGCGTTGCAAACGCGACATGGCACTGAAAACCAATCCAGTAAAATCTGCGCTTCAAAATCCAAATGGCGCTCCTTCCCTTCTGAACTCTGCCGTGGGTCCAAACAGTAGTTTAGTACCACGTATGGGGTATTGCTGTAATCGGGAGAAGTAGCTTTACAAGTTTTGGGGTGCTTTTTATTCTTTATTCCTTGCAAATATTATTTTTTTTTATATTTTTTCAGTAAAAAAGTAGATTGTCACTTTGACAGGCAAACTCCAATAAATATAGCAAAAGACCTCAAGATGCTAACTATACCCCTAGAAAAATTCCTTGAGGTGTGCAGTTTCTAAAACCGTGTCACTTTTGGGGGATTTCCACTGTTTTGGCACTACAAGACCTCTTCAAACCCGACATGGTGCCTAAAATATATTCTAAAAAAAGGAGGCCACAAAATCCTCTAGGTGCTCCTTTGCTTCTGAGGCCGGTATTTCAGTCCATTATCACACTAGGGCCACATGTGGGATATTTCTAAAAACTGCAGAATCTGGGCAATAAATAATGAGTTGCATTTCTCTGGTAAAACCTTCTGTGTTACAGAAAAAAAATTATTACAAATGAATTGCAGCAAAAAAAAAAAAAATTGTCAATTTCCCCTCTACTTTCCTTTAATTCCTGTAAAACGCCTAAAGGTTAAGAAAATTTCTGAATGCTGTTTTGAATACTTTGAGGGGTGCAGTTTTTAATATGGGGTGATTTATGGGGTCTATCTAGTACATAAGGCCGCTTTAGAACTGAACTGGTCCCTGTAAAAATAGCCTTTTGAAATTTTCTTGAAAATGTGAGAAATTGCTGCTAAAGTACTAAGCCTTGTAACGTCCTAGAAAAATAAAATAATGTTCAAAAAACGATGCAAATATAAAGTAGACATATGGAGTATGTGAAATAGTAACTATTTTGTGTGGTATTACTATCTGTTTTACAAGCAGATACATTTAAAATTAGAAAAATCATAATTTTTTCTAATTTTCTCTAAATTTTGGTGTTTTTCACAAATAAGTAATGAATTTATTGACCAAATTTTTCCACTAACATAAAGTACAATATGTCACGAGAAAACAATCTCAGAATCGCTTGGATAGGCAAAAGCATTCCAGAGTTATTACCACATAAATTGACACATGTCAGATTTAAAAAAAATGGGGCTGGTCCTGAAGGCCAAAATGAGCTCGGTCTTGAAAGGGTTAAACAGCAGAAATGTTTCCCCTCGGGCCTGCACATCTGCATATTTCTTCTTTCCTGATTTATGGGAGCCATAACTTATTTTATTTTTTCATAGACGTAGTTGTTTGAGAGCTGTTTTATGCGGGACGAGCTGTAGTTTTTATTGGTACAGTTTTGGGGTACATTCAACTTTTTGATCACTTTTTATTAAAAATTTTTGGGGAAAAAGCAATTCCTGCATAGTTTTTTCGTTTTTTTAATGCGGTGTTCACCATTTTGTATAAATTACATGTTAACTTTATTCTGCAGGTCAGTATGATTATGGCTATACAAAATTTATATAGTTTTTTATGGCTTTTACACAATAAAACATTATTATTATTTTTTTAAATGTCACCATATTCTGAGAGCCATAACTTTTTTTGCAATTCTGACATCGTTTTTTAGGGGGTTTTTTTACACAGCGCTTGCCAAGCGTTATAAATGACATGTTAACTCTATTCTGAGCGTCAGTACGATTCTGGTGATACCAAGTTTATATAGTTTTTTTTATATTTTACAACTTTATGCACAATAAAATTACTTATTTGTAAAAATAATTTCTTTTTTCTGTCGCTATGTTCTAAGAACCATACAGTAACTTTAAAAAAAAATTGTCTACGGAGCTGTATGAGGGCTTGTTTTTTGCAAAATGAGCTGGAATTTTTATTGGTACCATTTTTGGATACATGTGACTTTTTGATCACTTTTTATTTCAATTTTGGGAAGGCAAGGTGACCAAAAACAGCAATTATGGCATTGTTTTTTATTTCTTTTTTATGGCATTCACCGCCCCAAAATGAATATTATAATATTTTTATAGTTCAGGCAGTTACGGAAGCCACTTATTTATAGTTTGTTTTTAATTTTTTTCCCATAATAAAGGCCTTGATAAGGGAAAAAGGGCATTGTTTTAAATGTATTATTACTTGAAACGTTTATTTTTTTTTACTTTTTTATTAGTCCCACTGGGGGACTTGAAGGTACATAAAACTGTCTGATTGCTATTCTAATATATTGCACTACCTACATAGTGCAAAGCATTAGAACAGTCAGTGTTACACTGACAGGCAGCCTACAAGTGCCTGTCTTCGACAGGGCCTAATAGGCTTCCGTACTTGGCAAATCAGGAGGCCATTGTTAGGCCTTCAGTTGTTATAGCAGCCATAGGCACCCCCGTGATTGCAGCATCTAAGGGGTTAATGGTGGGGATCGGAGCTAGCTTTAGACCCCATCAATACAGGAGGTTGTCAGGTGTAATATACAGAGGACACCTGTGGCTGCTGGCGTGGGCTTAGCTTCTGAAACTGTGCCATCTATTTGTCATATACAAAAAACAAGGAGAGGACCCAGGTATCTGGTGGGCTGAGATACACACAAAAACACATCAATATCGCCAAAGGCAAAAAGATTAGCCCTTGTTTCCCAGACACCTATTGAATGCTTACTAGTATTGTGGCGTATAGCTTTATTTGGATAATTATAAGCATACAAATGAAGATTAAAAACGCAATGTGAACTGAGAAGTCTCCATACAATAATACTAATGATATTTCGTAGTCAGTACCGTCTAAGTGCAAAGCACCCTCTCTGGTGGCCGCACTACCTATATAAAACAACTAAGATTCACGGCTGCAGTCCACTTGAGTAGGGACTTAGAATTATCAGAACACATTGATTTTAAAATTGAAAAAGCCCCCCCCCCCCCCCAATATCTTTCAACACCGAAGTGGCGTCTTCAGGGGAAAATGGGGCTAATGGCGGCACACGCGGCTGAGTCTCCTATTTATGACCTCACTTCTGACGTAATCTAAACTGATGCTACCAATCACAATGATCCTCATAAGAACGGCCCCTAAACGAAAAAATATGCTCAAATCAAGTACAGCAAACATCCAACCAATGAGGGACTCGCTATCGCTCATGTGGTGAAAATGATTGATAGCAAAATGCTCCAATCCCGCAATGCCACTCGGGAACTAGATTTCACGCCTGCGCAATGGAAAGAGATTACGCCAGATAGACAAGTGTGAAAAACAGTTCAATGCGCATGTCAATGAACTTAGATCTAGAGGCAAGATCGTATTATAAGTATAGCAAAGATATCTATCCCAGGAACACCAAGAAGAGAGGGAGAAAGAAAGTCACTGTAAATATCGGTGGACTTGAATGACAAAATACAGTGGAAAAAACGGATTTAGATTTATTAGGAAAATAGATTATAATAAGAGATAACAGTAATCCACAGTCAATAAATTCATATCAATATCAATATCCATCTCAATGGTAGATTATCTAACAATCCTTAGTAAGGAGATATAAAAAAATACTAGTCAATGTACAAGTGGATCTCAACTTGATGGAAAGACTCAAGAGTATGAGAAAAGACCATTTTATATATCAATGGGCCAATTTTTTTTGCACATTATTAATAATAACAATATCCACAATAGATTATAATATGTCGATGAAAAAGAGAGGAACTTCATACAGAAGTATATGTATAGAAGATTTTTGAGGATCTGAGAATAATCTCAAGAGTATTTAAACAATATAAATTTTTTTATACTTACGACAAATGTCCGGAAGGGGTTAATTGTGGTACAACCTTTTAACCCCTTCCCTCTTTGGCCACTTTTGACCTTCCTGACAGAGCCTCATTTTTAAAATCTGACATGCTTCACTTTATGTGGTAATAACTTCGGAATGCTTTTACCTATCCAAGCGATTCTGAGATTGTTTTCTCATGACACATTGGACTTTATGATACTGGCAAAATTTAAAATACGTTCAGTATTTAATTGTGAAAAACACCAAAATTTAGCGAAAAATTGCAAAAATTAGCATTTTTCTCTATTTAATGTATCTGCTTGTAAGACAGGCAGTTATAACACACAAAATTGTTGATAATTAACATCCCCCATATATCTACTTTAGATTGGCATCGTTTTTTGAACATCCTTTTATTTTTCTAGGACGTTACAAGGCTTTGAACTTTAGCATCAATTTCTCACATTTTCACTAACATTTCAAAAGGCTATTTTTACGGGGACCAGTTCAGCTGTGAAGTGGCTTTGAGGGCCTAATATATTAGAAACCCCCAAAAAATCACCCTATTTTAAAAACTTCACCCCTCAAAGTATTCAAAACAGCATTTAGAAAGTTGCTTAACCCTTTAGACATTTCACTGGAATTAAAGCAAAGTAGAGGTGGAATTGACAAATTTCATTTTTGTTTTGGTCACATGGGGTGAAACATCATCCCGGGAGGCCGGCCTGGACGAAGAAAGAGAATTCTAGGCAAGTATAAGATTTTTATTTTTTCTAAATTGCGTTACATGACATCTGCTATCTGTTGTGGGTTTTACCTCCCCATTGAGTTAAATGGGGAAAACCCGAAACAAATGAGCAGTGATTAAGCAAATACAATTGACATGCCGCGGAATAAAAAACTGCACCGCAGGTCAATTTCTGAGCTTTTTTTCCCACTTAGTTACGCAGCGTGTGGATGAGAATTGCTCACATCTAATCTACTCTGCTGCTACGGTTTTAGGGCTTGTCCACATTTAATGGAATTGCTGCGTATGTTCCGCTCGGAAAATACGCAGCAGAATACAGTAGCGGCAAAGTGAGTGAGCTTTATCAAATCCCATCCAGACGCTGCGTAAAATTTCCGACCAGACATTTTGTCCTGCGGTGCGTATTTCTCGTGCTGCAACATGTCAATTCCTGCTGCGGAAAGTGGACAGAATTGCTGCGTTTTTTCAGAGGAGACGTCACCATCTCCCAACATTGAGAAAAACGCAGCAAAATACGCACCATTTTCTGCAACAAAAATGCAAGAAATTGTGCTTTTTTTCGGCAGCGGAATTTCTGCAGAAATATATATATATATATATATATATATATACATATATACACACACACGCACGCACGCACGCACATACACACACACATGCACACACACTATATACATATATATACACACACACTATATACATACACACACTATATACACATATATATATATATACACACACTATATACACATATATATACACACACTATATACACATATATATACACACACACACACACACACACTATATACATATACACACACTATATACATATATATATACACACACACACATACACACACACTATATATACTGTATATACATACATACATACATACATACATACATACACATGTACACATCACAGACACACGTGAGTATGCACATTATACATATATAAAGTACACATTGTAAACACACATGAGTATGCACATTATACACATATAAAGTACACATTGTAAACACACATGCATATGCACATTATACACATATAAAGTACACATTGTAAACACACATGAGTATGCACATTATACACATATAAAGTACACATTGCAAACACACATGAATATGCACATTATACACATATAAAGTACACATTGTAAACACACATGAATATGCATATTATACACATATAAAGTACACATTGTAAACACACATGCACTTACCTTTTATGCAGGATATTTGTGAAGGGCGTTTAGCAGGTTGATGTGGGGATTCTTCACTCCAGCACTTCAGCCCGACACAGAGCCGGCAGACAGTCTCCCCTCCCCCATGTCACGACAGCTAGCAGCAGGAGGAGAGATGTGTAGAGCAGGGAAGGGGGGCTGGAGGGGGAGCTTCTAAAGCAGAACAGGGAGAGATCACAGCACAGACCATGTGCTGCTAAGTAGGACAGAAGCTCCCCTCGCCTCATGACAGGTGCGGTCCTGGCCCCGGGGCTCCCTCCGGTGCTAGCGACGCCACTGGGCATGAGGGGGTTCAGGCGGCTATGGGCCCCCTGGGAGCCTTGGGCCCCCGGGCGGCCACCCGAATCGCCTTAATGATGATCTGCCACTCGTCATACCAGTCGGCCAGGCTGCAGGGTGGCAGATGGACGCATTACCATAGCTACAAGTATAAAACTTTTTTTAATACATGCAGTTTTCCGCAGTGGACATTCCGGCCGAAAAACTGCACCACAATTTGGTGCGTTTTTTCAGCCGGAATTCCCAGTGCGTCCAGGGCGGATACGCGGTGTGCTTTTATGCAGCGTATCCGCCCTGTGTGAACATACCCTTTTGGAAGCCTTATCTGTGTGCAATGCACACACCCCTCATAAATGGGAGGTGTGAGAGAGGCTGTTCATCAGTATTTTGCACCTGCAATGAATTGTGTACAGTTTAGACCACACTGATAAACCTCAGTAAGACTTAGTGCAGAGCAGGTGGCTGTTGTAAAACATGATGTCTTCATATAGTAAAAGCACCATAAAGTAAAGTTTATGACAACTATATATTTGGATGGATCTGTGGTCAAAACATAGGAAGTAGCCGGATCTGATTATGTGCTGTAAGTTTTAGCAATAGTATAAAAGCCCATTAAAGGTTCAATCTAGTACACAAGGGATAGCAGTATTTAATATAAAAACAACATTAAAGCTAATTTCCCATATCTTGTGAACATTGCCAGATGTTCAGTATATAGTCACACTGTATTGGACATACTCTTGAAGAAACATTAAGATTAACACATTCCCAAATTACATGAAGTGCGGTTTATTAATTTTAATAGCACTGCACATACCTACAGACATTGCAGAGTACAGACTATGAGGCAGCATTGGTATAATCGATGAACACGAATTATAATACAGCTGGTATGAGAATGTGTTGAAGGCACACAGATTTATACTATGAAACCAGAGTTCAAATATAGATTTTGTGAAGTTATTTAAAAAGTAAAATATTATACTCATAAGCTGCAGTCAGAAAGCCCTATTGCCTGTGGCACACGACCTAGTGGCACTCGGGCCTTTTTTTTATAGCATCCGAGTGGCAACCAATAGTTTTCACGTACTCATTCACTTTAGCGGGTGAATCGGGTCTGTGAAAACGGACTCGACTGTCCTATCCGTGGAAAGATAGGACATGTCCTATCTTTCCACGGATCACGGACGCGACCTGGCCGGCACACAACGGTCGTGTGCATTAGGCATATAGGTCTTATTTTCTTCAGTGCGCAAAACTGCAATATTACAAGATTGTTTCCATAGAAGCAGTTTAAGGAACATTTCCTAGAACTTTAAAGGCAAACCTGCGCAAAACTATGATAAAAGTGCCCATGTTAATAAACTGTTTTGATGCTCTTTTAGCGTATGTTCACACAGAGTGTTTGCAGGCAGAAAAAAGATTTTGCCCTGCCTGCACTTCTTTGCCGCGTTTTTGCGGGTTTTTTGGCCGCACCCATTGAGCGTCGCAGGCAAAAAAACGCAGCGAAAAACACTTTCTCTGCTTCCTATTGATTTCAATGGGAGCTCAGAGACGGAACCGCGAGAAGAGCATGTCGCTTTTTTTTCTGCAAGCATTTTTTTCCCGCAATATGAAAAAACGCCTCTACCTCCCATTAAAAATCAATGGGGGCGATTTCAATGGGGGAGGGGGGGGGGCGAAAGCAGAATCAAAAACTCAGTGTGAACTAGCCCTTATGCTGTAGCTACTTGTAAATACAAATATTTTCTAAATAATGGCTAGAAATTGGAGAAAAGGCAGTCTAGAATGGCATATTATTTTGCATGATTTCCACTGAGAGAAAGCGTTTCAGTGTATGTGCACCTTATAGTGCTTATAGTGGGTTTCATTTCCTTCCTAAAGAGAAATCAATGGGGAAGGAAAGTCTTTTGTCAATCTTTATTATGTTCCTGAATTTAAACTTTATCCGGAGCCATTAAAAAGGTAGGTTTTATTATCTGATTGCGGACTATACCCATGATGAACTGATTGTGAATTACCTGTTGCTCCCTTGCAAATCTGCCCAGATTTATAGTGATAAATCCTTAAAGAGGATCTGTCACCATGCCCCCGCCCCCCCCTGAACTACTGGAAGGAGTGGACAGCTGTAAAGTGTACCTAACTTTTCAGGTGGTGCCTAAATTCTATCTTGTCTACTATACACTACACACAGAGAAGAGAAGAATTCTGCTCTCCTATCTCTTTATCTCTTTCTATTACACACACACAAACCAGGCCCTACTCCAGGCTTTACACCCAAGCAACGGCAGAGAAAATACTATATATATCTGGTTTGCTCTGTGTAAACCAAATGTCATCCCACCTATAGTTGTTGTATTGTGAAGATAAAATATCATGCGGATGATTCAATTTGTTCACAGGTCGCATCCTTTCATTTGTCAGTCAGGGTATGTTCACACGGCAGCGTCCGTAACGGCTGAAATTACGGGGCTGTTTTCAGGAGAAAACAGCACCGTAATTTCAGCCGTAATGGCATGTTGAGGCGCTTTTTGCTGCGTCCATTACGGACGTTAAATGGAGCTGGTTTTCCATGGAGTCCATGGAAAACGGCTCCATTTACGTCTGAAGAAGTGACAGGCACTTCTTTGACGCGGGCGTATTTTTTACGCGCCGCCTTTTGACAGCGGGGTGTAAAAAAAATGACCGTGTGCACAGAACATCGTAAGACCCATTCTAATGAATGGGCAGATGTTTGCCAACGCTATCGAGCCGCATTTTTGGACGTAAATCGAGGCGTAAAACGCCCAAATTACGTCCGTAAATAAGCTGTGTGAACATACCCTCAAAGGTCTTCTACATGTTATCCATTAATACAACTCCACATTCAAAATGGATCAAATAATCCTAATGCCTAAGGTGAAACCAAGTAGACAGAACAGAAGTCAATGAGGAATGTATTATAATATCCAACAGGTTTAGGTGGCTTGAAATAGCATAAACAGCTAAAAAATAAATAAAATGGAAAATCTGTTGATGCAGTGATATTATCTATAAGATAGGAATATGTGAGATACATGTGCATATTAACTGCACAAGCAGAATGTGTTGCTCTAAATGGTGTAACTTTAAGGGGAGCAGAAACTGCAGTCACACACCTGGGGTGTGACGATTGGAGAGGCCCAGGGGGCCCCAATTTAAATAAAAGGGCAGCATCCAAATGCTTCACAATATTGCTTTGGTTGTTTACTTTCCATTTACTCTTAGGCTATGTTCACACTGAGTTTTTTGCAGGCGGAATTTCTGCCTCAAAATTCCGTTTGGAAGATTGAGGCAGATTTTCCTTTCCATGCACGCCGACTTTCGCTGCGTTTTTCGCCCGCGGCGATTGAGCTCCGCGGGCATAAAACGCAGCAATATAAGCTTTCTCTGTCTCCCATTGATGTCAATGGGAGGTCAGAGGCATAAACGCCCGAAAGTAGGGCATGTCCCTTCTTTCTCCCGCGAGACGGTTTTACTGCTCGCGGGGAAAAGACGCCTCCGCCTCCCATTGAAATCAATGGGAGGCATTTTAGGCCCGTTTTTGACGAGTTTTGCGGCACGGTTTCCAAGGCAAAAAACTTGTCAACAAACTTTGTGTGAACATAGCCTTAGAATCGGCCTAAAATTCTTCATTACATTGAGGTAATGGCCAGAACTATTGATTGCATAGGTCACAAGAAAATCTTATCTAGCATTTCCAGTGTTGGACCTGATGTGAAACACTAATGCCTTATTCACACGACAGGGTCCCGCCCGAGCCCGAGTGTCGGCCATTTTTTCCGGCCGGTGTGCATTAGTTTTGCATCCGTTCCGGGCTGGGCAAATCTGGACAGTGACATCAGTGGCAACTCCTGAAGGAGAATCCCCATGTGTTCGGGGATTCTGCTTCAGGAGTTTCCCCTGATGTCACTGCCCAGATATGGACAGAGACATCAAGCGCTCTGTCCAAGTGCGGAATCCCCGAACACAGGGGGATTCCGCTCCTTCAGGGAGCTAAAGTGGGGCTAGCATATAGCTACCTCCCTGCTCTGCTATAGTGGTGTCGCTACAATACACATCGAATGTGTCGCCTGGCCAGGGCGCTTTTAAAACAAGCAGGGGAAGGGAGCCAGCGCAGTGCTCCCTTCCACCTGCTGTACACCCGGGCCCTGCCACACAGTGTACAGCATACAGCCATTCGTCCGAATGGCATCAACTCCTTCTCCTCACATGCACTCTGTGCTGTGAGGAGAGAGCAAGTGACGGGAGACCCGGCCATCACTTGGGACACATTCCGGTGATGGCCGTGTATTACCCGGCCCCATAGACTTCTATGGGAGCCGGGCGGCCGGGTAAACGGCCGAAAATAGGACATGTCCCATTTTTTGACGGCCAGGTTTCCCGGCCCTTCAAAAAATCGGTCGTGTGAATAGCCCCATTAGGGGTCTATTGTTCCTACAGCAGCCGTTTTATGAACGGCCGTCACCCGGCCGGGAAACCCTGTCGTGTGAATAAGGGCTTAGAAGTGCTGACCCTCAAGAAAAGCTCAAGAATACCTTCCTATTTAAATAAGATTCTCCGCAATGTTATTCGCTTTACTGGTTTTTGATTATTTGTTTTGGGAACTCTGGGAGTTAAGAATGACAAATGAGATAATTCCTTATATAATTGTAAAACTTCCTGTATTTTTTATCTGCAGTTTAGCAAATGTATTATTAGGGTTTTATCCTTAGGGAAGACAGAGGAAGGATTTCTATGAATAATTTTAAATTGAAATATCCTGTTGTGGGAATTATGTGGTCACAGTTTAGGAAAGAAGAAAAATTCCTGTTTAGATTTATCAAGCTGACTGCACATGATCAGGGCAAAAGGGGAAAGACAAGCCCTCACCAGATGTGCATTCCAACACACATTTATCCATATACTCTAGTTTGTATCATAAAGCTTACATGTGCACCCTAGCGAATCGTTCCCAGGCTGTTACTACAGCTCTTGCTTAATGTGCAGCTGTTGTTTGACTGGGGGATTTAAGAAAACATTGCCTTGAGAAAATATTCTGGCTGGTATTAAAATAGGTAAGCTGTACAAGAGCAAACTTTATTGTTGGACTTGTGTAGGTATATCCGTTTTTTCCGTATACATATTAAATTATCAGTAGTGGTAATTCAGAGAGATGTGTTCAATATTATTTTAAATTTGAAACAAAATAGGAGGAAGTTCTTAACCTCTTCCCGCTGCGGCCACTTTTGACCTTCCTGACAGAGCCTTATTTTTCAAATCTGACATGTCTCAATTTATGTTGTAATAACTTTGGAATGCTTTTACCTATCCAAGCGATTCTGAGTTTGTTTTCTCGTGACACATTGGACTTTATGTTACTGTTAAAATTTGGTTGATGCATTCAGTATTTGATTGTTAAAACCACCAAAATTTTGCGAAAAATGTAACAAACTTGCATTTTTATCCATTTAAATGTATCTGCTTATAAGACAAATAGTTATACCACACAAAAACACAAAATAGTTGCTAATTAACATTATCCATATGTCTACTTTAGATTAGCATCGTTTTTTGGGAACATTCTTTTATTTTTCTAGGACGTTACAAGGCTAAGAACTTTAGCAGAAATTTCTCACATTTTCAAGAAAATTTCAAAAGGCTATTTTTTTAGGGACCGGTTCAGTTCTAATGTGGCTTTGAGAGGCCCATACAATACAAACCCCCATAAGTCACCCTATTTTAAAAACTGCACCTCAAAGTATTCAAAACAGCATTTAGAAAGTTTCTTAACCCTTTAGGCGTTTCACAAGAATTAAAGCAAAATAAAGGTGAAATTTACAAATTTCATTTTTTTTTCAGAAATTCATTTTTAATTCATTTTCTTCTGCAACACAGAAGGTTTTAAGAGAGAAACGCAACTCAATATTTATTGCCCAGATTCCGCAGTTTTTAGAAATATTCCACACATTGCCCTAGTGTGCTAATGGACTGAAGCATCGGCCTCAGAAGCAAAAGATCACCTAGTGGATTTTGAGGTCTTATTTTTATTAGACTATATTTGAGGCACCATGTCCGGTTTGAAGAGGTCTTGTGATGCAAAAACAATGGAAACACCCCTAAAAAGACCACATTTTGGAAACTACACCCACGAGTAATTAATCTAGGGTGTAGGGAGCATTTTTACCCCACAGGTGTTTTATAGATTTTATTAGAATTTGGACGTGAAAATAAAAAATGTTCCATTTTTCCAATAAGATGTAGTTTTAGCTAAAGCTAATCAATAAAGAAGACAAAGCCCCCCAATAATTGTAAAGCAACTTCTCCAGAGTATGTAAATACCCCATATGTGGTAATAAACTGCTGTTTGGACACACGACAGGGCTTAGAAGGGAAGGTATGCCATTTGGCTTTTGGAGCGCGGATTTTGCTGGATTAGTTTATTGGCACCATGTCACATTTGCAAAGCCCCTGAGAGACCAGTACAGTGGAAACTCCCCAAAAGTGACTCCATTTAGGAAACTACACCCCTTAAAAAATTAATCTAAGGCTGTAGTGAGCATTTTGACCTCACAGGTGTTTCATAGTTTTTACTAGAATTGGGCAGTGAAAATAAAAATTCAACTTTCTTCCAATAAGACGTAGCTTTAGTTTAAAATCTTTAATTTTCTCAACAAATTAAAGGAGAAAAAAAACCCCAGCATTTGTAAAGCAAATTCTCCTGAGTACGGCAATACCCCATATGTGGTCATAAACTGCTGTTTTGGCACACGGTAGGCAGAGGCGTAGCTAGGTTCTCCAGCACCCGGGGCAAAGATTCAGTTTGGCGACCTCTTTCCCGACATCTCCTTCCCCCTCGCCGTGTTTGTTTTCTCTACCAATCGACGTGTCATTTCTTTTTATGTAACGCGAGCATAAAATTATTTGTACATTTCACAAGCAATATGGTTCTATACACAACACCAGAACCAAGCTCGGTACATATATACAGCCCCAGAAGCAAGCTCACTACATATATACAACACCAGCACAAATACAGCTCAATTTAGTGCAACCCCTGCCGTATAGGTTTGTACGGCGTAAAAATACAGCTCCCAGCATAGCCTGAATAATGGTAAGGATATGCTGGGAGATGCTGTTTCACAAAAAATAAATCCTATCATAATCATACCACCCATCATCTCGCTGCAGATCATACAGTGACTACAGTGCTGATTAGAGGCAGAATAAACGTTTACATTAAGTGACTCACCGGTGACGTCTCAGATTCTAGTTCTTTCTCTCCATCCGGTCCAGACCTCTATGATGACTTCACCCGGTCACAGCCCATTTCTGCAGTTTGCCGCTCAGATGTCTTCAGCTTCTCACTTTTCCAACATTTCTGCACCTATAAATAAATATAAAGTTATCATTATACCACACACAATGCCCCTAAATATAAATAGCGCTATACACTGCACCTCTAATTATAATAGCACCATACACCATGTCCCACACACACACTGTGCCCCCTCTAGATAGTGCCTGCCATAGAGCCCCCTGTAGATAGTGCCTGCCATAGAGCCCCCTGTAGATAGTGCCTGCCATAGAGCCCCTGTAGATAGTGCCCCCATATAGACCACCCCTGTATATAGTGTCCCACAAATAACTCCCTCTATAGTGCTCTACAGATAGCCCACCCCTGTATATAGCCCCGTGTAGATATAGCCCACCCCTGTATATAGAGCTCTACAGATAGCCCAGCCATGTATGTAGCCCCCCTGTAGATATAGCCCACCCCTGTATATAGTGCTCCACATATAGTCCACCCCTCTATATATAGTGTTTCACAGATAGCCCACCCCTGTATATAGCCCCCCCTTGTACATATAGTCCACCCCTGTATATAGTGCTCCACTAGATAGTCCACCCCTGTATATAGTGCTCCACAGATAGCCCACCCCTGTATATACTATATACAAGGGTGGGCTATCTGTGGAGCACTATATACAGGGGTGGACTATATGTACAAGGGGGCTATATACAGGGGTGGGCTTTCTGTGGAGCACTATAAGGGGAGCTATTTGTGGGGAT
Organism: Rhinoderma darwinii; assembly: GCF_050947455.1. NCBI lineage: Eukaryota > Metazoa > Chordata > Amphibia > Anura > Rhinodermatidae > Rhinoderma > Rhinoderma darwinii. The sequence goes on along the minus strand of NC_134688.1, from coordinate 162,758,176 downwards.
ACTATACACAGGGGTGGGCTATATCTACAGGGGGACTATATACAGGGGTGGGCTATATCTACAGGGGACTATATCTACAGGGGGACTATATACAGGGGTGGGCTATCTACAGGGGGACCATATCTACAGGGGGACCATATCTACAGGGCTGGGCTATACACAGGGCTGGGATATACACAGGGGGGCTATATCTACAGGGGGACCATATCTACAGGGGGACCATATCTACAGGGCTGGGCTATACACAGGAATGGGATATACACAGGGGGGCTATGTCTACAGGGGTGGGCTATACACAGGGGGGCTATATCTACAGAGGGGGGCTATATACAGGGGTGGGCTATACACAGGGGGGCTATATCTACAGGGGTGGGCTATACACAGGGGGCTATATCTACAGAGGGGGGCTATATACAGGGGTGGGCTATATACAGGGGGAATATATCTACAGGGGGCTATATCTACAGGGGTGGGCTATATCTACAGGGCTGAGCTATATACAGGGCGACTATATCTACAGGGGGGGCTATCTATGGAGCACCATACTATATAGCCCACCCCTGTATATGGTGCTCTATAGACAGCCCACTCCAGTATATAGCCCCCCTGTAGATATAGTCCCCCTGTATATAGCCCAGCCCTGTAGATATAGTCCCCCTGTAGATAGACACCCCCCGTAGATAAAGCCTCCCTCCCCCCCCCGTAGACAAAGTCCCCCCCGTGTAGACAAAGTCCCCCCGCAGATACAGCCACACACTTCTATTACAATTTAAAAAAAATAAAATAAAAAATTTCAAACTCACCTTATTCTCGCTCCCACGCCGTCCGGCAGCCATGGAGACCTGCTCTCTTCTGCGCAGGTCTCCAGGGGGTTGAACGCGGCATCTATGAAAGGCGCTGATTGGCTGGGCAGGATGACTTTCCCTATCAGTCAGTCAGCGCCTTTCATCGACGGAAGCGTCACTGGTACAAAAGGTACCAGTCGCTTCATTCGCGGAAAGGCGCTGAATGGCCGGGCACGGAACGTGCCCGTCATTCATTGCTTCTAATTGTACCTGTGTCCTTGCGACACAGGTACAATTATAGTGCAGGAGGAGGGGGCGCTGGCGCCCCCCTCTGAACTGCGCCCGGGGCACATGCCCCGCCTGCCCCCCCCCTCGCTACGCCCCTGCGGTAGGGCTCATAAGTGAAGGAGCGCCATATGGCTTTTGAAGCACAGATTTTGCTGGATTGCTTTCTTGGCACCATGTCGCTTTTGCAAAGCCCTTGCGGGACCAAAACAGTGCAAACTCCCCAAAAATGACTCAATTTTGGAAACTACACCCCTTGAGGAATTAATCCAGCGGTGTACTGAGCATTTTGACTCCACAGGTATTTGATAGATTTTATTAGAATTGGGTAGTGAAAATAAAAATGAAACTTTTTTCCAATAAGACGTAGCTTTAGCTAAAAAAATTTAATTTTCTCAACAACTAAGGATTGGTTTCTGGGTGCTATGTCGCATTTGCAAAGCCCCTGTAGGACGGAAACAGTAGAAACCCCACAGAAGTGACCCCATTTTGAAAACTACACTCCTCAACAAACTAAGTGTTTGGGCGTCCACTTGGCAGATGAAGTTTAATGTAGATAAATGTAAAGTTATGCATCTGGGTACCAACAACCTGCATGCATCATATGTCCTAGGGGGAGCTACACTGGCGGATTCACTTGTTGAGAAGGATCTGGGTGTACTTGTAAATCATAAACTCAATAACAGCATGCAGTGTCAATCAGCTGCTTCAAAGGCCAGCAGGATATTGTCGTGTATTAAAAGAGGCATGGACTCGCGGGACAGGGATGTAATATTACCACTTTACAAAGCATTAGTGAGGCCTCATCTAGAATATGCAGTTCAGTTCTGGGCTCCAGTTCATAGAAAGGATGCCCTGGAGTTGGAAAAAATACAAAGAAGAGCAACGAAGCTAATTAGGGGCATGGAGAATTTAAGTTATGAGGAAAGATTGAAAGAATTAAACCTATTTAGCCTTGAAAAAAGACGACTAAGGGGGGACATGATTAACTTATATAAATATATTAATGGCACATACAAAAAATATGGTGAAATCCTGTTCCTTGTAAAACCCCCTCAAAAAACAAGGGGGCACTCCCTCCGTCTGGAGAAAAAAAGGTTCAAGCTGCAGAGGCGACAAGGCTTCTTTACAGTGAGAACTGTGAATCTATTAAATAGCCTACCGCAGGAGCTGGTCACAGCAGGGACAGTAGATGGCTTTAAAAAAGGGTTAGATAATTTCCTAGAACAAAAAAATATTAGCTCCTATGTGTAGAAATTTTTCCTTCCCTTTTCCCTTCCCTTGGTTGAACTTGATGGACATGTGTCTTTTTTCAGCCGTACTAACTATGTAACTATGTAACTATGTAACAAATAAAAGGAGAAAAATCACCCCAACATTTGTAAGGCAATTTCTCCCAAGTACGGCAATACCCCATACGTGGTCATAAACTGCTGTTTGGGCACACAGTAGAGCTCAGAAGGGAAGAAGCGCCATTTGGCTTTTGAATTGCGGATTTTGCTGGATTGGTTTCTGGGTGCTATGTCGCATTTGCAAAGCCCCTGTGGGACGGAAACAGTAGAAACCCCACAGAAGTGACCCCATTTTGAAAACTACACTCCTCAAGCTTTTGCCTGGACATTTGACAGGGCTCAGGAGTGAAAGAGTACCATGTAAAATTGAGGCCTAATTTAGCGATTTGCAAAGTATTGGTTCACAATTGCAGAGGTTCTAATGTGAAGTATTAAAAGAAACCCCTGAGAAGTGACTCCATTTTGGAAACTGCACCCCTCAAGGCATTTATTAGGGGTGTCGTGAGCACTTTCACCCCACAGGTCTTTTTGGCACTGTATTGTCTGGTAAAATGACAGGCAGCAAGTGGTAGGGGTACTATGAGGAACAGAAAGTGGCAGGGGGGTTTCATAGGGTGCAGGGGACACTGAAGAGGATTTTGATTATTTGAGGTGGGGGGCACAGATGGTGGCAGAGGCTCTGTGGGATGAGGGGGGAGGGGCATAGAAGGAGGCAGAGGTTAAGTGGGGGGCCAGGGGGAGAGTGTAGGTGAAAGCTGGGCTGTATTTAGAGTTGATATATCCAGAATATTTCATCCCATGTGACCACTGCAGCCTATTAAAGGTGCGTTTTTTTGGGCGGAATTCCCTGCGGTTTCCAAGATGAATACGCTGTGTACTTTTACGCAGCGTATCCGCCCTGCGTGTTCTTACACTAAGGCCTTCTTCACAGACACACTAACTTTTCAACGTTTTTAAATGCGCTTTTAAGTTCTATATAGAAGCCTATGGGAAAACCGCCAAAAAACCTCCATACCCAGAGCATTTTGAAAAAGAAAGTCACAAAAATGGCATTAAGACACCACAAATAGAAATTCTTTTATGTAGACTTTTAAACAATCTGCATTAAACTATAAGGTAACATCTGGCCGCAGGGTTTTTGACCTTAAGAAATCACTCTCTTAAAAATGCCAATAATCATTCAGTACACAAATAATAATAGATTAATAATAGATTATTAGTGTCATTCGGTATGCAAAAATTGTGCTATGCAGTACCCAAATCAATTTTCAAAATAATAGTGTCACAAGGCGTTCCCCCCAAAAAATATTATAATGTTATATGTTGCGTATTTAACAATACTAAAACAAATCTTGCCATTTAGTATTATTAGGGGATGTTCACACTGGTAAGACCCAGATACGACAGGGAATTCCGGTCGAAAGTTTGCACCAAATCATGTTTAACATGATGCAGACTTATGGCCGGATTTTCCGGTGCAGGCACCAGATAAGGGGATTTTTTAAAAAAAGGCCATATTCCCCTCCCATGGCCTCCCATAGAAACACGACACTCCTACCAGTGCTGGTGCCAGTGCTGCCCTCTTCCTGGGGTGACGATTTCTCCCATGAAACCTTTTCAGTCTGTGATTGGCTTCCGTGGTCATCCCAGGAGGCCAGGATCACTGAGACAAGAGAGGGAGGAGTGATGCATCTCTATGAGAACGCCACAGGCAAGTATGTACTATTTTTTGTTTTAGTATTATTTTTACTAGCGATACATTATGGGAATTTGTAGCTTTGTTGCAGCTTAACAAATTGCAATATTTCCTATTTGTTGTGGATTTTCACTTTGCCACTAAACTGAATGGAGAAAGTCTGCAACAAATATGCAACCATTCTGCAGCATAAATTGACTTGCTGCGGATTAAAAAAATCTACACTGCAGGACAATTTCTGCATAGTTTCTTCAGTGTGTATATGAGAATTTTAAAATCGAATCCACTTTGTTGCTACTTTAATACTCTATTTCCACCTGCAAATCCGGACAATCAACAACAGTTATGCTACATTTTAACGTAGCTATATAGGGGAATACACACATTATAGGGGAGGTGGGTCACCTGCTTGTGATCCCCCTCTCCTCTATGAACAAGAGCAGAGAGCCGTTAAAGGATCTTTCCCAGCTTTTGACCGCTGCATTTAAGGGGTTAATGGCGGGGATCAAAGCTAATTTTGGTCCCCGCAATTACAGCAGGGTGTCAGCTGTAAGATACAGCTGATATCCGGGGATGAGCCGTGCCATCCATTTGTCGTATTGATATGGAAAAATGCGGGACGCACCAGCATTCCATGACGTATCCATACGACAAATGTCGGGAAGGGGTTAAATGTGGTATGATGCCACCATTGCTACAAGTCAATTAGTGAAATTTCTGATCTGCTATAACTGCCTGGTCAACTGCAGTGACATTTGAGTAACAACAACTCAGCCACGAAGTGGTAGAACAGATAAACAAACAGAGCCAGGCTACCAAGGATATGGCATGTAAAAATTGCCTATACTTTGTTGCATCACTCACTACAGAGTTCCAAACTGTCTCTGGAAGAACAGTGTGTCGAGAGCTTTATGAAATGGGTTTCCATGGCTGAGCAGCTGCACACAAGCCTTAGATTACCATGCTCAATGCCAAGCGTCGGCTGGAGGGGTGTAAAGCTCACCGACACTGGACTTGGGAGCAGTGGTAACGTGTTCTCTGAAATAATTAATCTCAAATCTGGATTTGGTGGATGCCAGGAGAACACTACCTACCAGAAGGCAAAGTGCCTATTATAAAATTTGGTGCAGATAGGATAATGGTGTGGGGCTGTATTCAAGGGTTTGCGCTAGGCCCCTTATTTTCAGTGAAGGGTAATGTTAATGTTCCACCATAACAATATATTTTAGATAATTGCATGCTTCCAACTAGGTGCCAACAATTTGGGGCATGCCTTTTCCTATTTCAGCATGACTGTTCCCCTGTGCACAAAGCAAGTCCAAAAAAGACGTGGTTTGACAAGTTTGGTATGGAACGGCTCGAGCGGCCTCCAAAGTGCCCTGACCACAATATCATCGAACACCTTTGGAATTAATTGGAATTCTATTTGCGAGACAGATTTTCTTGTCCGACATTATTCCCTAACATGGCAAATTTCCACAGACACACTCCAAAATTTTGTGGAAAGCATTCTAAGCAGAATATACGCTGGTATAGCTGCAAAGAGGGGGGGGGGGGGCAACTCCATATTAATGCCCATGGTTTTGGAATGGGAAGTCCCACATGCTCATATAAGTGTGATGGTCAGGTGTCCACATGCTTTTGGCCATATAGTGTACCTTATCCATTGAGCATCTCCCTAAAAGGTACATACTTACCTAGTTGCAGAGTGGGAACTTAAAGTGGCCCTGGAAAGACTGTAAAAGTGGCCTCATGTTGTAGGTGGGTCCAACTCAATGAGGTGTTAGGGAGGAGACGAGGGATCCAGAGGGATAAGCGCCGGAGATCAAGTACTATAACAGGGCTGCGCTAGCTGGACATACACAGACACTACAGGACAGCACCTAATATCCATGACTGTCCAGCTGGATCCGAGATATTAGTTTAAAGGTTTCATGGGTGAATCCCCTCCTGAACATTGTTAAAGTCTAGCTAAACATTTGACAAACTTCTGACATGTCATAATGACATGTCAGAAGTTTGGATTGGTTGGGGTCCGAGCACTGAGACCCCCACCAATCGCTAGAACAAAGCAGCTGAGTGTCTGTTATGCTTTTTCCAGAAAGCCGATTTATCGTAGTACTTGTTCATTGACTTTCTATTAAGTTCAGGAAAAAGCCGAACAGACACGAAGTGGCTGAGCGCTCATACGAGCGCTTCAGTTGCATCGTTCTAGTGATTGGTGGGGGTCTCAGTGTTCGGACCACCAGAAATCCAAACTGCTGACATGTTACTATGACATGTCAGAAATTTGTCAAACGTTTAGCTACACTTTAAATGTCTTATGATGCTATCTATTTAGAAGCAATCCTTTAGACACATTAGGGAATATTTATTAATTAGTGCCTAGAAAAGGGCATGGCTAAGTGGATTTGTTAAATATACCAGATTTATTAATGGCATGCGTCAGAATTTTGGCACAAAAATAATGGTATATAGTAAGCCAAGCAAGAGGTGGCATATGAGACAGAAAAGTGTCTAATCTCTAGAAAGATGTACCACATCTATTACACAGAGTGCCCCACAGTCAGGGCTGGTCTTAGGATAGATGGCGCCAGGTGCGATATTATCTTTCGGCGCCCCACCCTATCCTAAAAGAAATGCCCCATAACAAAAGTATAATGCCCCCCACAGTATAATGCCCTATATAGTGCCCCCACACAGTATAATGCCCCTTTAGTGCCCCCCATACTGTATAATAATATAATGTATTATAACCCCTCAAGGGCACAGTATTTTGTACTGTAATAGTGCCCACACAGTATTATGCCCCCTAAGTGGCACACACAGTATATTGCCTCCTATAGTACCCCTACAAAGTATAATGTCCGCTTAGCGGCCCCCACACAGTATAAAGCCCCCCTCCCCTGGCTGCCACACACAGCCCCCGCCTTGTAGATAGTGCCCCCCCAGAGATTGTGCCATACAGCCTTCCTGTAGACAGTGCCATATTCCCCCACCTCCTCCTTGTAGATCGTGCCATCAGCCCCCACCTCCCCGTTGTAGACAGTGCCATACATCCCCCCATCGTAGATCGTGCCATACAGCCCCCACCTCCCTCATGTAGACTATGCCATACAGCCCCCCACTTCTCCCTTGTAGACAGTGCCATACATCCCCCCACCTCCCTCATGTACAATGCCATACAGCCCCCCACCTCCCCCTTATAAATGGTGCCATACAGCCCCCCACCGCCCTCATGTAGACAGTGCCATACGGCCCCCACACCTGCCCCTTGTAGACAGTGCCCCCAAACAAACAAAATTGTACTCCCATGACGAACTGAGCTGCTCCACGACGGGATCCTTCCGTAGGTCGGCGTGATCCTGTAGCCTAGTACAGAGTTTCCCAAGCTTTTCGCACTCGAGGCACCACTTGAAAAATAAAATTTCCTCAAGGCACCCATACCAAAAATTGTTTAGAGGAAGACCGAAAATTGCTAAAAACAAGCACTACACTCTTAGGGTATGTTCACACAGCGTTTTTTGTAAGGAAAAATAAATCTCAGATTTTGAATTCACAGCGTTGTTTGACCTTTTTTTTTTGCATTGTTTTTTTTAAGCCGTTGAAGCTAATGCAAAAGACACAGGCAAAGAAGCGCCAAACGGGCACCACAGGTATTTTCTGCCTCCTATTAATTTAAATTAATTAAACCACTTGAAGACCATCAGCCCACCACTCAAAGTAAAATAACCATCAGTCCACCACTCACAGTAAAATGACCATCAGCCCCCCTCACAGTAAAATGACCATCAGCCCGCCACTCACAGTAAAATGACCATCAGCACGTCACTCACAGATTCCCCTGTAGGTAGTGCCACACAGCCCCCTTGTAGGTAGTGCCACACAGCCCTCTGTAGGTAGTGCCACACAGCCCCAAGGTAGGTAGTGCCACACAGCCCCAAGGTAGGTAGTACCACAAGCCCTCTTGCAGGTAGTGCCACACAGACCCTTGCAGGTAGTGCCACACAACCCCCTTGCAGGTAGCGCCACACAGCCCCCTTGCAGGTAGGGCCACACAGCCCCCTTGCAGGTAGTGCCACACAGCCCCCTGTTAGATAGCACACCCCCCTTTCTGTAGATAACGGCACTGTAGCTCCCTGAAGGAGTAGAATCCCTGTGTGGCCGAGGATTCCGCTCCTGGAGTGCTCCGTTTGATGTCCCTGTCCCTATATGGACAGTGACATCAGGGGCAACTCCTGAAGCAGAATCCCCGTCCACAGCGTTGCCGACGCTGTGACCGGGGATTCCACTCCAGGAGAAGCCCCTGTCGTCTGTGTCCATTTATGGACAGTGACGTCAAGGGCTTCTACAGGAGTGGAATCCCCGTTAACAGAGTCGTCAATAGAGCAGTGTGAGGGCTTATTGTTTGCGGGAGGAGTTGTAGTTTCTAATGGCTGCATTTAAATGACCATATAATGTACTGGGAAACTGAAAAAAAAATCTTTGTGACCTGAAATTGGAAAAACTACGATTCCTACATGGCTTTTTCGTTTTCGTTTTTACGGCTTTCACCAAGCGGTAAAAACGACAACTTAACTTTGTTCTGCGGCTCAATACTATTATGGTGATACCAAATTTGTATAGTTTTTTTTAATATTTTATTTTACTTTTTTTAAAACTTTTTGTTAAAAAAAGTTCTTTTGTTTCATTATATTCTGAGAGCCATAACTTTTTTATATTTTTTTTGTGGATTGAGCGGAGTGAAGGCTTATTTTTTGTGGGATGAGCTGTAGTTTTTATTGGTACAAATTTTTGTTATGTACAACTTTTTGATCCCTTTTTATTACATTTTTTTTGCGAGCTGAGTTGACCAAAAAACTGATTTTGGCATTTTAGATTTTTAGTTTTTTACTGCGTTCACCGTGCGAGTTAAATAATGCTATATTGTAATAGTTCTGACTTTTACGGACGCAGCAATACCAATTTTGTTTATTTTTTAATTTTTTACATTACTTTGTAGGAGAACTGGGAAAAGTTTTTGTTTTTAACTATTAATATTGTTTTTGTTCACTACTAACTTTATTAAACTTTTTTTCACACGGCCGCAGTAGGAACAATCGACCCCTAATGGGGCTATTCACACGACCGATTTTTGGGACGGGCCGGGAAACCTGGCCGTCAAAAAATGGGACATGCCCTATTTTCAGCCGTTCATCCGACCCCCATAGAAGTCTATGGGGCCGAGTAATATACGGCCATCACTGGAATGTGTCCATAGTGACGGCCGTGTCTACCGTCGCTCGCTGTCTCCTAATCACAGCGCAGAGTGCATGTGAAGAGGAGGAGTTTATGCCATTCGGACGGCACGGACGGGGAGTACAGCAGGTGGAAGGGAGCGCTGCGCTAGCTCCCTTCCACTGCTTGTTTTAAAAGCGCCCTGGCCCGGCCAATCAGCAACCGCCTTTCCGCCCGGGAGCTTCTTCAGGCATCGCTACCGCTATAGCAGCCATAGCGGTTGCTAGCGGTGACACCTCCCATGGCTAACGGTGCCGCTAGCAGCTGCTGCGGCTGCTACTACTGTAGCGACGCCACTATAGCAGAGCAGGGAGGTATCTCCATGCTCTGCTTTGTGCTAGCCAAACTTTAGCTCCCTGAAGGAGCGGAATCCCCGTGTGTTTGGGGATTCTGCTCCTGGACAAGGCGCTTAATGTCTCTGTCCATATATGGACAGTGACATCAGGGGCAACTCCTGTTGCGGAATCCCCGACCACTCTGTGACCGGGAATTACACACCAGGAGAAGCCAGTAAAACGTTCAATGTCCATAAATGGACACAGACGACAGGGGCTTTTCCTGAAGTGGAATCACCGGCCACATGGGGATTCCACTTCAGGAGTTGCCCCTGATGTCACTATCCAGATATGCCCGGCCAGGAACGGAATCTGAACGGATGCAAAACGGATGCAAACCGGCCGGGAAAAACGGCCCATAACGGCCGATTTTATCGGCTGACAATCGGACCCTGTCGTGTGAATAAGGCCTTACCCAGGTCTGTATGATCCGGACACTGAAGCACCGCATTGTATCACTAGCAGCGACTGCTCTTATCTCCTGTGCTGCGGGACAATAAACCTGTCTTCTCCCTCTGCTACACAGCCCGGGAGATAAGAGGTATGAACTGCTGCTGGTGATACAAGACCATGAAGCAGAGCTGAGAGTGTATAGTGTGACATGGGTAACATTGATTTTTATTGGGGGGATGTGATGTGAGGAGGCTCCGGGCAGCAGCAGCCTGACAGACATTACATACTGACAGACATCACGTACTGTATTCACTGTGTCAGGAGTCTTCTGCTGCTGCTTGACACCTCCACTGCATTCAAACCTCCTGCTGCCTTCATGACGTCTCCCCTCCTTGTCTCCTGCACACACGCTGTCACGACGCTGTGGAGGGGGAGGGGCGGTCACTCTGTGAATAGCGGGCCCTTAGGATTTTACTTTGATGCAAAGAACGGGCCCCGGCTCCGTGATGGGACCTGTTCCTTTCACCAAAGTAAAATCATAAGGGCCCGTGAGCAAATGAATTCCAGCAGTGGAGCACGGGCCCCTGTTTTTTCAAATTTATGACCGGGCCCCTGACAGCAGTACCACCAGTACTGCCTTGATGGCGGCCATGGCCCCTGTAGTACTAGTTTAGTGGAAACACCTCAAAAGTTACTCCATTTGGGAAACTACACACCTTGAGGAAATTATCTAGGGGTATAGTGAGCATTTTGACCCCACATGTGTTTTGCAAAAATTATTGGAAGTAGGCCATGAAAATCTAAAAAAAATTTCAAAGAAAATGTAGGTTTGGCTAGTTTTTTTTCATTTCCACAAGGAATAAAGGAGAAAAAGCACACAGCATTTGTAAGGCAATGTCTCCCGAGTAGGGTAACACCCCATACGTTCTTATAAAATGCTGTTTACATATATGGGAGGGTTCAGAAGAAAAGTAGTGTTATTTGACTTTTGGAGCGGAGATTTTGCTGGAATGGTTTGCGGACGCACTGTTGAATTCGCAATACCCCGGATGTACCAAAGAAAAATGACCCCATTTTAGAAACTACACCCCTAAACGCATTTATCAAGGGGTGTAGTGAGAATTTAGACCCCACAGGTGTTTTTCAGAAATGAATACGCAGTGGATGATGCAAAGTGAATATTGCAATTTTTCCTCTGATCTGCCTATTCACCGCACAATATGTTGTGCCGAGCCTGTGCCACTGGAGAATCTTACCCCATAAATTGTTAAGCGGGTTCTCCCGGGTATGGTAATGTCTTACTTGTGGACGTAAACTGCTGTTTGGGCCCACTCTAGGGCTAAGAAGGGAGGGACCGCTATTTGGAGCATGGATTTTGCTTGGTAGTAATTTTGTTTGGAGTTTTACTGGTGTTTCAGTTTATAATGTGGGGGCATATGTAATCTGTGCGGAGAACATCAGGGCATAATAAGAGGGTATAATAATGGGGTAAATAATACAATTATCCACAGATATGTGGTACGCTGTGAAGCAATCTGTTATGCACAGGCTAGTGTCACACTGTTTATTCTTTCTTATCCCCCTTTTGTAAAACTCTGCAGCTTTTGGGGACTTTTTCTCCTTTGTAGTTTTTGGAAATTTTGCTGGGAATGTGTTGCACTGGTATAACATGGGCGCCCTTACTTCTAGTAGATGTGCTACGTCCCTTCCTAGTTCCTAAATACTTCCCTATTGAGCGCAGCATCTGAGGGGTTAATCGGCTGGATCGGAGAATAGTTCCGGTCCTGGCCGTTACAGGAGAGTGCCAGCTGTATAATACAGCATTCACCCTGCTGTGATGGTGCACACTCCGCTTCTGAGCCCGCACCATCACTGCGATGTAACTGTACTTCGGTTTGCGGGACCACCTTCCTGATAGCGCCGTATATATATGTGAAAGGTTTGGACTCACAGGTGATGTATTCTCTGATAAAGTCATTAGCTCTCCCTCTTCCTCTCTAACTGGAGTTGTTAACTGTACCTTTTCTTCTTTATCAAGCCAATGAAGACTTCTTCCAGCCACGGCTCGATGGTGCCCCTGAAAATAAAAGTGCTAAATAGATAGTGACCCAAACAGTAATAGTGGCCCAGACAGTAAAAGTATCCCTGTTTGTGCTCCACACAGTAATATTGCCCCTTTAGGTCCCGCACAGTGATAATGCCTCCTTTTAGGTCCCACACAGTGATAGTCGCTCCTTTTAGGCCCCACACAGTTATAGTGCTCCCTTTTAGGCCCTATACATGAATAGTGTCCTCTTTTAGATCCCACATACTAGCAGTGCCCCCATTTTAAGCCCTACACAGTAATAGTGCCCCCTTTCAGGCCCCACATAGTGATAGTGCCTCCTTTTAGGCCCACACACTAATTGTGCCCTCTTTAAGGCCCACATAATAATAGTGCCCCTTTTTAGTCCCCACACAGTATAAGTACCCCATTTTAAGCCCCACACAGTAAAATTGCCAATTCGGGACCCACACAGAAATTATGCCCCCCTTTGTTCTACCCTCAGAGCAATAATGTCTCCTTTTGTGCCCCCCCCCCCCCTCATACAGAATAAATATTGTCACTGCATCGTCCTGCCTGCGCCTAACCCATGTGCCGGCAGACGATCTCATGACCCGACCAGTCTACCAGGAATTTCCTTAGTATAGCAAATGGCCAATCTGTTCCTGTACTTAACAACATTTGAACTCTGAATCCTGGGTCATTTTAAGCCCACCCTCGTTCCACATGGGAACATCTCAAAACCAACCAGAAATTCAGTTCATGCAACAGACTTACGAAAATCTAGACTGTTGGCAAGCATTTAGGATGTTTGGGTACATAATCAGATTCCCAGTATGTTGAAAACTGAAGACTTCCTTAGAAACCAACAGATCCCATCAACACCATTATAATCCCCCCCCCCCCCCACCATATCTGGCAAGTCTGCAGTTTGGTTACTCTCTATAGCAGTTACCCGGCCTGAGTCCAGATGTATGTCTGCCCTTGAACTATAGTGGGCTCCTTGTCAACCCATCCTCAGCTGCAGAAGCAAAGAAACTGTTTACCCAGATAGCTATGGTTCCTGACATCTGCCCAGATTTTCTTATGGCTGATGCTGGCACTCACAGTTACCATTATTATTTATGCCAAGTATTGCTAAGAATAGGTAAACTTAATCATTAAAGGGGTTATGTGGAAACCGGAAAGTATTGGCAGTGTATTCACTGTGTGAGAACACTTGCTAATATACATTCCGGTCCCCGTCACGCTGATTATGAAATTTTAATAGATTTTTATAGCGCTTGTGGGGGACCAGATGTCTGGTGGCACAGCCTTTCTTCATGACAACACGACTCTTTGTCATGTGACCGGCCCCCATGTACTCTATGTATTCGCTGTACTACTGCTACGGCTACATTTTGGGTTTTCATAAACTGTTAGGGTATGTGCATACACAAACTCAAAAATGTCTAAACATACAGAGCTGTTTTCAAGGGAAAACAGCTCCAGATTTTCAGACGTATTTTAAGCCACCCGCGATTTTCGCTGCGTTTTTTACGGGCGTTTTTGGAGCTATTTTTCTATAGAGTCTATGAAAAACGGCTCCAAAAACGGCTGAAGTAGTGACATGCACTTCTTTTTCGTGGCCGTTTTTTTTACGCGGCCGTTTTTCAAAACGGTCGCATAAAAAACAGCCCATCAGAACAGAACGCCAAAAATAAGCCGTGTTAACATACCCTAAGCCATAATCATCAACATTAAAAAAAAAAAATGCTGGAAATAGTTCACACTGTGTGTAATGAATCTATATAATATGAGTTTCACTTTTTGAATTTAATTACTGAAATTAATTAACTTTTTGATGATATTCTAATTCATTGAGAAGGACCAGTATATATATATATATATATATATATATATATATATATATATATATATATATATATACTTCAATGTTATACTGTATAATTTTCACAGGTTTACAATCTAAATAAGTGCCTTGTAAGTTACATACAATCTATCCTGTTTGTAGTCACATTTATATATACAGTATGTATATACACAGATACAGCTTGGGTGACACCAGAATAGAGAGCAATTTGCTAACAATACCGAAATGTATTCAGTCCATTTTAATTCCTCTTTAAAATGGATTACATATCCATGCATTAGGATTAAGAATGCTAAGAACGCTGTCCCTCCACATTACACCTCTCCACGTTGGAATTTAAATGGACTATATACACTTCCGTATCTTCAGTAATTTGCTCTCTTCTTTGCCTAAAAGGTGTCACCCGAACTTTATCTGTGTATATAGATATATATGTCTGAGTAACCTTTTGGCTGTCATTTTCACTAATTGAACATTCCCAATTCTGCCAGATGTTCTGGCAGATAGAATGGTAACATCTGTTTAACCACAAGTTGGGTGGGTACTGACTGACACCAGGATATGTACAAATGTTTTTAGAAACAAGTGCAAAACAAGATCTAAAGCTGGCAATTAAGCACTTACAATTTTGGTTACATTTGCTTTGTAACTGCACATATCAGTTTGTGAATACAAGAACCTACACAGGGAAGATCCACAGGGGTGGTGCATTTAAGGGGTTTTCCCATGGGAGACATGTATGACATATCCACAGGATATGTCATAAATGTCAGATAGGTGCGGGTCCCAGAGGTGGAACCCGCACCTATCTCCAGAACGGGGCCCCCTAAACCCCAATCTGCCACTCTGTGTTGCGGCTGAAAAAGGTGAATTCCGACCATGAAAAAGGTAATATGGTCGTAAGTTACAAAAATAGCGTGGCTCGCTGAGCTACGCTGTTTTTGTAAGTCCCATAGAACCAAATGGTAGTTACGGAAACAGCATAGCTCACATGCTATGCTGTTTCCGTAACTGCCATTCACTACTATGGAGGTTACGGAAACAGCGTCGCTCACTGAGCTACGCTGTTTTCGTAACTCCCGACCATATAGCCAGGAAGTGGCCTGGAGGCAGCGAGATCAGACAAACCTAGAACAGGGTTTAGGGGGCACCGTTCTAGAGATGGGTGAGGGTCTCAGTGGTGGGAACCGTATCTGAGCTTTATGACATATCTTGTGGAGATGTCATAAATGTCTCTCATGGGAAAACCCCTTTAATGGTATCATGTAGAGTGCATTCGGAAGTTCTTCAGACCCTTTCACTTTATTCACATTTTATTATGTTGAGGCTTTGTGCTAAAATAAAACAAAAACACGTTTTTTCCCCATCATTCTTCACTCGATATACCAAAAGTGAAAACAAAATTTTAGACATTTTTGCAAATGTATTAAAAATGAAACGCTCAATTTCGCATGGACATAAGTATTCAGGCCCTTTGCTATGACACTTGTAATTTAGCTCAGGGGGCCTCCAATTCTCTAGATCATCTTTGAAATGTTTCTACACCATGATTGGTAAATTGTTAAAGTCCACCTGTGTTAAATTTATTTAATTGGACAGGATTTAGAAAGACACACCCCTGTCCATTTAAGGTCTCTCAGTTGACAATGCAAAAACCAAAGCCTTGAGGAGTAAAGCACTGCCTGCAGAGCTCAGAGACAGGATTGTGTGCAGGCACAGATCTGGAGAAGGGTACAAAAATGTTTTTGCTGCACTAAAAGTTCCCAAGAGCACAGTGGCCTACATAATTCTTAAATGGAATGGGTTTGGAACAACCAGGACTCTTCCTAGAGCTGGCCGCCCCACCAAAATAAGTAATTGGAGGAGAAGGGCCTTGGTAAGAGAGGTGACCAAGAACCAAATGGTTATTCTGGCTGAGCTCCAAAGATCCTGTGTGCAAATGGGAGATGCCAAGGAATCACTACTTGAGCAATTACCCAGAGTGAAAGTTTGTGGAATTGCTATAAGAGAAATTCCCCAAAGGCAGCTGGAGACTGTCTGGATCAAGCGCACAAGTAAATCAGCTACCTCAAGTCCCTCTGGTCAGCAGAGTTTAAGGCTACTCTATAATTTTCACCAGAGCCCGCCGCAAGACAGCTTGGATTTGGCCACATAGAACCGAGGTTGCTTTAACAGAATAAGGTGTTGGACAGGAGTTGCACTTGCAGGCAATACTAGAACTGATAACCAGACAGCCAGAGGGGTAATAAACAGAGTTCAAACCAGGAGAGACTAAAAGTCTAAATTGCTAAACAGAAGTATACCAGGAGTTGCAGAGGTCGAAACCAGCTGTGAGCAGAATATCCAAATAAGTGAGTAGAGAGTAAATCTAAAGACAAATCTGAAGTCCAGTTCAAAATAGACAAGGTAATTCAGGGTGTAACCAGGAGCTTGATCAGCAACATGTATTCACAAGAAAATCACAGGCAACAAACATGAAACTGAACAGACTAAAATACTCCACCCTTGGCCCTCATAGTTTGCTGACAGAGAAAATAGATTGGCTTTGCATTTCAAACCAGGGCCACCCATAAGCTTGGCTAGTAGTCATGGCAACATAAAAGTGACGGATGTTTCCTAACAGTAACCCCCTTTCTACGAGGGGCCACTGGACCCTTAAACCTCGGGCTAGGTTTCAAAGGAAACTTCAAATGAAAAACTTTAACTAAACGATCAGAATGAACTGAATAAGCGGGTACCCAAGTTCATTCTTCTGGAATTCACAATCCTTTGTAACTTAAATTCCATATGTCCTTCTACCTGAACTGGAGGATGAGGTTTCTTGAGTAGATTAGATGGTGGTACAAATTATTTAATATATATAAGGAGAGATTTGTGAAAAACATCATGAATTTGAAAAGAAGGATGAAGAGCCAGGCAAAAGGACACAGGGTTAACAACTTCAACAATTTCATATGGATCAATAAACCTAGGAGCAAACTTACAAGACAGTACTCTCAGTTGAAGATTCTTAGTAGAAAGCCATACCTTTTGTCCCACACTGAACACAGGATCCACCATATGTTTGTCAGTATTTTTCTTTTTAATTAATTGGGAACTCTTCAGGTTCAATTGAACCTGAGGTTAAAATGTGCACAGTTTATTTGTTTCAACTTCCACCTCAGGTTTATCGCTAGAAGAGGCGAAAAATGAACCAAAACGAGGATGAAAACCATAATTACAGAAAAACGGCGAGGTATTAAGAGAAACATGGTGGCGATTATTTATAGCAAATTCCACTAATGGAAGATACGAGACCCATTCAGCCTGTATATCCAAAATATAACACCTAAGGTCATGTTCTAAGGTTTGCTTAAAGCTCTCGGTTTGACCATATGTCCCAGGGTGAAATTCAGAAGAGAAAGATAATTGTACACCAAGTTTCTTACAGAAAGCTCTCCAGAAGTTAGCCACAAATTGTACACCTATATCAGAGACAAAATTTTCCAGAATACTATGCAGATAAACCACTTGATCAATAAATAATTTAGACAGAGTTTTGGAATCAGGGAGTTGAGGCAATGGAATGAAATTACACATTTTACTGAGACGGTCCACCACAACCCAAATTGCTGTTTTCCCTTCAGAGGGAGGCAAATCGGAGATAAAATCCATAGGCAGATGGGACCAAGGTTTCAGTGGCACAGACAATGTGTCACAATCTGTGGGTATGTGGACCCACTGGGCCATACTGCCATAGCAGGATAGCAGCTGTCCAAACAGTGTACCAAGTAAATGTCTATATAGTCCAAGCACAAGGGTACCTGTAGCAGTTCAGACAGTAGTAACGGCTATGCTCAGATTGGACCTTGGCAGCAGACACCAGGCATGGTGTAACACAGCATGTGTGACCGACGGCACAACACGACTCCAACTTTCGAAGGCACGGGAATAGTAGCATGGGATACAGGATACAGGTAGCAGGTACGGGAATACTGGGAACAGGATAACATTAAGGGACCATTTGCAAGTCTAACATGGGTAAACACAACAATGCTCAGGCAATGAGTGAAAGGATGATCATGGGTTAATTGAGGATTATTTTCATGTGCGCACGCTCACAGATCCATGGCTGCGGCTGTCGGTGGTGAGTAATCCCGACGGTCCACGGCCGTGGATGCTACAATATCCCCCCTCTTACGCCCCCTCTTCTTGGGACCAGAGCGAGAGAGGAACATTTTAATGAGGGCAGGAGCATTGAGGTTCTCTCCTGGCGCCCAGGACAACTCCTCTGGACCAAACCCCTTCCAATCCACCAAATAAAACGTTCTTCCTCCTACTTTTTTGAAGTCCAGGATCTCCTTAACTTCGAATACATCGGAATAACCACTGGGAGCAACTGCAGGGCAAGGCGTTTTTGTGTAGCGGTTCAGGACTCATCCACATGGCAGATTTTCCGTGAGCAAATTCACACAGGAAAATCCACAGCATTTCCGTCCCGTGTGCAGGGGGCCTTAAAAGAAATGTCTAGAACATAGACTGTAGACCATGGCATCTCGGAAACTTCAACTTAATTTGGAAAAGTTCTGTTTCATTCAGACAATTAATAAAGGCTCATAAAAAATTATACTCTATACTCTGATATTCTGACTAACCTTTTATGATCGGTGAGGTGTCCGTCTCTTAACTTTTCAGATTCATAAATTTAACATACATGATGCCAATCTACATATATCATATAATCCTTTAATCCTGTACAGATCTATTTATGCTCGTTTCTAATTCATACTTACAACAGCAGAGACAATTGTTAACTGTATTTTTATTTTATTTTTGTATTTGTATATTCTGTAATCCCCTACCCTCTTTCCTTCCTTTCTGTACTCCCTTCCCTCTCCCTCCCCAAGTTGAAAACGTTAAATACACAATTTATAACCAAAAAAATGACACTCTATAAAAAGGGTTTTTTTTTTACAAGTATATATAAAAGAAAGTAAAATAAATGAATTCAATTAATAGAAATTACACAATATTACACAACATTTCTATTACGGATATTCAATAATGATGTTAATAATCTTTTCTTTTATAATTATTTGAACCCGCCAAATTGTAATGTAACTCATGGTATGCACTGTGCAAACACAGACAGGAAGTTATTAGCCAATGATAAATGTTCACTACTGATCAGCAATTAGAAAGTACAGTTCACACAGTGAATGCAATAAGTGTAATAAATAGATGATTTTTTTCTACAGGCACAGCGCCGTACACTTTCGTAGCAGCTGTACTTGGGATTGCAGTTTTGGTCCCATTCAAGTAAATACATAAGAGACCACGGATACGAATGCCACGGCTCATGTAGCTGTTCGGTGGGGGTGCCGGGATTCGGAGCCCCAGCGATCTGATATTGATGACCAATCCTAAGTATAAGCCATCAATATTAAATGCCTGGACAACCCCATCAGGGCATATGGATGTCATAGAGGGGTTCTCCTCACCTGGGACTTCCTCTAAAAGCCAGAGTGGAGAACCGCTTCAAAGAGTCCACTGACAAAAAGAACAACTCAATGGCTTTTAGTTTTTAAAGATGCATCCACAAAATACACATTTCATGTATTGATTTTATACCTTGGCTCAGATATGTTAATGGTACCCACCATGTTCCTTCACACATTATACATTTTACATCTCACACATCTACTAACATGCCTGTTTCAGTAAATACTTGTTTTCCCTATAAAATCATAATTGTGGAACTTCTCTTCTTAGAACTCTGAATTGTGCTGAAATTTATGAATAAATTGACAACTAGGGGTTACCATTCTCTTTGTGAATGTGTCCCGTCCCTACAGAGTCTAAGGGCTCATTTACACGAGCGTGTTATTCGTCCGTGCGACGCGCGTGATTTTCCACGCGTGTCGTACGGACCTATAATAGTCTATGGGGCCGTGCAGACAGTCCGTGATTTTTGTGCAACGTGAGTCCGTTGCAAAAAAACTCACGACCTGTTCTATATTTGTGCGCTGTTCGCACATCACGCACCCATTGAAGTCAATGGGTGCGTGAAAACCACGCATGTCACACGGAAGCACTTCCGTGAGAACAGCGTGATTCGCGAAACAGCAGTGAAAAGGATGAATGAAAACAGAAAAGCACCACATGCTTTTCTGTTTACAAACATCCAAACGGAGTGTCATAATGATGGCGGCTGCGCGAAAAGCACGCAGCCGCGCATCATATGCTGAGGCCACACGGAGCTGTTAAGTGCCTTTTGCGCACGCAAAACGCAGCGTTTTTTTTGCGTGCGCAAAACGCACACGCTCGTGTGAACCAGGCCTAAGGGCGGATTTACACGAACGTGTAATACGTCCGTGCAACGCGCGTGTTTTTCACGCGCGTCGCACGGACCTATGCTAGTCTGTGGGACAGTGCAGACTGTCAGTGATTTTTGCGCAGCGTGAGTCCGCTGCGTAAAACTCACGACAGGTCCTATATTTCTGCGTTTTTCGCGCATCACGCACCCATTGAAGTCAATGGGTGTGTGAAAATCACGCGCACCACACGGAAGCACTTCCGTGGGACGCGCGTAATTCACGCAACAGCAGTCAAAAGTATGTTTTCAAACAGAAAAGCACCACGTGCTTTTCTGTTTACAAACATCCAAACGGAGTGTCATAATGATGGCGACTGCGCGAAAATCACACAGCCGCACATCCTATGTGATTACACACGGAGCTGTTAAGTGCCTTTTGCACACGCAAAATGCCACGGTTTTTGCGTGCGCAAAACGCACACGCTCGTGTAAATCCACCCTAAGACTGTGAGCACTGATTGGACAATATCAGACTGTGTAAGGACACACCCATACCTCCAAACTTTCAAGTATTGCAGAGTGAGAATAGATGTGGCATGCAAAGTTAATTTTTTCCCCCGTTAAGCCACACCTCTAGACTTGCCCAATCCTTGACCATATACACCTAGTTCAGTCCACACAGTATTATGCTCCCATAGTGCTTCCCCACAGTATAATGCTGCCATAGTGCTTCCCCACAGTATAATGCCCAAATAGAGCCCCCACACAGTATAATGCCTGCATAGTGCCCCCACACAGTATAATGCCCCCATAGTGCCCCACACAGTATAATGCCCCATAGTGATCCCCACATAGAATAATACCCCCATAGTGGCCTACTTACAGTATAATGACCCCCCATAGTGGGTCTCCACACAGTATAATATCCCCATAGCTGCTCCATACAGTATAATGCCCCAAAGTGCCCCACACAGTATAATGCCCCATAGCTGCCACACACACTGTATCGTGCCCTCACACAGTATAATGCCACACAGTATAATGCCCAATAGTAATTAACTTTTTGAGATACAGCTGCTTTGTATCCTGTATACAGAGCAGCTGTATCTAGCACCGAAACCTGTATCTGTCAGGTCCGCAGGACTGACCGGTTCAGAGTCCGCGGTTCCTGCATGTCTCTGTCAATAAATTAGATGTGATCGATTACAGGTGGATCCGGCGTCTCAAAGACCAGCTGTCACTGAACCCGTCAGTCCCATTGATCTGATGGATACAGGTCTCAGCGCAAGATACAGCTGCTCTGTATACAGGATACAAAGCCGATGTATCTCAGAAAGTAAAAATAATTTAAATAAATAATAAGTTGCACCAATCCCAGCGATACACATTTTTAATAACTTTGGTTGGGGGTGGGGTTTATGCCTATTGCATGAAAAGTGGGCATTTCTAGCCATTTTGGGGACGTTCCCGGGCGGAACTGGTCTTGGGCTTAAATTAAACGTCCCAATTTTGGGGATTTAAATGTTGGTAAGTAATAATCTAGCAAATAATGGCATGAATAAACTCAAATTCTAAGTCTATGTAGCCGCATGAGGGCTTGTTTTTGCAGGGTGTAGTTTTCATTGGTACCATTTTGGGATACATGAAACTTATTGATCAACTGTTATTTTGGGGATGGGAATAGAAAAAAAAGCAATTGTTTATGGAGTTTTTTTTTTGAACGGCGCTCACTTCGCGGTTTAAATAATGTGTTCAATTTATTGTTCTGGTCGTACAATCGCAGTGATACCATATATGTTTAGTTTTCCAAAAAATTTGACATTTACCAAATAAAACTCTTTTTTACAGAAAAAAATATTTAATTTTTACTGTGCAATTTTTTTATTTTTTTAATAATCTTTATTTAACTGTATTTAATCATTTTTTTAGTCCCAATAGGGGACTTCATAATGCGTTCTTCTGATCGCTAATATAATCCTTTGGTATACTCAGTATACGAAAGCACTGCTGCCTGTCAGTGTAAAACTGACAGGCAGTCTATTAGGAAGTGCCTCTGGCACACAGTCATGGGAGGCTTGGAGGCCTTTGTTAGGCCCCTGGCTGCTAAGGCAACCAATCGGTAGGTAGCGATTACATTTGCATGCCGCCCATGGGTGACAGAGGAATTCCTCTTCCTCTGTCAAACCACTTAAATGCTCCATCCGAGCCCAGCCGTTTAACCCCTTAAATGCCGCGGGCAATAGCGACCACAGTGTTTAAACCTCCCATGACAGTATGCCTGTCAGGCTGTGCCAAAGTGACTTCTTAATGGACTGCTTGTCAGTTTTACACCAGTATACCAAAGCATTATATCAGCGATCAGAAAAACGCATTATGATGTCTCCTAGTGGGGCTAAAAAAAATAAATGTCTTACATGTTTCGGCCCACCATTGCGCACCACAATTGATCACTCCCATGCGCCATACATTCCCCCCATCAGACAAAAAACCAACATATTCACCTCAGCGCTCGTCTTCTCACCTCTGGTTCCCTCATCACTTTAGCGTCGATCGTACAAGGTTCTGACGCCAGGTAACGTCAGGGCCTTATATGTGACGCAGCACTACAACGTCATCAGTACTGTGTCGGATACAACATCCTGATGTTGCCCAGCGTCATTATGTTGTATGAGCAGCACTGGGGTCATGAGAGAGCCGGGGGAAGAAGACGAGCGTGAGATGAGTATAATTCAATTTTTTTATTTCATTTCTTTTCGGGGAGATCTCTACCTTGCTACGCCGCATAGAGTGAAATCTACGTCAGCTAGGACATGGTGTAGATTATAATTCCTTTGTTGAACCTCGGTGGCCACGATCCCTTTCCTCGAGTCCACACCCTTTTCCCAAAAAGGGTGGTGGAATGGACCAAAAGTCACAATTTCTCGCTCTTTGCCACAGATCTGTAATGATGGCGGGTATAGGAGTGGCGCAGGCTGGTAAAGCCCAAAAACAGTGGTCCTTCTCACCCTGGTAATGCTAGCCTGCTGCTGCTATGTTGTATCTGGCTGGTTATGAAAAATAGGGGGAAGTTTTTTTCTGATTAATTTTTTTTTTTTTTTAAATGACGTGGGGTTCCCTATTTTTCATAACCAGCCAGATACAACACACATATATTTTATATATATATATATATATATATATATATATATATATATAACAGCAATGGAAAACCCAGCAGCACCGGTGTACACTGGGTGCAAGCCTCAGGAACCAGACCTAGGTTCCACCTATGCAGACTTCAAAAAATAGGCAGCACTCCGTAGTATGGTGAAAAAAGTGAGGGTACTTTATTGCCCCATATGCGTGCTCATATGCTGCCTATTTTTTGAAGTCTATATATATATATATATATATATATATATATATATACACACACATACTCATATACACACACACTCATATATATATATACACACACACTCATATATATATATAAATATATACACACACACTCATATATACACACACTCATATACACACACACATATACACAAACACACATGTATGCACACACACTCATATATATATATACACACACACTTAATTTATCACTTACCTTTCTCAGGATTTCTTCTCCTTCGTCCAGAGTCTTGAAGCTGCAGTAATTGGTTCAGGACCTTTGATCACATAAAAGTCATGTGATGTTCTCAAAGGTCCTGAAATCATTGACATAAGAAAGTGGATGGACGGCTCCTGCATACATCTGTATATATGGGGATTTCTTTTTGTCACAGTTCAGTCCCCACATACACTGGTGTATGCAGGGCTGTACAGGAGAGCGGCCCCTGAGCAGTGGAGCGGCCGGTCCACCGTGAAAATTTTCCCGGTGAAGTAGATGGCCAATCTGCCCCTGTTTTTTTAATCCGCAGTATGTAAATTGTATTCTCCTAAACTCTGCTTTTGTGTTGCGAGTTATCCCCATTGAATTCAACGGGGAGGTAAAACCCGCCAAAAATAGCAGATATTGCGTTTATTTGTGGCAGAAAAGCAGCGATTCCCAGAATTACCAAGAATTCTGTGTTTCCTCGTCCAGGCCGGCCTCCTGCGATGACGTTTCATCCCATGTGAACGCTGCAGCCAATCACAGCCTGCAGCGTTCACATGGGATAAAACATTATCACAGGAGGCTGGGCTGCAGAACGTCAGAGATACCCTATGTCTTTTTTCCTACGTGCAGTTTTTCACAGCGGACATTACGTTTTTTCAGGTGGAATTCCCTGCAGCACCCAGGGTGGATATGCTGTGTACTTTTATGCAGCGTATCTGCCCTGTGTGAAGATACCCTTGGAGTGGAGTTTGGTATTTTTGAGAATTTTTACGTTTACTAATACCAGCTATATCATGCTAATATCAATGCAAAATGGAAAAAGAGGCAGCACGCCACAGGTCAAAGTAGAGTAAATTGATTCACCCATTGTAATGTCGGGGTAGGAAGACAGACAGGTGAGCCCTGATCTACCCGCCACTCAGTCCCTGCCTACTTGCAACGACCCGTCCTAGGCAACGGGGTACAACTGGGTGACGGTCCCTACGCTCAGTAAGTGCATGACAGACAAACAGACAAGGGTACACAGAAGCTAGGGAAACGGGGCAGCTGCCCACGGATACACCGTGAGCAACGAGAGTAGTGAACGAGCCGAGTCAAACCAGGAGTGCACGAGGTACAAAGCGCTGAGCAGGAGAGTGGTCAGTAAGCCAAGGTCAATAACAAGCAGAGGATCAGTAGTTCAAGCAGCAGCAGCAGAGCCAGGAAACAAGCAGAGCAGAATCACAGGCAAAGGAGGAACAGGAAAGGCAGGTATAAATAGACAGTGGGCGGAAGCTAGCTCCGTCTGGCCAGGCTGTAATAGGCTCTCCCACTCCTAAGCCTGCCATCCTGAGTGGTGGAAGATGGAGTCAGTCTCACAGACATAGGAGCAGGTGCAGACTGATTACCACGGGCGTCGACACAGAAGCTGTGTCTGGCAGATCCTTTACAAGAAAAAAGTCTTCCGGTCGCCTCAGAACCGGTCATTAAACTTGAGGTGGGGTTCAAGAGGTGAGGTGGAGGGCACTACCTGGTTAGCATCACGCTGGTCGCACCTCTGAGCCAGGGCTTGAACCTGTAGGGAGAGACCCTGCATTTGCTGAGCCAGGGTCTCAAGGGGGTCCATAGTTGTGTAGGAACCAGGGTAGAAAAGGTATATGGGCCTGTGATTATGTAATGTCGGGGTAGGGAGACAGACAGGTGAGCCCTAATCTGCCCGCCACTCAGTCCCTGCCTACTTGCACGGCCCGTCCTAGGCGACGGCGTACAAATGGGCGACGGTCCCTACGCTCACAGAAGCTAAGGGAAATGGGACAGTTGCCCACGGCAACACCGTGAGCAACAAGAGTAGTGAACGTGCCGAGTCAAACCAGGAGTGTGCGAGGTACCAAACGAAGAGCAGGAGCGTAGTCAGTAAAGCCAGAGTCAAAATGAAGCAGAGGTCAATAGAAATAGCAGGAACAGCAGAGCCAGGAAACAAGAGAGAATCACAGGCAAAGACAAAGCAGCAAATGAGGGTATAAATAGACCAAGGGCGGGAGCTAGAACCGTCTGGCCAGGGTGTGATAGGTTCTCCCACTCCTCAGCCTACCAGCCTGAGTGGTAGCAGATCGAGTCACTCTATCAGACCTAGGAGCAGATGCAGACTGATTAACCACGGGTGTCGACACAGAAGCTGTGTCTGGCAGATCCTTTACACCCATCAGTGAAAAAGGTGCAACATTTCAGCTGCTCAATGCAGCCTTTGTCAAGCCATTGAGCAGCTGAAAGGTTGCACCTTTTTCACTGAAGGGTGAATACATTTACTCTACTTTGACCTGTGGAGTGCTGCCTCTTTTTCCATTTTGCCTACATTTGGGAATTTATAAGTCGGATCCCTGGAGGCTTGCACCTAAATACCCTGGAGGTTTTCCGTACTACTGTGCTACCCACTTTTCCTTTGGATGCTAATATCAATAGTATTTAAAGTGGCCAAGTGTGAATTCCTTGAGTTACTTGCTGGGACAGTATTGATGGAAAAAAGCTCTTTCCAAATGTTATAAAGCTCGTTTAAGACAAAATGTAGTAACGTTTACCTTTAGAAATCATTAACAATGGAATACAGATATTCGGGATATAGCGGATAAGAACAAGGATATTGAGAAATACTTGTATGATCACTCTTAATACTAACCACAAAATTATTCACATTTATTATCCTTCATAGGCTAAATTTCTGTTTAAAATTGGTAAAAAAGAGGAATAAGGCTGTCTACGCTGCTTGCAACCAGATGCATATTTTTTTCATACTACATGACAGTGCCCTAATAATGATTCTTACTGGCAACATGTTTATAAATTAATTCGCAATAGATATTCATTAGAGGTGTTTCCTAATCCTGTTAGTGGGATGTTCAGTAATATTCTATAGGTTAAATATCCAGATGGAACCAAAAATACATAAAGATTCTTTTAATAATAATCTAATAGTACATAAATAATAAGTACAATTATAAAGATTATTTTAATAATAATCTAAAATGTAAGACAATTATAACGATTATTTGAATAATTTAATAAGGTGGTGTATATGCTAAACCTTACTATGTTGATAAGGCAAATAATGGAATTTGAAAAAATATGGTCTTTGAACAGGAGCCGTATTGATAAATTTGATAAACAATAGAGTCACTGGCAGGGTTGCCAACCGTCCGCAAATTTACGGACAGTCCTCAAAAAACTGGTGTTTTTTTCTGCCACCTGTAGTGTCCGGCCGAAAAAACACCGTCCGTGAGTTATTTTTTTCTCCAGAAAGTTTGCACTGCACATAGGCTAAATTGATATGTGCAGTGCAAACAAAACAAGCGGCATGCA
This sequence comes from Rhinoderma darwinii, assembly GCF_050947455.1. Classification (NCBI taxonomy): domain Eukaryota; kingdom Metazoa; phylum Chordata; class Amphibia; order Anura; family Rhinodermatidae; genus Rhinoderma; species Rhinoderma darwinii. The sequence continues at coordinate 162,730,982 of NC_134688.1, read as the reverse complement.
GAGGGAGCGGGGTCATGGCTGTGACTCATGGGGACCAGTCACATAAGATGTCATGTGACTCCTGTCAATGAAGTCGCATGTGACACCACTAAACTAGAAGGCAGAGCGCAGTCTTAAGTGGTGGTGGGGGTAGAGTCCGCTGGACTCCACCCCCACCACCACTTAGACCGCGCTCTGCCTTCTAGTGTAGTGGCTCCATGTGCGGACGGGTGGGGTGGAGAGGCATATTTTCAGATTCCACTGGTCAGTGGACCATCCTATTGGTCTACGGTGTCCTCAATGCTATTTACTCTTTATTTCCACCTCAATGCCCGCCCCATTTACTCATTGTTTAGCCTCAATGCCCACGTCCCACAGAGAATGGACAGTGCCCGCCCAATGGTATATACATGCAGGTCCAGCTCCAGGTTTATGTGGGCCCTTTGGCGACACAGACTTAGTGGGCCCCTTTGCGGGGGAACTCACGGCGGTAGTAAAATGGAAGTTTGTGCACCCATATAGAAGTTAGGCCCCAGCTTGTGCCCCATATAAATGTTAGGCCCCCTTTGTCCCCATGTAGAAGTTAGGATCCCATATTGTGCCCCCATATAAAAGTTAAGCCCCCTTTATGTCCCCATATAGAAGTTAGGCCAGCAGTTTGTGCCCCCCTATACACAGTGCGCTGTAGTTAATGCAACACATAGCCCATGTAGATAATGCCACAGTGTCCTCTGTAGGTAATGCCGCAGTGCCCTCTGTAGATAGTGACACACAGCCCCCTGTAGATGGTGGCACACACACCCTTTTGTAGATAGTGCCGCACACATCCCTTTGTAGATAGTGCCACACACATCCCCTTGTAGATAGCCCACCCCCACTTGTAGATAGTGCTACACCCCCCTTCCTGTAGATAGCGCCATTGGGGCTCCCTCTAGAAGTGGAATCCCCAGCCAGAGCGTTGCCGACGCTCTGGCCTGGGGATTCCGCTCCTGGAGAAGCTTCTGACATCACTATCCATATATGGACAGTGGTCACTGGTTTGGAACAGGTGATTTAAGAGTGGGAAGGAGGATGAACAATACATTTGCTTTTCTCTTATTTTCATCCTCTCTTTTTTTTTTTCTTCAGCTCTCCCCTCTATTTAATGTGTTTGAGTAGCGGGGAGAAGAAGTGAGGTTTTGTTGATTCTGAAGTGCTGCAATAAAAAGGACTAATCTAAAAATAAAGTAAAATAAAGAGAAAAAATATTTAATTTGCGCTTACTAGAAGACATATCATTTATCTAAATGTAAATTAGGATCAAAGCATTTAACATAGTTGATGGCCGAATTATTTGTTTTCATGGGAAACTAGGGTTCAGCTGCTATTTTTAATGCAGTCTGACATTCAAGATTACATCTAATAAAAAGTAGCATAGGACATTAGTTAAGTTCTGTCATGTGCTGTTTTATTTAGTAAATGGCTACAACCCAAGCTCTACATACATATCAATTTTATAATCACAGAAATTCAGACTATTGTTCTTACAGTATGGCTATGCAAAAACTGCTCTGTTTTGACTCTCTTTTTCAAACTGCTCCATTTGTTCAAACTAAAATCAAAGTCTTAGGCCCTGTTCACATCTGCGTTGTCTATTTCCTGCCGTCATTTTCTATGTTCTATGACGGAGCAGAAAAATTAGCACTGGATCCATCACATGAAGGACTCCAACGGCGCCAGACGGACCCCATTGTCTATAATTGGGTCCATTGTGTTTCTGTCATAATGTCCGTCATTTTACCAGAGACAATGGCGCTGCATGATGCACTATTTTGTCTGGCATTTTTGACAGAATCTGCAACGGAGGTTCTAGATGTGAACACAGCCTAACATCATCACAGAAAGAATGTTTTGGGCTCCACTTTCCTTATTCTATGTAGTCAGCAGCTTTGGTTACATAAAATGTTCACTTCAAAATGACCCAAATGATAAATAACTATATGCAATTTCTGATTTAGTTGAAAATTTAGTTGCAAATTATTATTTTTTGTAATTTCCATGTACAGTACTTTTCAATGAGAAGAAGTATAAACCAGCAAAATTCTGTGAAAAATAACTTAGTGCAAAATCTGTACATATTTGCCTAGTGTCCTGGATTGTCTGGGAGTGGACAATTCTTCTAAAAATATTGCTGGCAACTGGCACTGGGGGGAGCTTGCTGCATACGTACAGTATTTATACAGCTCCCATTCACTTCAGTGGCTGCTGTATAAATATGTATGAAGTGAGCTCCCTCTAGTGGCAGCTGCAGGTATACGGTATTTTGTTGTTTTATTAGTGACCTGATTATGTGAGACACACTGCTGTCAGTATTGTGTATTAGGGGCAATTTGTTGGTACTGTTTGTGTCAGACATTTTGCTGCCACTAGAGTGTGTGTGTATGTGTGTCAGTCACTCGGTTGGCACTGTTTGTGTCAGACATTTTGCTACCAGTAGTGTGTGTGTGTGTGTGTCTCAGACTAAGCAGCCTGGAAAGGTGACTTAGTGTGAAAATTTCATTAGTATCCTCTTATGTGTCAGTGGAACTCTTGGTCCACCTCATGGACCAGTTCTTGCAACTTCTGGACCTCATGTACTTGCCCTCCTGAAAATGCTCACAGTGATGTCACTGCACAAAAATAGTACTTAAGGCCTCATGCACACATCCTTCAGCGTTTTCACATCCGTTTAAAACGGATCTGTGTGTCCGTTGTGACATCCGTGTGATTTCCGTTGTCACTCCGCGTCTGTTCCTTTGTTCGGTTTTAATGGTCTGTTAAAATCCATTGTGTGTGTTGAATGCAGGGAAATTTGGCACACCCTACCATTGCTTAGCAATGGATCCGTGAAAAACGGACAGCACACGGATGCCGTCCATGTGCCGTCCGTATTTTTGATGGTCCCATAGACTTCAATCGGCCCCACGGTCACTAAACGACGGACAAAAGTAGGACATGCACTACTTTTAACGGAACGGACTAACGGAACCGTCAAAACAACGGAAGTGTGCATGGCCACATAGAAATGAATGTGTCAGGCTGCTATCCGTTAAAAAAAACGGATAGCACCCTGAGGAAAATAACTGAAGTGGGCGTGAGGCCTTACAGTTATTTTAAAGAACATATTAAATTCATATGTTATTTCACCACATGCATAATAAACACCATGACGTCACAGTACAGTGATAATAAACACAGTTGTGTCACTGTGCAAATATAACAAATAAATATATTTACCCTTGTGATCATGACATGGGTACTGACCAAAGTGAAATAAAAGCACAGGAATAGGGCCCCATTTACATGAAGTTTTTGCCATATGTCTAGCATGTACACCAGGAAAGCTCCTGATGTACACTCTTGATGTGTCCATAGGTTTCCATTGCCAGACGGAGGACAAAAAAGTGTCCTTCTGGCCTCCATCTGATCGGCTTCCATAGCCGCCGGCAAGATGGCGCCGGCTCAGGAGCTGATCCGGCGTCATCAGCGGTGGAAGTCAGCTGTATGTTACAGCTGACATCCACCTGTAATGGCAGGAACCAGAGCTAGCTCCGATCCCTGCCATTAACCCCTTCGATGCAGCAATCGAAAGCGATTGCTGCATCGTAGAGGTTACTAGCAGATCACCAGCCCTGACAGGCATTCAGGACTGGCGACTGCTGCTATGGCAACAGGAGACACAATGGCCTCCTGCTCTGCCATTACGGAAGCCTATTAGGCCCCGCCGGGAGGCGAAGCCTAATTGGCTTGCTGTCAGTGAATAACTGACAGATCTAATACATTGCACTACGTAGGTAGTGCAATGTATTAGAATAAAAACATCAGACAGTTGGAACTTCAAGTCCCCTAGTGGGACTTGAAAAAAGTGTAAAAAAAAAAAGCATAAAAAATTGTAAAAAAAAGTTAACAAAATAAAAGTTTGAAAACAATAAAAGTTTCAAGTAATAAAAAAAAACACAATCGCCCTTTTTCCCTTATCAAGTCCTTTATTATTGAAAAAAAATAATAAACCATACGTATTTGGTATCGCCGCGACCGTAATGACCTGAGGTATCAAAATATTATATTATTTATTGCACGCGGTGAACAGCGTAAAAAAAAAACGTACACCGCTGCGGGTTCAGGGTGCATATCTGCATTTCTTCCAATAATATTCTGAGCGGTATACTGCCTTCCATTGTAATTTTATGCACTTTTGTTATGCAAGTTACTGGCCTGTGGCCGATGTCAATAACGACTTGGTGTGTACTGAGTATATTGCCTGTTTTTCTTTATGCTTTAAAAAACAAAATAAAAGAATTTATAAAAAAACAAAAAAAAATGAAAAAGCTATACCAGAGTTTCTGTTTTTTGGTCACTTTGTCCTACAAATATTGGAATAAAAAGTGATCAAAAAGTCGCACGTATCCAAAAATTTTACCCATAAAAATTATAGCTTATCTCGCAAAAAACAAGCCCTCATACAGCTCCGTCGACAAAAAAATTTAAAAGTTATGGTTCTCACAACTTGGCGACAGAAAAAATACATTCTTTTTCCAAAAGTAATTTTATTGTGCAAAAAGTTGTAAAACATAAAAAAGTTCTATAAATTAGGTTTTGCCGGAATCGTACTGACCCGCAGAATAATGAGAACATGTAGTTTATAACGCATGGTGAACACTGTATAAAAAAAACTAAAAAAAACTATGGCAGAATTGCGGTTTTTTGTTTACCTGGCCTCCCAAAAAATAGGATAAAAGGTGATCAAAAAGTTGCATGTACCCCAAAATGGTACCAATAATAACTACAGCTAGTCCCGCAAAAAAAAAGCCCTCATACCATAAAGTCTATGAAAAAATAAATTTAGTTAAGGCTCCGATAAGTCAGGAAATAAAAAATATGCACTTGTGCCGGCCCGAGGGGAACATTTCTTCTGTTTCAAGAGGCGATTTATCAAGGACCTAAAATTAGGGAACCAGAAAGGGGAGGGTCCAAACATATCTGCTGGAAGGGTGCCCGTATTGTATTAGGACAACACTTTCCCAGAAAAATTCCCCAAACAGCAAAGGTGCGGAGTGTGGACCAAAAGGGGCATAAGAAAGGACGCCATATATCAGTGCGACACCTGCCTGTGCAGAAAGGATTGTGTCACAGCGTAACACACATCTATGGATCATTTTATTGTTTTTTTACCCCATTATTATACCACCTGACTATACCCCTTATATACTCCGCCCGGCTTACATGTACCCCCACATCATAAATGGAAACACCAGCAATAATCAAACAAATCTACTACCAAGCAAAATCCGCTCTCCAAAAGGCAAATGGCGCTCCCTCCACTCTGAACCCTACAATGTGCCCAAACAGCAGTTTCCTTCCACATATATGGTATTGTCATACCCGGGAGAATCCTTTTAATAATATTTGGGGTGTGTGTCTCCAGTGGCATAAGCTGGGCATGACATATTTGTCACTGAAATGGCATACCTAGGGAAAAATCAAAATTTTAAATTTGCACCATCCGCAGTGCAATCATTTATGGAAAAGACCTGTGGGGTGAAAATGCTCACTACACCCCTTAATAAATGCTTCGAGGGGTGTAGTTTCCAAATGGGGTCACTTCTCGGGGTTTCTTTTTATTATTTCACATCTGAGCCTTTGAAGTTGTGAACCAATACTTTGTAAATCGCCAAATTAGGCCTCAATTTTACATGGTTTGCTTTCACTCCTGAGCCTGGTCGAATGTCCAGGAAAAAGATTAGTGCCCCATGTAGGGTGTTTCTAAAACCGGGAAACACTGCATAATAATTAGAGAGCTGACTTGTTATGGTGGCACAAGCTGGGCACCACATATTGGCATATCTATGGAAAAAATCCCATTTTCACTCTGCAACATCGAGGGCACACTAATTTCTACAAAACATCTGCAGAGTTAAAATGCTCACTACACCCCTACGTAAATGGATTGAGGGGTGTAGTTTCCAAAATTGGGTCACTTCTGGGGGGTTTCCACTGTTTTGGGCCCACAGGCGCCCAGAAACCAATCCAGCAACATCTGCACTCCAAATGGCGCTCTTTCCCTTCTGAGCCCTGCCGTGTGCCCAAACAGCAGTTTATGACCATATATGGTGTATTGCCGTACTCGGGAGAAATTGCTTTACAAATGTTAAGTTCTTTTTTTCCTTTATTTGTTGAGAAAATGAAAAATTTTGCGCTAAAGATACGTCTTATTGAAGAAAAAGGATTGTTTTTATTTTCACTGCCCAATTCTAATAAATTATATGAAACATCTGTGGGGTCAAAATGCTTACTGCACCCCTAGATGAATTCCTCAAGAGGTGTAGTTTCCTAAATGGAGTCACTTTTTGGGCGTTTTCATTGTTTTGTCCCCTCAGGGGCTCTGCAATGCGACCTGGCCTCCGCAAACCATTCCTGCTAAATGTGATCTCCAAAAGCCAAATAGCGCTCTTTCCCTTCTAAGCCCTGCCGTAAGTCCAAACAGCTGGTTATTACCACATGTGGGGTATTGTTTTACTCGGGAGAAATTGCTTTACAAATTTTGCAGTGATTTTTCTCCTTCAGTCCTTGTGGAAATGAAAAAAAATTAGCTAAACCTACATTCTCTTTGGAAAAATGTAGATTTTTATTTTCAGGGCCTAATTCCAATAATTTCTGCAAAAAAACTGTGGGGTGAAAACACTCATTATACCCCTAGATAATTTCCTCAATGGGTGTAGTCTCCAAAATGGGGTCACTTGTGGGGGGTTTCCACTGTTTTGTCCCTTCCGGGGCTTTGAAAATGTGACATGGCCTCCGCAAACCATTCCTGCTAAATTTTAGCTCCAAAAGCCAAATAGCGCTCTTTCACTTCTAAGCCCTGCCGTGTGTCCAAACAGCCGTTTATTACCACATGTGGGGTATTGTTTTACTCGGGAGAAATTGCTTTACAGATTTTGCTCCTTTAGTCCTTGTGGAAATGAGAAAAAAAAATCACTAAACCTACAATTTTAATTTTCACAGCCTACTTCCAATAATTTCTGTAGCAAACCTGTGCGTTCAAAATGCTCACTATACCCCTAGATAATTTCCTCGAGGTGTGTAGTTTCCCAAATGGGGTCACTTTTGGGGGATTTTCACTGTTTTGGCACCGCAAGAGCCTTTCAAACCTGACATGGTGCCTAAAATATATTCTAATAAAAATCCTCTAGGTACTCCTTTGCTTCTGAGGCCGGTGCTTCATTCCAGTAGCACGCTACGGCCACATGTTGGGTATTTCCAAAAACTGCAGAACCTGGGCAATAAATATTGAGTTGCATTTCTCTGGTAAAACCTTCTGTGTTATAAAAAAAATTGTATTAAAAATGTATTTCTGCAAAAAAATATGAAATTTGTACATTTCACCTCTACTTTGCTTTAAATCCTGTGAAATGTCTAAAGGGTTAAGAAATGTTATAAATGCTGTTTTGAATACTTTGAGGGGTGAAGTTTTTGAAATGGGGTGACTTTTTGGGGGTTTCTAATATGTAAGGCTCGCAAAGCCACTTCACAAGTGAACTGGCCCCTGTAAAAATAGCCTTTTGAAATTTTCTTGAAAATGTGAGAAATTGCTGTTAAAGTTCAAAGCCTTGTAACGTCCTAGAAAAATAAAAGGATGTTCAAAAAACGATGCTAATCTAAAGTAGACATATGGGGGATGTTAATTAGGAACAATTTTGTGTGTTATAACTGCCTGTCTTACAAGCAGATACATTTAAATTCAGAAAAATGCTAATTTTTGCAATTTTTCGCTAAATTTCGGTGTTTTTCACAATTAAATACTGAATATATCGAGAAAATTTTGCCCTTAACTTAAAGTCCAATGTGTCACGAGAAAACAATCTCAGAATTGCTTGGATAGGTAAAAGCATTCCGGAGTTATTACCACATAAAGTGACACATGTCAGATTTGAAAAATGAGGCTGTCAGGAAGGTCAAAAGTGGCTAAAGAGGGAAGGGGTTAATGTAGGGGCAATAAAATATATTTTATGCTAAATTATTATTTATTTTTTACTTTTTTTAAAATTATTATTTATTTATTTATTTTGTTACTTTTTGTTAATCCCATTAACCCCTTCCCGCACCTTGGCGTAAATGCACGTCCAGGTGAGCAGTAACTTCGCGCACCTGGGCGTGCAGTTACGTCCGCGCTTTAACAGTTAACCGCCGCGCGGCGCTACACCGCAGCGGCGGTTAACTGTGCAGGGTGTCAGCCCTGCTCTCCCCGTTGCCGATCAGCGGCCTGTCGCCGCTGAAATCGGCAATTAACCCCTTCGATGCGGTGGTCGATTGCGATCACCACATCGAAGAGGTTTACAGCGGATCGGCAGCCCCCCACATGAATTTGCGGGGGCTGGCGATCCTTATCATGGCAACCAGAGGCCAGACAATGACCTCCGGGTTGCCATGTACGGAAGCCTCGGAGGATCAGCCTCCGGCCGGTCCTCCGATGCTTCCTGTCAGTGTGACAGTCACGTCACAATGACAGTTAGAACACATTACACTACGTGTGTAGTGTAATGTGTTCTAGCAGCGATCAGAGCTGCAAATCTAAGTATCCCCTAGTGGGACAAGTAAAAAAAGTAAAAAAAAGATAATAAAAATGTTTATAAAAAGTGTAAAAATAAAAGTTCTAAGTGACATAAACAAGAATGCTTTTTTTCCTATAATAAGTCTTTTATTATAGGAAGAAAATTAACATGTTAAAAAAAAGTACACATATTTGGTATCGCCGCGTTTGTAACGACCCCAACTATAAAACTGTAATATTATTTTTCCCGCACGGTGAAAACCGCGAATAAAATAAACGAAAAACAGTGCCCAAATCACAATTTTTTGGTTACCAACCCTCCCAAAATATACAATAAAAAGTGATCAAAAAGTCGCATGTACGCCAAAATTGTACCAATACAAACTACATCCCGTCCCGCAAAAAACAAGCCCTTACACCGCTTTTTTCACTGAAAAATAAAAACGTTATGGCTCTCAGAATATGGTGACACAAAAATTTATTTATTTGATAAATAAGTGATTTTATTGCACAAACGCTGCAAAACATAAAAAAATTATATACATATGGTATCGCCGTAATCGTATCGACCCGCAGAATAAAGTATAAGGGGGGATTCACACGAACGTGTATTCGATCCGTGCGGGCCGCGTGGTTTTCACGCGCCACGCACAGACCAATACAAGTCTATGTGGCAGTACAGACAGTCCGTGCTTTTTGCGCAGCGTTTGTCAGCTGCGCAAAAAGCGCGACATGTTCAATATCTCCGCGTATTTCGCGCATCACGCACCCATTGAAGTCAATGGGTGCGTGAAAACCACGCAGGTCGCACGGAAGCACTTCCGTGCGAACCGACTGAAACAGCGCACCAGCTGTCAAAAGGATGAATGTAAACAGAAAAGCACCACGTGCTTTTCTGTTTCCGAACATCCAAATGGAGTGTCTTTGAGATGAGCGAACCCGGACAATCGAACCGAACTTCACCGGGTTCGGCCGAACTCGTTTTGGCCGAACCCGGCAAAAAAATTTCCGGTACGCGACGTCAGGAGATAGTCACTGTCCAGGGTGCTGAAAGAGTTAAACTGTTTCAGCACCATGGAAAGTGACTACCGATCCCAATAAACATGAACCTGTAAAAAAAAACGAAGTTCTGACTTACCGATAACTCCCGGCTTCTTCCTCCAGTCTGACCTCCCGGGATGACAATTCAGTCCAAGTGACAGCTCCAGCCAATCACAGGCCAAGCACAGGCTGCAGCGGTCACATGGACTGCCGCGTCATCCAGGGAGGTGGGGCCCGATGTCAAGAGAGGCGCGTCACCAAGGACACGTCACCAAGGCAACGGCCGGGAGGGAAGTTCTCGGTAAGTACAAACTTTTTTTAACAGGTTTCTCGATATTGTGTTCGGCATTCACTGTCGAGGGTGCTGAAAGAGTTACTGCCGATCAGTTAGCTCTTTCAGCACCTTGGACAGTGACGGGCGTCAACTAGCCTCATCTCTATGATGGCGGCTGCGCGAAAATCACGCAGCCGCGCATCATACACGGATGACACACGCAGCTGTCAAATGGTTTTTGCGCACTCAAAACTCCGCGTTCGTCTGAATCTGCCCTAATGGTCATTTATAGCCCAGGGTGAAGGCCATAAAAAAACGAATAACAAACATTGTCAGAATTGATGGTTTTTGGTCACCTTGCTTGCCAAAAAATGGAATAAAACGTGCTAAAAAAAATTCTCGTACCCCAAAATGGTACAAATGAAAACGTACAGATTGTCCCGCAAAGAATAAACCCTCACACAGCTCCGGTCGTGAAAAAATAAATTCCCAGAATATGGCGCTGCAAAATGTGCAGTGTTCCAAAAGCAGATAAGATCGGGTGCAAATTTATAAGTGCGATACCGGCCACATATCTGCGGATTATTATTTATTTACTGCATTATTATACCCTCTTATTATACCCTGATGTACCCCGCACAGATAACATATGCCCCCACATTATAAACTGATACACCAGTAAAACCCCAAACAGAACAACTACCAAGCTACATCTGCGCCCCAAAAGCCAAACGGCGTCCCTCCCTTCTGAGCCCTGCAGCGTGCCTAAACACCAATTTACGTCCACAGATATGGCATCGCCATACCCGGGAGAACCCGGTTAATATTTTATGAGGTATTTGTCTTCAGTCGCACAAACTGGGCATAACATGTAGAGCACTAAAATGGCATATGAGTGGAAAATTTTAATTTTCACTCCGCACCTTCCGCTGCACATTAACCCCTTCACGCACCACAGCATAGCATGTCTTAGTGTGGGGGGTGATGTATGGAGCGTCTCACGTGAAAAATAAAGAATTTAAAACGGCAAAATCGCTGTTTTTTTGGTCACCTTGGCTCTACCTAAAAATTTTATAAAAAGTGTTCAAAAAGTTGTATGTACCAAAAAATGGTACCAATAGAAACGAACGCTTGTCCCTCAATAAATAAGCCCTCACACCGCTCTATTGACTGAAAAATAAAAAAGTTGTGGCTCTTGGAACGCGGGGAGGAAAAAACTAAAAAGGAAAAGAAAAAAATGGATCAGTCCAGAAAGGGTTAATTACTTTCTAATGAAAAACCATTTATGCCCACACGTGGGGTATTGCCGTACTCGGGAGAAATTGCTTTACAAATGTTGGGCAGCTTTTTCCCCCTTTATCCTTTGTGAAATTGAAAAAAATGCAACATTTTAGTGGAAGAAATGTTGATATTCATTTTCACAGCCTAATTCTAATAAATCCTGCAAAAGACTTGTGGGGTCTAAATGCCCACTATATGCCTAGATAGATTCTTTAAGTGGTGTAATTTCCACTTTTGGGGGGTTTCCACTGTTTTGGCCTCTCAGGGGCTTTGCAAATGAGACATGGCACCCAAAAACCATTTCAGCTAAATTTGAGCTCCAAAAGCCAAATAGCGCTCCTTCCCTTCTAAGCCTTGCTGTGGGTCCAAACAGCAGTTTATTACCACATATGGCATATTTCCGTAATCGGGAGAAATTGTTTTACAAATGTTGGGGTGCTTTTTCTCCTTTATTCCTTGTAAAAATTAAAAATGGCTACCTTTTTTCAGAAAAAAAGTCGATTTTTACCTTTACAGAATAATTCCAATGAATTCAGCAAAACAACCGTGGGGTCAAAATGCTAACTTTACCCCTAGAAAAATTCCTTGATAAGTGTAGTTTCCAAAATGGGGTCACTTTCCGGGGGTTTCCACTATTTTGTTCCCTCCAGTGCATTTCAAACGCGACATGGCACTGAAAACTATTCCAGCAAAATCAGAATTTCAAAATCCAAATGGTGCTCCTTCCCTTCTGAGTCCTGCTGTGGGTCCAAACAGCAGTTTATTACCACATATGGGGTATTGCTATAATCAGGAGAAATTGCTTTACATATATTGGGGTGTTTTTTCTCTTTTATTCCTTGAAAAAAAAATTCAGAAAAAAAGTAGATTTTGATCTTCACAAACTAATTCAAATAAATTTAGCAAAAAACTGTGGGTTCAAAATGCTAAATATACCCCTAGATAAATTCCCTGAGGGGTGTAGTTTCCAAAATGAGGTCACTTTTGGGGGTCTTTATTGTTTTGGCCCCACAAGACCTCTTCAAACCTGACATGGTACCTAAAATATATGCTAAAATAAAGGAGGTCCCAAAATCCACAAGGTGCTTCTTTGCTTCTGAGGCCTGTGTTTCAGTCCATGACCGCACTAGGGCCACATGTGGGGTATTTCTAAAAACTGCAGAATCTGGGCAATAAATAATAAGTTACATTTCTCGGGTAAAACCTTCTGCGGTATAGAAAAAAATGTATTAGAAATGAATTTTGTAAAAAAAAAATGAAATTTGTAACTTTCACTTCTACTTTGCTTTAATTCCTGTGAAACGCCTAAAGGGTTAATACACTTTCTGAATGCTGTTTTGAATACTTTGAGGGGTGCTGTTTTCAAAATGGGGTGATTTATGGGGATTTTCTAATATATAAGGCCCTCAAAGCCACTTCAGAACTGAACTGGTCCTTGTAAAAATCGCCTTTTGAAATTTTCTTGAAAATATGAGAAATCGCTGCTAAAGTTCTAAGTCTTGTAATGTCCTAGAAAAGTAAAAGAATGTTCAAAAAACGATGCCAAACTAAAGTAGACATATTGGAAATGTTAACTAGTAACTATATTGTGTGGTATTACTATCTGTTTTACAAGCAGATACATTTAAATTTAGAAAAATGCTAATTTTTGCAAATTTTCTCCAAATCTTGGTGTTTTTTACAAATAAATATTGAATTTATCAACCAAATTTTTTCACTAACATAAAGTACAATATGTCACGAGAAAACAATCTCAGAATCGCTTGGATAGGTAAAAGCATTCCGATGTTATTACCACATAAAGTGACACATGTCAGATTTGAAAAATCGGCTTCGTCCTGAAGGCCAAAACAGGCTCAGTCCTGAAGGGGTTAAGGGATAACTTTATTTCTAACTTTATTTTTTACTTGTAATGTATTAGAATACTCCTGTATGCTAATACATTATACTGTGTCACCATGACACAGGCTGCTGTTAGGGCAGCACAAAGTGTGCCCGAACAGAATGCAAACTAAACAGACAGCCCTGGGGTCATTTGTAAGTCCCCAGGGCTGACTGCAGAGGGATTCCCCGATGTTTGATCACGTCACCGGGTTTCCGATGACGAGATCAAAGTGGGGAGCACATTACGTCCGTAATGGACGGAACGTATTTCGGCCGCTAATCCCGGACCGAACACAGTGCAGGGAGACGGGCTCCTAGCATCATAGTTATGTACGATGCTGTAATCATATTTTCAGTACGGGACAGTTGTCCTGCAGCGAGGCAGGGTCTCCTAGCATCGTACATAAGTATGATGCTAGGAGCCCGACTCCCTGCACTGTGTTCGGTCTGGGACTTCTGGCCGAAATACGTTCCGTCCATTACGGACGTAAGATGGTCGTGTGAACCCAGCCTAAGACGCAGTTTTTAGCAAGAATAAATCTTGCTAAAAAGTCCCTGTGTCATATAGTCCGCAGTCACGGACCGCTTCATTACTTAACCCCTTCCCGACCCGTGACGTGCCGACACATCATGGAGCGGGGGGATGATGTATGGAGCGGGCTCACGTGCTGAGCCCGCTCCATACACTGCAGGTGTCAGCTGTCTTTTACAGCGGACTGCTCTAACGGCCAGGAACAGCAATTTCGCAGTTCCTGGCAGTTTAAAGGGGTTGTGCCATAAAACACATGTATCCCCTATCCATGTGTGATCGGTAAGGAGAACGGGGACCGAAAATTACCAAGAGCACTGCATGAGAAGCTTTGACTTCTGCGTTCTGTGTCCGGCAGCTCCATAAAGATGAATGGGATTCTTCTGCGAATGCGCGAGCGGCTCTCCATTGATCTCTATGGAGCTGCGGAACAGATAAGACGGACACAGAACCCAGAAGTCCAGGCTTCTCATGTAGCGCTTTGGGTGACTTTTGGTCCCCTGTTCTGCTTATCGCTGGGGGTCCCAGCGGTCGGACCCCCCAGTGATCTCACATGTAGCCCCTATCCTGTTCATAGGGGATACATGTGTTTTATGGCAAACCCCTTTAACTAGTTAAATGCCGCGGTCAATAGCGACTGCGGCATTTATAGGGGTTTTTCTATGAAGGACATTTATGACATATCCACAGGATATGCCATAAATGTCACATAGATGCAGGTCCCACCTCTGGGACCCGCACCTATCTCCAGAACGGGGCCCCCTAAACCCCGTTCTAGCTTGCTGTGCTCTCCCGGCCATTTGATTGCATGTGGAGTTACTGAAACAGCGTAACTTGCCGAGCTATGCTGTTTCCGTAACTCCCATAGAACTGAACAGTAGTTATGGAAATAGCGTAGCTCGCATGCTACGCTGCTTCCGTAACTGCCATTCACTACTATGGGAGTTAGGGAAACAGTGTAGCTCAGCGAGTTACGCTGTTTCAGTAACTTCACATGCAACCAAGTGGTCGCTTGTTCAAGTCCCCTAGGGGAACTAATAAAATGTGTAAAAAAAATGTTAGATAAATTTTCAGGAGTGTAAAAAAAAAAATATTAAAAAAAAACAACCTTTTCCCATATTTACCCAAGCACAATGTAAAAAATAAAATAATTTGGTATCGCTGCATCCGTAAAAGTCTGATCTATTACAATATACCCTTATTTAACTCACACGGTGAGTTTAAAAATTTAAAACATCAAAACTTTTTTTGGTCACCTTAGCGCTTAAAAAAATGAAATAAAAGTGCTCCAAAAAATCGTATGTACCAAAAAATTGTGCCAATAAAACTACAGGTCGTCCCGCAAAAAATAAGCCCTCACACCGCTCAATCGATGAAAAAAAATATAAAAAAAAGTTTTGGCTCTCAGAATGTGGTGAAACAGAATAAATAATTTTTTAACAAATAATTTTTTTCCTATTTTCTGTTGTCTAAAACCTCGGTGCGTCTTATGGTCAGGGGCATCTTAGGGGGAGTTCACACAGAGTTTCATGGCGAGTTTTTTGACATGGAAACCGCGCCGCAAAATATGGCAAAAAACGTCAGAAAATGGCTCCCATTGATTTCAATGGGAGGCGGAGGTGTTTTTTTCCCGCGAGTGGGTAAACCGGCTCACGGGAACAAGGGACATGCCCTATCTTCAGGCGTTTATACCTTTGACCTCCCATTGACATCAATGGGAGGCAGAGAAAGCGTATTTTGTGGCGTTTTATGCCCGCGGCGCTCAATGGCCGCGGGCAAAAAAACGCCACGAAAATCGGCGTGCAGGCAGAGGAAAATCTGCCACAAAATTCCAAATGGAATTTTGAGGCAGGTTTTCAGCCTGCAAAAAAATCAGTGTAGCCTTATAGTCCGAAGAATACGGTAACTGATTTTGCTTCTAGCAGCAGCACGGACTATGTAAAGTCCGGGCTGCTGACTGCTCATAATTCTTTAGTGCTCGTCTTCGTGGCTCCCATGTCCAGAGCGCCCGTAAGCACTATGCATGATTCTATATCACATGGAAATGAAATAGGAAATTTATACTCCAGTATCCGGAGAATGTATTTAACCTTGGGCATCTCCAGACCACATGAACCAAACCAACTTCATCATTACAACATCTCGGGCAATCGGCTAATCATGTCTACCTCTTAGGCCTCATTTACACGAGCGTATTATACGCGCGTGCGACGCGCGTGCTTTTCACGCGTGTCGTACGCACCTATAATAGTCTATGGGGCTGTTTAGACGATGCGTGAATTTTGCGCTGCGTGAGTGCGTTGCGTAAAACTCACGACATGTTCTATATTCTTGCGTTTTTCACGCAACACGCACCCATTGACTTCAATGGGTGCGTGAAAACAACGCATGCCACACTGACGGTCCTGCGTTGCATGCGCGAAAATCACGCAAGAGCTGTCAAACTCCTGAATGTAAACAGAAAAGCACCACGTGCTTTTCTGGTTACAAACATCCAAACGGAGTGTCAAATTCGAGATGAGCGCACCGAACTTCACCGGGTTCGGCCAAACTCGTTTTGACCGAAACCGGTAAAAAATGTTCGGGTACGCGACGTCAGGAGACAGTCACTGTCCACGGTGCTGAAAGCGTTAAACTGGTTCAGCACCCTGGACAGTGACTTCCGCTCCGAAAATCCATGAACCTGTAAAAAAAAAAAAAAGTTCTGACTTACCGATAACTCCGGTCCGACCTCCCGGGATGACAGT
This sequence comes from Rhinoderma darwinii, assembly GCF_050947455.1. Lineage (NCBI taxonomy): Eukaryota > Metazoa > Chordata > Amphibia > Anura > Rhinodermatidae > Rhinoderma > Rhinoderma darwinii. The sequence continues at coordinate 162,714,681 of NC_134688.1, read as the reverse complement.
TAAGTCCAAGTGACAGCTGCAGCCAATCACAGGCCAAGCACAGGCTGCAGCCAATCACAGGCTGCAGCGGTCTCATGGACTGCGGCGTCATCCTGGGAGGTGGGGCCGGATGACAAGAGTGGGACGCGTCACCAAGGCAACGGCCGGGAGCCCGGACTGGGGGAAGCAGGAAGTTCTTGGTAAGTATGAAAGTCTTTTTTTATTCACAGGTTGGTGTATATTGTGTTCGGCATTCACTGTCGAGGGTGCTGAAAGAGTTACTGCCGATCAGTTAGCTCTTTCAGCACCTTGGACAGTGACGGGCGTCGACTAGCCTCATCTCTATGATGGCGGCTGCGCGAAAATCACGCAGCCGCGCATCATACACGGATGACACACGGAGCTGCCAAGTGCCTTTTGCGCGCGCAAAACGCAGCGTTTTTTGCGCGCGCAAAACGCACACGCTCGTGTAAATGAGGCCTTAGGCCTAGTACACATTACGTTTTATCCCTACGTTTAGCATGTAAGCTCCCAACGTGCAGTCCTGGTCAAAAGTTTTGAGACTGACACAAAGTTTTCTTCTCCAGTTTTTATAGTGACAATTTCCATTAACTCTAGATTGATATGAAGAGTGATCAGATGAATTGTAATGAATTACATTCCTTGCCATGAAAATTTACTTAATCACAAAAAAAAACACATTTCAAACTGCATTTCAGCCCTGCTACAAAATTACCTGCTAACATAATTTCAGTGATCTTCTCATTAGTTCAGAAGAAAGTGTGAACGAGGACAAGACAGCTGATATCACTCGGTCATGCTGATTGAATTATAACAGCAGACTAGTTGCTTTAACCCCTTAACGACCGCCCACCGTCTTTTGACGTCAGGCGGTGCAGGTACTCAGTCTACAGCGACGCCTTTTGGCGTCGCTGTAGTAGAGTGGGTTTAACGGCAGCCTGGTCAAGTCTGCACTAAAAACCGGCTGTATGTAACAGGTCCGGTTCTTAGTGCAGCCATCAGGACCTGCCGATTTCGTCGTAAGAGCACGTGACCGCTGTGACAGCCAATCACAGCGGTCACATGCTGTTACTGCGTACAGAGCCGCCGGGAGTGTCTAAATGACAGCTCCTGCTCTAAGAACGAGCTGTTGCTAGCAGCTCTGTTCTTAGAGCAGTGATCAGGAGCCAATAGTATTGGTTCCTGATCTTTTGTGATCACTATGAGATCCAATCATAGTGATCACTACTGTAAAATAAAAGTAAACCATGTATCTGTTTCTCCTCACTGTTCTAGCTGTGGAGAGAAACAGATACAAGTATGTCAGTGTCCCCACACAAAATCACTTGTCCCTTACACAGTTTATTACAAAAAAACCACATTTTTTTCAGTATTTTATAGTATATAGTATATACATATATATATAAATATAAATATATTTACTGTATATACTAAGAATCGTACTATAAACTACTTTCTTTTTAGGGTACGCTGTTAGACGGCGTGTACACTGTTAGGCCTCATGCACACGACCGTAGCCGTGTGCACGGCCGTGATTTTCGGGTCGGCCGGGTGCGGACTGTCAGCCGCAGGCCGCCCGCAAATCGCGGGACATGCACATGGCCGCCACCATTGTTTTCAATGAGCCCGGACCGCAGAACAGGGCCGTAATAAGACATGCCCGTTCTTTCTGCGGTCCGGGCTCCCGGGCCGTGCAAGGACCGCAAAAACTACGGTCGTGTGCATGGCCCCATAGAAAAGAATGGGGCCGCAATTCTCCCGTGGATTTTCGGGGGAATTGCGGCCGCAAAAACACGTTCGTGTGCATGGGGCCTTAGACGGCGTAGGGTGCTGTTCTGGGCTTGGGTTTACGGTTTGTGTTAGGCGTAGGGTTTAGGTTTAGGTTTGAAAAAAAAAAAAACTTAAAAAAATAAAATAAAAAAAATTTAATAAAAAGTTTAATTCTTTTAGTGTTCTTAGTTGATTAGGCTTCATGCACATGACCGTGCTCGTAATTACGACTCGTAATTACGAGCACGGCCGGCCGCGGGCAGCCGGCCGCTTTTGCGAGCCGTGCTGTCATTATAAAGTATAGCAGCACGGCCCGTAAAATAGAAAAATAGAACATGTTCTATTTTTTTAACGGCACTGGCACCTTCCCGTGAGAAAACGGGAAGGTACCCGTGGGTAACAGAAGTCTATGAACCCGTTATTGCGGGTCGTAATTACGACCCGCAATAACGGGTGTTTTTACGGTCGTGTGAATGAGGCCTTAGTTGATAAAAAAAAAATTTAAACCGCTAGTTCCATTTATTATTTGCGGTTTAGACTGTATTATCATTATGGCTGCCAGAAGATACAGAGTTGAGGAAGCCTATCAGATGCTATGCTCAGATACGGATTCTGCATCTGAAGTTGAGCTTTTAGGGTATGTGCACCAAAAACGTCTGAAAATACGGAGCTGTTTTCAAGGGAAAACAGACCCTGATTTTCAGACGTTTTTTGAGCAACTCACGGTTTTCGCTGCGTTTTCGCTGCGTTTTTTACGTCCGTTTTTTGGAGCTGTTTTCATTGGAGTCTATGAGAAAACGGCTTCAAAAACGTCCAAAGAAGTGTCCTGCACTTCTTTTGACCAGGCTGTATTTCTACGCGTCGTCGTTTGACAGCTGTCAAACGACGACGCTTAAATGACAGGTTGTCTGCACAGTACGTCGGCAAACCCATTCAAATGAATGGGCAGATGTTTGCCGACGTATTGTAGCCTTATTTTCAGACGTAAGACGAGGCATAATACGCCTCGTTTACGTCTGAAAATAGGTCGTGTGAACCCAGCCTTACTTGAAAGCGACAGCGAAAGTGTCGCTTCAAGGGATTCTATGGATATGAGACCCAGCACCAGTGATATGGGAGACGGCGCAGTTGCCACAACGTCCGTTCAAAGTGCAGCCCCTGAAATTGCACAACCCCACCAAACCGATTTAGTGTGGGAACCCACGAGTTTATTTTCTCCCACCATAAATGACTTTATTGCTACTCCTGGCATAAGTCCCAATGTCAGTAATTTTTCACCACTAAATTATTTTAATATTTTTATTACGGACCAAGTTTTGGAACATTTTGTGCAGGAAACAAATTTGTATGCCAGGCAGTACATTGCCAATAAGCCTTCGTCACCTAATGCCAGGTTGTGGAATCCCACAAATTTCAAAGGGCGTCTCTCATTCCGTCAATTCATACCCTCAAAAAGTGCAAAATACGGGGTAAAGATCTACAAATTATGTGAAAGCACTACTGGCTACACATGTGCATTTAAGATCTACGAGGGTAAAGACAGTGAATTTAATCCACCAGGGTGCCCTCCAAATATTGGTACCACTGGTAAGATTGTGTGGGATTTAATTGGCCCTTTCCTACACATGGGGTATCATGTATACACGGACAGTTTTTATACCAGTGTGCCATTGTTTAGCGCCCTTCATTGTGCCAACGCCGTAGCCTGTGGCACAATATGCAGGAATCGCAAAGGTTTCCCACGTCAACTTGTGGATAAAAAACTACGAAAGGGGGAGTCATGCACTTTTCAAATTGAGAAGATGCTGGCTTTAAAATTTTGTGACCGCAAGGACGTCTACATGATCAGCACTGTCCATTCAAGTGCAACAGCAACTATTAGAGAACGTGGGGCCTCTGCAGATAGACAAAAGCCTGTGTGTGTCATCGGCTATAACAAATTCAGGTTGCGATGCAGAACGCATTTGTCCTGTACAAAAAATCAGCGGGCAGGGTGACATTCTTTGAATTTCAGGAGAAAGTGATTGAAGATCTCCTATTTCAATCTGCAGACCAGAGAGTAGTCCATGAGTCAGAGGATGTACACCGACTTGTTGAAAAACATTTTTTACACCCCATCCCTTCAACATCTAACCAAAAATACCCCAAAAACGGTGTCGGGTCTGCAGCAAACGAGGACAGCGAAGTGAGTCACAATATTATTGTTCCGCTTGTCCTTCCAGCCCCGGTCTATGCATAAGTCCCTGTTTTGTCCTTATCAATACACTATGGGCTTTATTACAGTTTTGTTCGGGTTTTTGGTGGACCTCTTACACCCGACAATACTTCTAGAAATATCGACATTAATTTGGGGAGTAGTGGTCCTTTACTGTATCTAAACATACGGTGTGGGACACTGCCCCTTTATATATTCTACAGGTGATTGGTTGTTTTGTGCACATGGCGGTTCCTACCTTGCCGGGCAGGGGCTTGTTATGGTGTACCGTGTCACTTGGCACATTCGTCCCTTATATAGGGATTGATGGAGCTAAAGAGACGTTGTATGACCAGTCACTTTGAATAATAAAGTCATTACAGCCCTACAAATTTTCTTTCATCCTGTGAACATGCTCTAGTTTTCCACATAGCTGGATACATTCTTCCTCCTTTTTTTTGGATATATTGCCTTTTTCCGCCAACAGTTTAATACATTTTCCCACTCTAACTTACTATATATCAGAGCGGGTTGATATACATAATGTCTATAGACTGACATGATTTCAGGACAGCTGCTTTCTTAGCACGACATAGTCATAGGGTGTAGAAACTGTTAGGGACATCTATTTCTCAATTTAGAAAAGTAGAATCCTCCCATTTTCAAAGCAAAATGTGTGTCCTGAAAGCCTCCGGGTGCTCCCTTCCTTTTGGGTCCTGCCGTGTGTCCAGGAAACACATTAGGGCCACAATGGGGATATTTTTGAACACAGGAGAAACAGGGTGATACATTTTCTGGTGCATTTCCTTATTCTCATGTCCTCTGTACAAGAAATCTGACCTTAAAATTACACATTTGTGAAAAAAAGTGAAATAAAATTTTCTTTCCACCTGCTTTGCATTAATTCCTGCGAAAACTGTGGGGTCAAAATACTTAGTACACCCCTAGATGAATACCTTAAGCGGTCTAGTTTTCAAAATGGGGTCATTTATGGGGAGTTTCTATCTTTTTGGCAGCTCAGTGCCTCTATAAATGTGTAATGGGACCTGAAACATTTTCAAGCAAAATGTGTGTCCTGAAAGTCTTCGGGTGCTCACTCCCTTTCGGGCCCTGCCGTGTGTCCAGGCAACGCATTAGGGTCAGAATGGGGGCATTTTTGAAAACAGGCGAAACAGGGTGATTGATTTTGAGGGGTGTTTCTTCATTCTCATGGTCGCTTTACAAAGAAATCGGTCTTCAAAGTGATACTTTTATATAAAAAGTGTTTGGTTTTTTTATTTCACCTGCTATGCATTCAATTTAGCAAAAAACTGTGGGATCAAAATACTCACTACAGCCCTAGATAAATACCTTAAGGGGTATAGTTTTCTAAATGGGGTCGTTTATGGGGAGTTTCTATCGTTCTGGTATTTCAAAACCTCTCCAAATGTACAGTGGGGCCTAAAACATTTTCAAGCAAAATATGAGACCTGAATGCCTCCGATTTCTCCCTTCCTTTCGGGCCCTGCCGTGTGTCCAGGCAATGCATTAGGGTCACAATATGGGCATTTTTGAAAACAGGAGAAACAGGGTGATAGATTTTGGGGTGTGTTTCTTCATTCTGATGGTCGCTTTACAAAGAAATCGGTCTTCAAAGTGATACTTTTATATAAAAAGTGGTTGTTTTTTTTATTTCACCTGCTATACATTAAATTTAGCAAAAAACTGTGGGGTCAAAATCCTCACTACACCCCTAGATAAATACCTTAAGGTGTCTAGTTTTCTAAATGGGGTCGTTTATGGGGAGTTTCTATCGTTCTGGCAGTTCAAAACCTCTCCAAATGTACAGCAGGGCCTAAAACATTTTCAAGCAAAAATGAAACCTGAATGCCTCCGGTTGCTCCCTTCCTTTCGGGCCCTGCCGTGTGTCCAGGCAACGCATTAGCGTCACAATGTGGGCATTTTTGAAAACAGAAGAAACAGGGTGATAGATTTTGGGGTGCATTTCTTCATTCTCATGGACGCTTTAGGCTGGGTTCACACGACCTATTTTCAGACGTAAATGAGGCGTATTATGCCTCATTTTACGTCTGAAAATAGGGCTACAATACGTCGGCAAACATCTGCCCATTCATTTGAATGGGTTTGCCGACGTATTGTGCAGACAACCTGTAATTTACGCGTCGTCGTTTGACAGCTGTCAAACGACGACGCGTAAATGGACTGCCTCGGCAAAGAAGTGCAGGACACTTCTTTGCCACGTAATTTGAGCTGTTCTTCATTGAACTCAATGAAGCACAGCTCAAGATTTACGAGCGTCTCAGACGGCTCGCAAAATGCGAGGAGGAGAATTTACGTGTGAAACGAGGCAGCTGTTAACAGTCTGTCTTTTCACACGTAAATGCCTCTCATCGTGTGAACATACCCTTACAAAGAAATCGGTCTTCAAAGTGATACTTTTATGA